>NC_092793.1:18064031-18377509 GCF_918797505.1 Bemisia tabaci | reverse complement strand
TTCTTCAAATACATCAACATTGTACACAAAAACAAAACAGAAAATAACACAGTGTTCACACAGATATTAATATTCCAACTGAAACTTGGAAAGCAGTTAAAACGGTCAGAACGGTTGGAAGTCAAACACCAATATGGCGCGCGGTGGTAAGTGGACAAAGACCACGCCAACGGTAATTAGTTGGCCGGACGGACATGCGGAAATGCGGACCAACGCGGGGTTGAACACTGATCCTTCTGTGCCGACGGGGGTCGATGCGTCCGGTATCCACGGGGTGGACTTTCCCCGTTCGTTGGCGCCGACCAGCCGCTCGTCATTACTGAAGTTACGGTATTCATCTCAGACCCGAACAGCCGGGTTCCACAGGCGACCTGAGTACGGGGTTGACAACCAGGAGTCACCTGGGTCTTTATCAGACAGTCGTTCCTCAAGCTCGTACCTCAAATTCACCGAGCAGGTCCGCTCACGCAGCGGACCACTTTTTTTTCCGTGTGGCACTGACCCCCTCCCCCCACTTTAGCAAAGCATGAGAGGGAGTCGTATCTCCTTCTTCTTACAGCGTTACGTAATATCGTCACCTTCCAGGCAAAGTATCACAAGCGCCATGCGACGTTTAAAAATTTCCCCCGCCATTTTATTTCTTTACTGAGAAATTGTTCGTTGAATCTGTTTGGACATTTCACGAAATTTTATCGGCAGCACAAAGAAGATTCAGTGAAATTTTCGGACAGCTTCGTTCAACAATTTCTCTGTAAAAAAATGAAATGGCGGCGGAAATTTGTAAACGTCGCATGGCGCTTGTGATACTATGCCTGGAAGGTGACGATATATGAACGCTCCCTATGAGCTCCACGAGGTGTAAGTTTGCTAGAGCAATCAGAAAATGGATTCTCGGGAATCCACCGTTTCTTTCACTGTTGAGAGCGAATCACCCGGCAACATCGTTGGTTTCCACGGCCCCTTCTCCAAAGCTGAGACGCAAAGTTGCCAAATGAAAGCAGCGACGTATGGACGCCCGATTTCCCTGCCTCCGTATTCGAGCGAAGGAATTCCTCGAGGACCGCGTCCCCGTGCTTTACTTAGATCTCGCGTCAGGCGTTCCTCCGGGCTGGAACCGGTTTTCACCCTTCCGTGCTAGCGCCCGCGCGGCCCGTCGCACAGTCCGACAGCCTCCGAAGGAGCTCGGATATTACATGATACACCACATCTGCTGATTTTGGTGTTTATTCAGTCACACTCGGAATTTCAAGGGATGTCTCTTGAGCAAAAATTACGAGGGGCGCTTTCAAACTTCTATATTTCGTATCAACGAAGCTATGCAGGGAGTCTAGTATTTTTTAATTTTTAAAAATCCTGATATTTTCCTGATTTTTCCTGATACATTATATAAAATTCCTGATTTTTCCTGATATATTGTAAAAAATTCCTGATTTTGTCATTTTGAAAATTTCTGATACTTTCCTGATTTTTCGACGACTCCAGGCACGGTAGGCAAAAAGCAGCAAGACTTCTCCGCTGAGGAGATTTGCGTAAGAAAAATTCCTGATAAAATGTCCGATTTTCCTGATATTTTCCTGATCGGCCAAAATTCCTGATATTTTCCGGTCTTTCCTGATGCTAGACACCCTGCATGAGCTTTTAAAGTTTCCACAAAATGTCCGACATTCCACGGAGCGCCCAACGCCGCGATGCGACAAGACGTCGCTCCTCCAGCGTAAGGGCGAACCTCGAGGGCTTCATGAGCCCCAGAAAGCATGGATTTATAGGTAAAACAGGGCTCACGTGGAAGCTAAGATAAGCCCGGAAGCCAGAAGAGAGAGAGACCGGCGGACGGACGTTGAGTCATGACAGCTTCCACCACCGAGCCAGCGCTGACTGCTCCATTACGGAACCGACTTTTTCCTTTCGTGGGAGTCGAGTTACCTGCCTGGCCCGGGAAGTTAGGAACGCGGCCAATCGTTGCAGTCACGAATCTCGCGAGTTAACACCGAGTTTCGTCCGTTTTACCGTATGTAAAACCATCGATACATATCTCAGCAGACTGACACCGATACTGTATGACGGATTCAAACGGAGGAAGTAGAAAACAACTACCGTAAGTTTCCCGATGGACGACTCTCTCGTAAATGTAGTTACGGGAACGTGTTACATGATGCGTAAACTTCCACCTGTCCATTCATCCGGGTCTTCGGAAGGAAAAATCTGAATGAGCGCGTAGCGCGTAGATGATCCTTACGATAGCTGAGCGTTCCATTGAGAGGAACTAATGAATGGACGAGCTACCAATCAGCTGGAGTGAGAGAGAGCGTGAATCTACTCGAATTTGTAAACGTTGTAAATGCGCTGCATTGAGCGCAGTTGAATTCCATGACAAAGCACGGATGTCATGTTTCACTTCCAACCCCCTTGACGGAACGCGTGCTTTCTTCAAGAGCCCTCGCAGTGTTAACATTGATACTCAACCGAATGAAATCTGGGCGAGCGTACAGTTGTTTCTACTAAATTTGTTACGAAAACGAGCTTTTTCAATCACTTTTAACGCACGAAAAACAAACCACTCGTACAGTGGCGAAGTCTGCTTTGTATCGATATTTCCCCATTTGAAGCTACGGTAAATAATCGATTATTAAGGTTTAAGGTGTTCGTTGCGAACACCCTGTTTATCGATCCTTTTCCATAGATATAAATGGCAGATATATCGAAGTATCGCAAAGCAGGCCACGCCACTGCACTCGCAGACTACATTGTACAATAGGGAACTATTATTTCTCGCGTTTCTAGCTCATCAGCAATATCACTTGGTACTCGAAGGAACCGGGAGACCGATATTAAAAATTTAAAATTTTAAAAATTAGCCAGAAGTAGTGCTTCCTTGCTGCAAAATGTAGTCCGCGTGGTCTGATTACAGGTGAGTCGGAGATGGACTGAAATGTTTCCCACGCAACAATCACGTGTGTCGAACTCACAACCTTGACACAGCCTGGTGTCAATTAACGAAATTTGTTGATAGTTTTTCGCACCAGTTAAATGATGTTTTTATGCGACGAACACGTGAAACTGGCATATACGACACGTTTAGAGAATAAATTAATCTTCTGCACTTCAAAATTAATCCTCAGCACCTGTAAAGGATTACCAGTCCGCTATGAAAAACTAACGAATTCTTACTCCAGACTCACAAGTCGGATGATCATGATCTATTAAATACTCTCTTTGTTGCTTTAGAGTCAAGTCTGAAAAGAGTCATTCAGGGAGGAGAGAAAAAACTAAAAATCGCGGAAGAAAAAATACAGGAATCAGCGATATTTACTAATGTACATCTGTTAAGATAAAATGCGCTTTGAAAATCAGGCTTTGTCGTCTAAAAAGACGGTACACCGGCAATAAATTCCGACTTTGAAATTATTGTCCCTTCCAATTCCACTCCTTGAGTTTGTAACACGGAGTTTTTGTGAAATAGAGTAGTATGACGGAGTTACAGCGTTTTTGCTTTGGAGGGTTGTCTATGGCTTTTGGAATTTTAAAATGCAATCGTATATCACTCACTGCCAGCAGTGCTAATTTTCAGGATCAAGAGCAAGACGATTAAAATACGAAAAATACGAAACAGCGCTGTAAAATCCCGCTTCAGAACAGCTCTGCCTCGCGTTTTAACTTTCATTTCGACTTGCTGTCAACGAACCTCGTTCTCACGAAATCAGATTAGGTTAGCGTCATGCGTAGAAATTGGAACACGCGTTCAAACGCCTCACTCATTAGCCTTCTACTTTTTCTTTCTGCTTTGGCTCTCTTTACACATCCGCCGGTTATTCTGATTTTTCTGATCAAAGGACTACGTGCAAAACGGGCCATTTGGGGCTCGGGGCGGATACCTTTGAGACTTGCCCTATTCATTCACCTAATAATGCCCCATCTTTTCCCAAAGTTTCGAGCCCCCCAAAAATTTTGGGGAGACGTGGCGGGAGGTCAAAGTTAAAAACCGGCCAAATTTTCGCGAATTTATTACTCGAAAACCAAGAAGTTTTGGAAAACGCGGTTTAAACGAGCGTATTCAGCGTGACGAGAGCTTTCAGAAAATGTATAACATCATAGGGTTTTGTCAACTTCAGCTCGAGTTATCGCCTCCGAAGCGCCGGAACGCTCAAAAAAGACCCCTAATTTTTTCACGTTTGGGCCGATATAAAAAAAAGCCATTTTTTTATTTTGATGAAAAACTGATATGTTGTTCCTGACTCTCTGTAGCCCCTCTGGCTCTTTACCGCATGCTGGGGAAATGTTTTGGTCGCGAGTTATGAGAGCGGAAAGGAGCGAAGGTCGGGAAAATCGGCAATTTTAAACTGCGCGCGCGGCGTTGATCGGAGGGAAAACGTCCCCTCCCACTCAGTTCGGCGAATCACACTCCTCTGCCGATCTCGCATTGTTGCCACATGTCTCCAGATCCGTCGCCGCGCGCAGTTTAAAATGGCCGATTTTCCCGACCTTCGCTCCTTTCTGCTCTTATAACTCGCGACCAAAACATTTCCCCAGCATGCGGTAAAGAGCTAGAGGGGCTACAGAGAGTCAGAAACAACATATCAGTTTTTCATCAAAATGAAAAAAATGGCTTTTTTTTATATCGGCCCAAACGTGAAAAAATAAGGGGTCTTTTTTGAACGTTCCGGCGCTTCGGAGGCGATAACTCGAGCTGAAGTTGACAAAACCCTATGATGTTATACATTTTCTGAAAGCTCTCGTCACGCTGAATACGCTCGTTTAAACCGCGTTTTCCAAAACTTCTTGGTTTTCGAGTAATAAATTCGCGAAAATTTGGCCGGTTTTTAACTTTGACCCCCCGCCGCGTCTCCCCAAAATTTTTGGGGGGCTTGAAACTTTGGGAAAAGATGGGGCATTATTAGGTGAATGAATAGGGCAAGTCTCAAAGGTATCCGCCCCGAGCCCCAAATGGCCCGTTTTGCACGTAGTCCTTTCCCACTGACTGCTGTCCTCCACTCTCCCAGAATAAAGCTCGTCTTATTAAAACAAGCCTACATTGAAATAATAAAGCTCGTCTTATTAAAACAAGCTTCCGTTGTAATGATGGACTAAACCATCCTGAGGGTCAGTCGTTTTCAGTTACAGGACTTGGATAGTTTTCAATGAGCGGACGAAATACTTGAACTTGGGGTTCCTCAAAAAAAAAAGTCTTTAACTTATCCATTTTTTGGGCATGAACATTCCATGTCAGAGGCTGGAATTACTCAATTTAAAATGTCCGTGTTTACGGTAAATTAAGTCAAATACGTGCTTCACAAACGACGGGTCTTAATAAACCATTCTGGTCAAATAGAGTTTATAGGCTGGCTGCCCACCTGGGCCCCAAGACAGACTAGAGACGCTCCAATGGCCTCTTGGTGACAGGTGGAAGCGTTTACTTTCGGGGATTCAACACTTCCTTATGGACAATTATAAGGGAGCAACAGTCATCTCTCTATTTTCGGCTGTTGACCTACCTACATGGTGCATGATGAGCTTCGGGTGACGTCATGAGCCAAACAAGTTTCCCAAGCATTGGCTAGTTTGCGAAACTTTCCAGGGTGTCTACTAAAACAGGCTGGCCAAAAATCAGTACTTTTTCAGTACATTCTTGAGAAATTCAGTATCTTCTCAACGGAAAAATTCAGTACTTTCTCAATACTTCCATTTGACGAAATTCGAAAAATTTCAAAAATTTGAATTTCTCTCTCAATTTGCGACGAAAATGAAAAATTCCGGACCTCCTGACGAAATATCCGCACTTTTTTAGTACTTCCGGACCGCCCTTAAGGAATCAGAACTATTTCCGGAAATTCCGGACTTGTAGACACCCTAGAAACGAAACTGCCAACACGTCGTTGAACATCAACCAAGCAGGTAAGTCAACAGTTTAATGTTGAGGTCCCGAAGGTAAAAGCTTCCACCACAGCCGTGATACGAGTGGAGGGTCTTTCGTCTCCGTACTCTCCGTATGCAGCGCAGAGCTGCCGTGCTAAGGAAAAACGCCGTATGAATCTCCAGGCGTTGCCAAATTTCCTTTGATAAAACACGAATTTCCTGGTAAACTTATGAATACTTTCTTCCCAATTTTTCAGATACTTTTGCTCGCAATTTCACCTAAAGTTCCTGAAGATTTCAAGGGAAAATATTCATAACTTTCCTCAAAAATGAACATTTTATAGTTGGAAATTTGGCAACTCTCGAATGTACATACGGCGTTCTTCCTTAGCACGGCAGAGAGGAGACCGAGCGCGGGGGTTCGTTAAACGCGCTAGACGTCTGACGTGAGGAGGACGTGGAGAGAAAGAAGAGGCGGATTTGGCATCGCGGCGCGGGGCAGGCGGGCTCGGGTTCCGGGCGCGCAACAAGTTGATGTAACGGAAAATCAATGCGAAAAACCCTGGACTCCCGAGTGAACAGACTCCTTCGATTCGCTTGCTCGCTCGCTCCGCGCCCGGTGTTTACCTGGCGCTCGACCAACACGAACACGAACAAGCGAGCGGGGGGAATTTCAGCCGGCAACGCGCACATCAACGCGCCACTCCGCCGAACGCTCGTTCCCGACTTTCGGGGAGAGTTAGGACATCCAGGGTACCGGGTAGGCGGAGTCATAGGGCTACAGCGATCGCTTGACAATTTTGTGTTTGCGGTAGACATTATGAAAAGGTAAAAGGCAGTGATGGCGCTTGCTAATCCAACTTTATGCCTAAGTCCCTTTATACTGAGAGTCTAGACACACTTCATGAGTCACAAGACGGGATAAGAGATTACAGAAATTGAACGTTTTTCCGTAATCTTTGATCGACCAATTCTCGAATTCCTTTCTTACGTTCGCTTCCCTCATACCGATTGTTACTTGCGAAACCGTAATCTCGGTCCATTCAGATTATAATCTTTGCAATCGGTGAACCTGTAATCTTTATTCCGTTTGTGACACTGTGAAGGCCTAAAAGTACGGAACTTATCAGAATGGATTCACATTGTCTATGACTCTCAGTATACAAGGGACTCTAGGACATCTTGGGTCCGGGTGGCGGGTCATAGGGCTACAGCCTGATCGTTGAAATTTTGTGTTCGTCGGGTAGACATATATGACATAGGTTAAAAGGCGGAGCGTGATTGGTCGGCTATGTCTCATCCCTGCTTTGTCGTGCCTCCGTCGGGTGGAATAAACGACATACTATCGGAAACTTAAGAGGTGCTTTTAGCTTGTCATGAGTTCCACCCTATATGGGCACGACGAAGCAGCGATAAGACATAGCCGACCAATCACCCTCCACCTTTTAACCTATGTCATCTATGTCTACCCAACAAACACAAAATTTCAACAATCAGGCTGCAGGAGTAACTAACTTCCAGCTACAGGTTTTGAGTGATGCAACTCTTCGGCCTCCGCGGCCACGCTAGGAGGTATCTTTTCATAATGAAGGCGTTTCTTGTGCACCGACACTCATCATACGAAAAAATGATCGGAGAAACTGCATTCCTCGCACATCTGACTGCTGCTCAGTTAATTGGTTTTAAAATGGTGCGACAATTCCGCCTCCTCGGTCACCCTGGGAAGGAGCTTCACAAAATGAAATCGTTCCTTCATGCGTCGAAACTCTTAATCGAAAAATTATCAGCAGCCGTAATTCGCGCTAATCTAAGCTGCTTCACAGTTGATTGTTTTTTGTAAACGATGCGACTGTTCCGCCTTTGAGGCAACGCTACGATGTGTTTTCTTCACGATGAGTCGTCACTTATCATGAGAGAATCAATCGAAAGATTAAACGAATTGATTAAAAAGCTTGAAGTGATTCATGAAACATAAAAAACGTATTCAATACTTATTAACTTTGTTTGATTACTTATTATTATTTTACCCCCCATTTTTTTACAATCTCGCCGGTTGCTGCATTTTCCCTTACTCCCTTAAAAAAATGTTAACGAAATTAAAGACTAATAATCTGAAATGGTGATAAAATTAAAAGCACGGCGGTTCCCTATTTGGAATTTTTCTAAAGGCCTTCATTACTGAGCCGGAATGATCTCCTGCACACTGGAAAAAAAAGAATCTTAAATTTTCTGCCAAGAAATATTTATTCTTAAATCAAGAATTTTTCTGGTTAATATAAGCTACTTTCTTGCTTAACCCAAGCATTATGTTTCTTGTGTCAAGAAAAAGTCGGCTTAAAGCAAGAAAAAAAAAATTCTTGGCGGCAAATTCAAGAATCATCATGCTTGATCCAAGCTACTTTTCTTTTCAGTGCAACGTGCGAACGATGGACAATCGTTAGGATTGCAAGCCGAAGCAAAGCCGAGGAAAACTCGATAAGACCGACCGACTATTAACCTTTTGGTGGGCTCGATAAAAACTGGCGCCACGATGTACGCTCGCTAATTACCGGCTCGTTTTACGAACTAACTTCTCTTCCCTCGGGTGACGACCGTAAATTAGTGCGTTATTAAGTTGCTGCTAGGAAGATAATCGAAACGTCAAAAGTGTCAACTTCTAACTGTCTTTTTGAGAGGGAACCCTGAGCTTAAGAATCAGATAGGTCATTTCTCTTTGCCACTCTTATTTGAGCCACGTCCCATTCAATACGAGTTAAAATCACCTGTGAATGAAGAGGGTTTTGAACGAAATCGCAGTGCATTCGCTTGTCACGGTTAGGAAAGCTCCCTCCTTTCAACCCTTGTATTCCGAGGCCGGGTCAAAATGGCCCGAGGCTTGTTAAAAATACATGTATGGTGCCGGTGCGTGTGATCTGTACCGCCATGCTAAGGAAGAACGCTGTATGAACATTCGAGAGTTGCCAAATTTCCCTTGATAAAATTTGCATTTCGGACGACATTCGTGTGTATTTTTCCTTGAAATGTCCACATATTTTCCATTAAATTGGGTATAAAATGGTCTGAAAATTTTGGAATTTTTTCCCGCAATTTTCCCAATAAATTCGGTTTTTATCGAAGGAAACTTGGCAACGTGTGAAGGCTCATACGGCGTTCTTCCTTAGCACGGTAATGTAGGCTAAGGTACACAAATACATCGTAAAAAAAGAATCCGAAATCAAATTGAAAAAAAGAAAAAAAATCGAGTGTCGGGGAATTATTTTTCCTTTTGACAAGTTACACCTAGAAACACCAGTCAAACTGGCCTGAAAAAAAGAAAAAAATAGAATTTCAATCCAATCTAAGTTCGGAGTGAGGAATTCGGGCCTCGTTTTTCAAACGGTTCTTCCGAATCTGAGCTACACCACAAGCACAAAACAAAGAGTGGAGCACTGCGAGTTTACGCCTCGCGCCATCGCGCCTTCAATTTTGCAGATGCAGCACGGTCAACCATCAAGTACGAATAGTTGTATCCCTGCGCCGTCATCAACGCGCGTCCTTTCCCATGCTCTACTTCCATTTTGAATTTGTTGCCGTTTGTGTTGTCGGTAGGGGTGCTTTAAAGGGTATGTGAGACACAGCCAAAGATAAGTGAAATGTAATTGGGCCTCGTTTTTCAACTTTTCTCCCAAACCGGAGCGTGGGCAATAAAAAGCGGAGCACTGAGAGATCACGCCTCGCGCCATCGCGCCTTCAATTGTATAGATGCATCACGGACATCCATCAAGTACGAATAGTTGTATCTCTGCGCCGTCATCGTCGCGCGTCCTCCTTGGAACATTTCTACTAGCAGTTGGAATTTACCCGAGAAATATTCAGCGATTCTAACTGAAAATGTCCCTTATTTTTTCCTGATCACATAATCACATGCAAAAATCAGCCAAACTTTCAATGGATATTGCAGTCATATTATTGTAAAATGTGAACCTCCCCAGACTCCAATTCAAGGCAATGGATTTGACTGACGAAATTTCATTTCTCAAAAAAATATGGATGTTCAATTATCATCTACACTTTTGCTGATTTTCGTTTAAAAAAGGAGAATCACTGAGATTTTTAGGCTGCACGATACGTGGAGTAGATACAATTTGCGAGTGGAAATGTTACTACCTTGCGGTACATTTGGATTACATCTTGCAATAAGGAACCACTATCTCTGGCTCTCCCATAAAAACACATATCTGCATAGGGAAGTTTCTAAAATGGGCCAGGAATAGTGGTTCTTTATAGCAAAAAATGTATTTCATTTACGTTCTTTCATCAGCGAAACAAGGAAATGTGTTCAATTCTCCGCGATTTGAACCTTTCCGTACGTTCCGATCCAACCTCGTCGAACCTTTTCTGATCCCGAAAACGGCATTTTCCTTGCCGCTTTGCGTCTTTTCCACCCCTTTTCTCAGGGCGAGTGCGGAGGCGGTTGCCTCTCATCTCCCCCGCGGCGTCGGGGTCCTGCGGGGGTAGCCAGGGACATAGGTCAGAGGTGAAGGAGGTGGGCGGGTGCGGGATGCGAGGGCACACGAAAACCCCGCCGCCACCCGTTTCAACAGCACTCGTTACAGCGAAATTCCACTCGAGCCCAGAGCGTGAAAATTCGTCGTAGACGAAGATGGCATTCCTCCGTTTAAACCTGCGTTGAATAATCGATTATTGTCGGAGGAGCCCTCCGAAAATCGAATCATTTCCATGAACCTACAAGGAGAGGGAGCGATGTTGCCGCTTCGTTGGGTTCACCAATGCTGTAAAGTCGATACGTCGCACACAGTGAGTCATTGGAATCGGGACATGAAAATGACTTAAAATCGCAATTCCCTTATTTGAATCTAGTGTAAATTAATGATTATAATGTCGAGGAACTCCTACGAAAATCGATTCATTTCCATAAGATTTAAAGGAGTATGAGCTAAGTTCCGCTTGTGATCTCCAATGACTCGATCCACTGTGCGTCGCAGCTTCAACGACCAGGAAGTCGCGAAGCCGAAATTCCGCACTCGGCTGGAAAAAGCTGCGCCGAGACGCGGGCCAACCGGAGGGTATTGGGGGGGGGGGGGGGGGGGAGAGACGCTGAGGGGATCGACCCGGGCGTCGAGGAGACCGACGATTAGCATCGGAAAACCTTCGTGCTACGGAAGAACGCCGTATGAACATTCGAAGGTTGCCGGATGTCTTGCGAAAATATATTTCCTTTTCGGAAAATTGTGAACGGGTCTCCTAGAAATTTTCCAGCACTTAAGGTTAAATCGAGAGTGGAATCCTTGAGAAATGTCTTCAAATTCGTTAAGTACGAGATTTTCTCCCGGGATCTCCAAATTTTCTTAGACTGCGGCTAGAGAGCAACAATTTCCTCGTTCTTAACCAGGGTGTCTATTAAAACAGGCCGGCCAAAAATCAGTACTTTCACGATATTTTTTCAGTACATTTTCGAGATATTCAGTACATCTCCAACGGAGAGATCCAGTACTTCTTCAGTACCCCCATTTGACGAAATTCGAAAAATTTCAAAAATTTGAATTTCTCGCTCAGAATTGCGACAAAAATGACAAAAATTCCGGACCTTCTTGCGGAATTTCCGCACTTTCTCAGTACTTCCGGTCCGCCCTTAAAAACCAGTACTATTTCCGGACTCTTTGGAAATTCCGGACTCATAGACACCCTGCCTACTCCCGGAGTTTACGGAGACGACCTGGTTGGAAATGCGAGTGCTCGCAAGCTAGCCGCCGCCGCCCGGCCTGGCCGGGGGAGGTTCGCGTCGCCCTCGAACCCGGTCCCGTTTCGCGGGAACCGAGCGAGCATCACTGCGGACTGCCGGGGCGGGGGGCGGGAAGAAGAAGCGCATCCGTGCGGTCGCCAGAAATGTGGCGCGCGCCGGGCCGGGGGGCCGCGGCCGGAGGAAAGAAAAAACGCGAGTAAATACGGTAAAGCGCAGTGTAAACCGGGACCGGGAAGGAGCGCCCGGAGGGGCGGGGGCTCGCTCGATTGATTGTGCCCTTATATCCCTCTTATCGCCGACTCCTTGCGTCACCCTACACCCTCCCACCGCAGCGCACACAAGGCGATGCCCATTTAACAGTTCATATTTTACACACATTCACGGCGGCGCAGCTTCTTCGCGAGCCCAGCGACCGGGGGTTGGGGGGCGGTGCGGGGGGAGGGTTTCCCCGCCGGCCGACGGGGATCGGGGAGCGCCTGCTCGCCGAAACCCTCCCTCCCCGCGCCGCTGTCTAGCCTCTAGCCCCCTCGCCTCGCCGCGGCCGCATGGCTTCCCGAAGGGAGGCGCTCTGGCTCTCCCCGTGTGTGCGCCGCGCCGGTCTCCGCACGGTGTCGCGGCCCGGGCCCCGTCGCGCGATATCTCTATCCGGCTTTCTCCCCGATCCGATCCGATACCCCTCGCCGCCACCGCCGCCGCCGGAGCCCTCCTCTCCCGGTTTATAAACAATCAATATAAAACAGACTCACTTTACATTGTGTATGAGAGCCCGAGTCTTTCGCCTCTCGCGCTCTCTCCCTCGCCTCTCCTTCTCCTCTCTCCCGTGCACCGCCGACATCTACGTCATTGACTCTTCTTACCGCCGCCGCCGCCCAACCCCCTACTTTGCGTCTCGACCGCTTCCACCGTCGAGCCTCCGCGGCTAATTGTTCGCTATCGCCCGAACCTACTAATTTCCCGATTATTCTCCCCGGGACTGGAACAAGGGGCGACTGAAACACCGACTCCCGCACACGCGTCCGCTTAGAGACGAACCCTCGAAAGCTTGGTAGCAGCATTGAGACGGTGAAGGTACTGCCCCATACATTTAAGCCACTGTCACTGTCCCACGAAAAGGTAATTTCTAGTCATAGAGGTGTAAAGTCATGCGCGCAAAAGAATCATAATTTTTGAAATAGAATCAACCGCGAAAAATCAACGGAAAACAGACCAAGTGAGAATCTCACTCCCTTGCTTGAATCACATTAAATTATTAAGGAGGAACTCATAATAAATTCCAAGATACCATAGGGAAGTCATAAAGAAATGCTATTTTTTATCGGAATCATTTTCAGCCTCAACTGAAAATCGTCCGTTTCCAAGTCGATATTGCCAGCTTGTTGCCTGGAGCCGGAAGTCGACACTTTCGCCCCGGAATGCGAAATCTGTCAATGAGCTAAACTGCACAGGCAGCCAATCAAAAGCCCTAGAACGAACTTCAGTGATGCGAGCCACCGTGTTCATATTTCGATACGCCCGTTTTCCCCGGCGAATTTCAACCCCCGCTCGTTGACCGTCAACAAATTACGTCGGCCACTTTCCCCAATTTTCGAATCCCCTCCCAATTCCCCCGGAGGGGAGGGTGGGGGGGTTATCCCTACATAAAAGTAAGGAAAACTCTTCTTCGTGCGAAACTATGTGACGCAGATCCCTCTCGAGGATAGTCGAAGAGATAGGAGGTGCGGAGCGGCAACGCTGGAGGACTGGCGAGGCATGGGTAGCATGTGCCGTCACACAGGTTAGGTCCCCTGATGCAACCGCTCAGCGCTACGGCACGGCTGTTACGCTCTCGGGGCCGGGGGATCGAAGGCAAGACCTCTGGCCTCCCGCCCCGGAGCGTTGACCGCTCGCCCGAGCCCAGTGTCAACACACTTCAATCCCGATTCCGTTTACGTCTGTCCGAAGCGCGCACCTCCGGAACCTCAGTTACAGCAGTGGCGTCGCGTGCTTTGCGATACATCGATTGATCTGCCATTTATACCTATAGAAAAGATCGATTAACAGGGTGTCCGCAACGAACACCTTAATGATCGATTCTTCGCCATAGCTTCAAATGGGGAATCGATCATTCACATCTCGCCACTGGCTTACACCTATATTCAGTTCCTTTCGATCTTCTGCTCCAGTTTATTGTTCTATTTTCGAGTGCTCACTTCGACTCGACTCAAGTTCAAAGTTGCGATATTGACTAAAAAAACAATACTTCCTCTCTACCCTAGGGGAGCGAGAAAGTAAAAACAATTGTTTCACAAAAATGATGCTTAACGCGGACTATTGCAAAAAACAATTGGGCCACATTTTGCAGTTAAGAACTACAATTTATGACTCAATTTAGAAACAATGTACAATTAGTTTCCATATGAACATAAGTGGTTTTACGCATGAGCCAGAAATTGGCAGTTCCTAATAGCAAAATGTATTCCAATTTTCGATGGTAAATATACATTTTTCACTGTAGAACTTAGTACTTAAAAACGCAAGTTTAGTTGTTGGAATGATCACGTGCCACACGATGATCATCGTACCTCCGGGACCACTGATCGTGAAGATTTGAATTTTCGCGATCTATGTATTCGAGTTTTTATACAGCAGCTGGGAAATTATTTTCATGTAGTCGCAAAGCCTGCGGAGGAATCGGGGTTTGAAAGGGGTTTTTCCCGTTTGATAGAAGGGAGGAAGGGCGCGAGTCGGAATTGAGCAACGTCGGAATGTAGTTACACTCTATTATCCGGCGAGCGACGATTTCCGATGGCGATTTTGCAAGTCGGTGACACCATTTTTCCTCCATTTAAATCCATCAAAAATATCGATTGTAGGTGAGGAAAGAATCCCTCACCAAGAATCGATTGTTTTACATACATTTGAATTGAAGAAAAACACTGTTGCCAACTTTCAAGAATCGCCACTGACGATTTCTCATTACGTAGCGCTTCGGATACTATGCACGATGACAAATTCGGCGTTGAGGACACGAAACAAGCGACACCGATTGTTCGGTCAGGACAGGCGGATATCGAAGTGCTGCACTGCCGAACTACGGAAAAACGCAGTATGAGCCTTCAGACGTTGCCAAATTTCATTTGACAAATCACTCACTATCGGAAAACTTTGAGAAAGAATTTCTACCGATTTTTCAGAGGAGTTCGTTCGTAGTTTGATCTGAAGTTTCTGAAAAAGTAAAGAAATAAAAATTATAACTTCCTTCAAAAATAAATATTTTCCGGAAGGAAATTTGGCAACATCCGAATGCTCATACGACGTTACTCCCTTAGCACGACAGTGCAAATGCTCAGCGATCGCGGTGGATTAATGAGCCGGAATAAATGAATGGGTAATCAACTGGCCTCCGGCCCCCGTCTAGTGGTTCTCAAAGAGGCCCTCGGCAAGTCGCTCGAGCATTCCGCTCTTGGTTTCTAATTGTAACTCCTGAATAAAACAATTCAACAAACCAAGCTCGGAAAAACATTCTGCCGCACTGAGGAAGAACGCCGTATGAGCCTTCAGCCGTTGCAAATGTAGTTTAATAAACGACGAATCTTCAACGGAACTTGAGAATATTTTTCTCTGAATTAATCAGAAATTTTTAATTATTAAAAATTTATCTAAACTACCTGAAAATTTCAAGAAAAAAATGTTTATCTCTCCTTAAAAGTGAACATTAAATGAAGGGAAATGAGGCAACCTCCGCAGGCTCAAATGGTGTTCTTCTTTACCACACCAGTATCGCACTTGATTCCCCACAAAAACGATTCCTCCGATTTGTTGCCTTGCCGAAGATTGATCCGAAGGGCTTGAGGGGTGAAATATCGCCATGCTAGCATTCGCATGTTGCCGAATTTCCCCGGTAAAATACATTATTTTGAAAGGAAGTTTGGCTCATTTATCTATGAAAATATTTCAAATTATATTGCCTACTAAACTGCGTGAAAATTGATAGAAAAATATTTACAACTTTCTGAATAAATTCGTATTTTATCGAGGGAAATTCGGCAACGCCTGAAGATTCATACAGCGTTCTTCCTTGGCACGGCAGAAAACTTGGACTTCATTTTGCAATTAGAAACTACAATGTATGGGTCGGCCGTAAAAACACTACTGTGCAAAGGGAAACAGAGAGTACATACGTCGTTTCTAAACGTAGCCAGAAATTGTAGTTCCTAATATTGCAAAACCGTAGTCCACTTGTGCTCTCGAGCTGAACTCCACGGAGGACCACCGCCGGGCTCTAGTCCCTGAACAGGCAGCGGGATGCTCTCGTGTCAATTCATGCATTCTAATCCGAATTCGACCCGCCAATTCGGCTCGTGAGGAGTATTGGGAACAGCGCGGTTAGAACTTCCAAGCATTGCTGGATTTCTCCCGCTTGTGTACTAATTTTCTATGCATAAAAAACTACGCATGAATAGCCTTGAAAATATTAGACGCGTAAAATTTGGCAACTTGGGCGCATTCATTTTACCTCGGCGAGGCAGCATAGGTGAGAGAATTAGGGGCAGGTGCGATAATTCCTCCCCGGACGAAGCGATGAGACGCCGCAGCTCGGCGAGACCGGAGGGAGCAGGCAGATGGTAGCGTAACTTCCGGGCTTCCACGTCGGTAGTACCGCAACTCAGGGATATTGTCGCAAGGTTGCCGCAGCGCTGCCCTACGCATTCCCGAATCCCGTGCGCATCTCGGAACTTGACGCGATTCGCGAGTCAAGACCTGAGAGCGAGACAGCGCAATGCTTGAAGTATTCCTACAGTTTTGCAGGCGCTGCCCGCGATCGTTATTCGCGCACGGTTTTAAAGTTTCGGAGATCCTCTTTCGGAAACTGAGGTACCTTTTTTATGACCTTCATCCGGTCGGACTAAAATTATGAGGCAAAAACACATACTCGCGTATCCACAACAATGAAAAAGAGCTTGATCTCTTTCCCGCTGACTCAGAGATTTCAACGCTGAGTAGAAAAGTTAAATGGGGCGAAACGCGCGATACAACCATTTTGACATCCAAGTGGAAAAAATTGCATCCATAGAAAAAAGAAGGAGAAAGTAATCTCTATTCGACTGACTCATAGACTTTAACGCTGTGTACCGAAGCTGGAAGGAGTGAACATCGCGATACACACATTTCGACTTCCAAATCAGTAAAATAGCGTATCTACGAAAAGGAGAAGAGCGTGAACTCTTTTCAGCTGACTCACAAGCTTTAACGCCGAGAAGAAAATTTGGATAGAGCGGAACACGTGATACAACTATTCAGACTCCTAAGAAGATAAAATTGCATAACCACAAAATGAAGGTGAACATGGCGCGCGTGCCTATGGTGGCTGGTGTGATCAGAAATGGATCTCCGAGTTTCCATACCCCCCCGTACAAAAGTTCTCAAATCTCCGCATGCGAGTTCAAAAACGGTTGGAAGCAAACGCTGTCGCAGGCCATCAAAGCACAGAATCATGTCTTCGAAAGTGAGTGCTCATTGGTGGTGGATTGCAGCTATGTCTCCTGAGATCAAAATGTGAATCACTTAAGGAAATTCTAGGATACCTATATGTATAAGGAGAGTATTGCAAAGTCTGTCGCTCTCTGATTGGCTAATCGGTTTTAAGCTCTCCAAGTGGTTCTTCTAGACCAACGTAAACAAACCCGATCGAGGGAACTCGGTACTCTTCGGAAAGAAATCAATGATCCTCACAGGAAAAGCTCGTAAAATTCTGGATGAAAAAATTGAAAAATCCTTTTCAGAACTCGGGAAAAAAAAGTGTCATACTACTACTATGGGAAGTTAAGGATCGAGGAGGCAATTTTCTTCTTATATAGATACTCCATAGGATATTCAACTATAGGGTCATTTCCCGGTGCGAGCTGACACCGGTGAGCTATCCGAGGTCGGTGTGCGAGAGTCGCAGACTGTAGCGCACAGAGGCACGAGCTTTGGAGAAAAGTCAAACATGAAATTTATTACTCAAACTTCAATTTTTATGTTATTTTCGTTATAATATTTTGAACGGGTGCAGTTTACAAGAGAACAAGTGGATCTACGTGCTACTCTCTACGTCTTTTACACATAGAGATAAAACCCTTTAAAGTTTTCGAGGTAGGTCTGACTTCTGACGTTGACTAGCCCCTCTGTGCGGCGGTGCGGCGGCGGGCGTCTTGGCTCTTGGGCACTGACCTCTGCGCTCTGCCTCCGCTTCCAGCTGCATTGGTTCTGTCCGACCACCACCGCCGCTCTTATCCGTCGTTGACCGATCGCACCTTTCTCACCGGCACCGACCGTAGATCCAGGAAACGGTCCCAGAAGAGCCGACCGTCCTGTCGGAAAACCGTTGACAGATCTTCCGTTAGAGCCTGGTTCGACACCCTGTCGCTTGCGCCTTCATACTTGATCTGACAGGCTCGGATCTTCCGGATTAAAGTACCTTCATAGGGTACCATGAAGTACCATGTGTACCATGAAGTACCATGTGTACCATGAGGTACCATGTGTACCATGAAGTACCATGTGTACCATGAAGTACCATGTGTACCATGAAGTACCATGTGTACCATGAAGTACCATGTGTACCATGAAGTACCATGTGTACCATGAAGTACCATGTGTACCATGAAGTACCATGTGTACCATGAAGTACCATGTGTAAAGAGAGTATGGCCACTGAATCACATAGACAGTGCTCCCATTTCCCGGAACTAGTGCTGAATTGCGGAACTTTAGAGATTTTCTTGAATTTTTCCCGGAACTTTTGAAATTCCAGAAATATTCCGGATCTTTGGCATTTTCTGGAACTTTCTCGGAACTTTTGCAAAAATCTAAAGAGAATCCCGGAACTTTTGACGGTCAGGACATGGGAGTAATTGGAAGAAAAAAGATCCGAATCCCGGAACTTTTGACGAACATGGAATGGGAGCACTGCTCATAGAGACTCTAGGGATGAAGAAAAATGGCGGCAACACTGGGTGCGGCGAGCGAGCGGGAGTCGTTGCTAACGTTTAACGTTTTTCCGTTGCTTCAACTGTTACAAATCTTGCGATAGCGGAAGTTCAAGTTAAAAGCATTTATTTTAAACGTAATGCACACAATTGGTGTCAAAGCAGAGCACATACCCACACTTGTGTGATTCGAGTGATTTCACGATGAAGCAAGCGAATAAAACCTCATTATCTGCACTTTTGAAGCATCTGCATGCGGCGTCCGCCATTTATTTCTATCCAAAGAGCTACGTTGAGCCTACGATGCCTGAGCCAATCGGAGATGAATCCTCCAGTGACTAAACTCTGTCTATAAAGGTATTTGCTTTTATGCTCAGAGCTCTATTGAGCCTAAGATACCCCAACCAATCAGAGGTGGGTCTTCCGGTGACTCCACTCCGTCTTTAAGGGTATTCTACTCCCGGCTGGCGCGGTGAATTTCAGTCTCCAGCGATCAAGCGTGGATGATTGGGTAATGCCGCCGGTTTGAAAGTCGGGCACTGTGCGCTCGTTTCGCAAAGATCAACGTAACGATGGCCATCGCGCCGCGCCGGACGGAAGCCGGCAACGGGGCACGATAATCAGACGCCATTGAAGCCGGAGCGGCAGGGGCGGCGGCGCGCGATGCGACTCGACGTAACGGGCCAAGGCGAAAGGCACTGCTAGCTGGCCAACCGGCGCACAGTGGATCGAGTCCATAGGAGATGTCGGACAAAATCTGGGAACTTTAAAAGCTCGCAACTCCGATTGTACAAAAATTGGAAGTTCTAAAAGTGGTTTCATCGGTTTCCTCGTAAAACGTCGTTCTAAAAGCACTCCTTGAAATTGAAAATGTGATGAAATAAACATAAAAATTTGCACTTTCAGTCAAAAAGTTCATGTCCGGCCTCTCTAAATGACTCGATCCACTGTGCGACGGCGAGAGACGTCGACGGCGCAATGCGGCCGGAGCGGAGTCATCTGAAACGGTATCGGATAGCGAATGCGGAGACACACAGTGGACCCATTTCTAGCCGGCTCTAGAGTACCTATATTGAGAGAGTATGGCCACTGGAGTTACCACCTCTGATTGGCTCAGCCATCTGAGGTTGAATGGAGCCCTTAGGACCCAAAAATGGCGGACGCCATAAAGTTAATGTAATGCAAAATGATTCAAAATGTAGTTGTCTTTGCTTATCGCAACGAGAACTTTACCCAAATGCACTATTGCGACTTTCTTACATATTTTTAAGGCTAATCGTGTGCAATTTTTGAGAAAAATGATCATAGATGTAGTAAGGTTGGCAGCAAGTGCGGTTGGTGATAACCGTCAAAAGTTGGCGATGACCCCCCTCCCATCCTCAAAAACCAAAACAAAGCACCGCCATTTTTGGGTCCTAAGCCTCTCCATGGGACCCAGTGGCCATACTCTCTTAATATAGGTACTCTAGCCGGCTCCGGCGACGATAGCTCTTCGGGTGCGAGTGCGGGTTCAGTAGCCTGAACTTTCCCGGAAACTCCCGGCCTAATTCTACTTTCCCTGGAGATTCTGACATGGAAAGACGTTTACACACAAACCCTCAGTAATCGCACTCAGTTTAAAGAGCTTGAGGAACTCCCTACACGACACCACACCCAGGAAACTATGATCCCTGGACAAGGGACTCCATTAACCGGGGCACGGGTGCAGAAACTTCCAAATCACGCAACCGGCCGTTCGCGTGAAATGGGGGAACCCATGTGAGGACGAGAAAAATGGGGGAACCCATGTGAGGACAAAAAATTGGGGGAACCTTGAGAGGTTTTTTCTTTCTCTTTACAAGGGTTCGGGGGGAACAAAACATTCAAGCGCGCTGTTTTTTGGGGGAACCAAACTGTTGACCGCGCTGTTTGAGGGAACCCAACTGTCGACCGCGTTCCTTTACGTGTCGGGCAAAATTCTGCGAAAACTGAAAGGGAGGTTGTAAATTCCGCCGATTTTATTTTTCTGGAGTGTAAATTCCGCCGATTTATCATTCCCCCGATTTGTGAATTCCGCCGATATGACGTCCACCCGAAATGTAAATTCCGCCGGTCAATGTTTTTGAAACAGGATTTGTAAGTTGTGCAAAGTTGCTTACCTCTATGTCTATGAGTTGAAGTCGGAGAGGAGAGCGTAGAAAATAAACATTTAGGGTGTAGAGAGCCCCACGTCAAAAAATAAAACAAAAAAGAGACCCATGTCGTAAGAAGACCAACAGTTTTTCACTTTTTCACTGTGCTGAAACGGTATGAAACTGTTTTAACAAATTTGAAACGGTCTTGGTGAATTTTAAATTTCATAATTGCATTGTCTACGTGTGCTTTTTGCCTTTTGACGTCTGACCGAAGCTTGGCTGGAGACCCGACACTTTGAATCCGGACGTAACACTTCCAATTGGTAGGCGAGTAAAGCTTCAACGAACATTTTTATATTAGGGTGGCCGGAATAAAAGTACTCCCTGAATTTGCTATGAAAAGATTCACAAGCGTTGATCGTTAGCGTTGTGTCGGAGGTGTGAAATGCCCACATTTGAGGCGGAAACAAACTGTCGCTAGCAATGTAATTTTCGCACAGATAATCAGCAAACGCACGACACTACTGATATCATCAAAGTGCAACTCCTCGGCTTCGAGCGCAGATCTACCTTCAAACAGATAACATCTTAACTTGATGCTCTTGCCGAATATGAGTGCCGTTCCAAAAACATTTTCCTTTTCCTCCATCGGCGGAATTTACACTCGCTCGGTGGCACCTATCGGCGGAATTTACACTTTCGGTGGATGGAAAATCGGCGGAATTTACCCATTTTCGGCGGAATTTACTAGCGCCCAACTGAAAATGGGGGAACCTAAATTCATTTCGGGGGAACCCTTGGACGTTTCTGCACCCCTGCTGTAACGTAACGCAGGTTGACGATAATAAACTTGGCTACGTCCAGTCCAAGCAAAATGTCCGGAAAATGGGCAACTCTTTTGGAGTCACCCTGGGGCCCGAATTTGTCGGCTCTTTCACACGGAATGCAACATCGATGAGTCCAAACCGCACCACCGACCAATCAGAAGCGCTAAGCTGGACTTATATGCGGTTGAGACCCGTCCTGAGTATCTTCAAGTATGGTGGAAGGACCGAAAAAATTTGGCCCCTGCGTGAGGGACCCACTGTGAGTCAAGGAACGACAATGGCGAGGAAGTGAGGATGGCGACCCGAGCGAGACGATCGGTGCCGGAGCGCGCCGCCAGGGAGCGCTCGGCGGGACCTCCTCATCCTTGACGAGTTGACGCGCAGACCGAGCGGTGATAACTCAACTTTCTTGGCAAAAGACGAGCTCGGCCGCGACGGGGGAGGGGGTGCAAGTCGAGCTTGGAGTAACGTCCGATTCCGATTCGCGGCGAGAGATCCAAGGACTACGGCTTCGTATAATCAAGGTCGCAGCCGGCCGCGGCTCCGAGTATCGGCTTGCCTCGCTCTCGGCTCCCGACCGGCACCGACTCGCCGCCGGAATTCGCCCGATTCTAGCGGTAAGCGCCCATGGAAAACGACGACGGATCTTCGTCGGATGGCACCGTTGACTCGGGTGCTATCGTCACGTTACCACCGGGGATCGCCATCCCGTTGAGCGAGTTGCGGGACGGCCAACATCGCCCTAATATTTAGACCAAATCCCAATGAGGACCTTCCGCTAGCCTCTATGGACGGGTTGGTACTCCTGGAGTGCCTGTATTGGGCATCTAGTATCCCGGCAGGGGTGGAAAAACTTCTCACAGGGGCAAGTCGCCATCGGTCGAGTGCCAAAATGGCCCCGGAACAAACTTTGAAAAGAGTAGATCGACAAAATCGCGTGTTTCTTATTTTTAGCGAAAACGCTGTGAAAATCGGTGTCTAGAGTGCATTACCATGGTTTAAATCATGTTTTCGCAAAATCACCGGAAAAAGTTGCCATATTAAAGTACCGCAGAGACTGTTACGATAAAATTTAGTTTGCGGTTTTTTTTTTTTTTTTTTTTTTTTTTTTGAGCGAAGAGTTAGAATTTATATCTACCTACCCACATAAAAATACGTTCATGCCTTGGTTAGTATTCGGTAACCAGCTTTCGTGGTCTAAATGGAGTTTTGATGAAAAGGCATGCATCATAAAGCTTAAATTCACACACATTTCAGAGATACATCGCCACATGAGTTTCCACCTTTACCGATATACCAGCGGCGGGTCCCTACTATTTCCCGGCGCACAGCGACTCCAGTACGTGATCCAACTTAATAATAATTAGGAGAGAAAAATTAGCAGCCGGAGATTGACGTCACACGCAGGGGCAACTGCGTCACAGTGCGCGCCCGACGCCCCCAACCCTGGGGGGATTCGTGTTTTTTGGGCGTTCCGATCACAGATACGATGATTCGATCGCGGCTCAACTTTTTTGACTGAAAATTTCAGCCGGAACAAGAGGTAAAACAGGGAGAAAGAATCGATCCGTGGGCCGTGGAGGCGACATTTCCATTGAAAGAGCGGGAAAACCGCCAAGTTGGGTTGGCATCATCTCCGCCCCACGTGGTCCCGGAGCCCATGCTGCGGGGGAAATAAGTATTTTACCTGTTGCCATGCCCGGTAAGGACGCGGACACCAGTTGCATGATGCTCATTCGTTTCTGAATCGGTCAACTATATTCTTAAGTCACTTCAGACTTGCACACGCTGTATCAACCGGTGGCACAGGGTGCATAAATAAAAAAAATTGCGCATCCACAAAATGAAGGAGAACGTGAACTCATCCCGGTTGACTCGGAGACTTTAACGCAGAGTAGAAAAGTTGGATGGAGGCGAACCACGTGATCAGGGTGTCTACTAAAACAGGCGGGTCAGAAATCAGTACTTTTACAGTGCTTTTTCAGTACATTCCCAAAAAATTCAGTGCCTCCTCAATAGAAAACGTCAGTACTTTTTCGGGACCTTTATTAGACGAAATTCGAAAAATTTCAAAAATTTGAATTTCTCGCTTAAATTAAGACAAAAATTACCAAAAATTGAAAAAAATTCTGGACCATTTGCGGAATTTCCGCACTTTTTCAGTACTTATGGACCCCCCTTAGGAAGTCGGTACTATTTCCGGACTTGTAGACACCCTGGTGATACAAAAATGTTTTGACTTAAATGATGATAAAATCGCGCATCCTCAAAATGAAGGAGTGCAAACTGGTCGCCAAAACAATCTCGAAAGAGACAGGATTTCCGTTTCGAAACGGGAGACCCCCTTTCCCGACTGGGGGGCGCTCTTGGTGATGGACATTGTTCGGTCCGTTTTACGATTGCATTCTGCGGGCCATAAACCGGCCATAACTACGACGATAACCCGGACGCACACGTATGATTATAAACGATTCACAGTTAATATGCCGATTAACAGCGTTTCGTCCCGCCGTTGACGAAAAGTGCGGCGCATCGGAGGATCCGACTTAATAGCAATAACAACAGAAAGGTATTTTTCGCTTCCCACGCAAACATGTTCGGCCGTGTTACCAAGTAACGCTGAACGAGCTTTGAAGCATTGTCGCACGTGTCTACCGATAAAATATTCATTTTGGAGAAAAGCTATGAGTAATTTTCTTCAACAGGTTTTAATGCATTCGAATGGATTGAATTTAAAATGTTAAGTGTATTTTCCGAGGGAAATACACTTTTTCTGTTTTGAAAAGTGGAGGGGGGGGGGGGGGGGGGGTAGTGCGCATGAGTTCATCGGAAAAATTTAATTTTAACATTTAAGGATGGATGGTGTGCACTCCGGCAGGCGCAGAATAGGCAATTCGCACATCGGAACGTATGTGTGTAACGGTGCAGCGTTTGAAGCACAACTCCGATGTTGAAGGCGCTATAGATTGTGAGAAAGGGCCTTTCATTGCCCGCGATAATTTCAATTTGCGGCGTTAACGAGTTAAAATAGTTAGAGGTGCATCATTTTTGCTGAAGACCCTGCAAGTGCTTTGATTTTGATAAAAATTACTAATTCCTGGGCTCACTCTAGGTTTTGCTAGTGAGAGCGTGCGCTGAAGAAATTTCTGCACCATTGCGAAAGCGTATATGAACAAGAAATTTTTTCAGAGAATTTTTCTATTCTAAAGTTTATGAAGAATGATATTCCATCTAAAATGTTACGGTTGTGAATACGGTGAAATAAAATATGGATGATCATTGACACGGACGAGGAATTTTCGCTTTATTTCAGAAGAAAATGGACAGAACAAGATGATAGGGAACTCGCATTTTTTTTCGTTTCATTTCAAGTGGGTGATCACGTGAAACTTGTACGGTCTCCTGCTCATCTGTTGTTATCTGTAACACATTGGTTGTCGCTGCGGTCCGTCGTTATCTAGCTTTCTGCCCAACGTGAAAAAATAGAAACTATCCCGGGTCAAAACGCACAAAGCTAACCGCGTGAAAATAAAAGTATTTATTCTCTTCTCTGAGTTTCCGTTGACTCGATCTTCAAGAAACGGCCGCCCTGGGGATGTCATGGACCAAAAATCATGAACAACAGTCAACAAAATCTCGTCAACGGTCCCAGCTTGATTGCCGATATCAGGAAGTATGGGCGTGTCGAGCTATGGAGCTCTTAACGTCCAATAAGGCAACCATCCTTTAGACACGAAAAACACTAAAAAAATTCCGCTGCCTATCTTAAGATTCCAATATCAAACCAAGATGGCCAAGAATGTTCATAAATGAGCGTTCTACCGCAAAAATGAGTAGATTTATGCGAAAACTAAGTCAAATATGTGCTTTACAAACGACGTATCGCGACGGCTGTAAAAATAAATCATTCTGGGTATTTTGAGTTCATCGGTTGCCTACCTTTAGGGGCCCTAAAAGCTCTATGACCAAACCTCCAAAATTACCGACATATCCATAATCTCCCGTCCCACGTACTTATGTACTCTGGTGCGGGTGAAAGGCGCAGAAACTTGGATCATACGCTTGCATCGTCCAGATTCGAGCGAGGTGAACATCGCGGAAGGGAAGCTCTTTCGTCAGGTTTGGCAACAGCGCCGTTAAATCAGACGTGACGCCGAACGCAGCGATGGCCAAAGCGCGGGCATGTCAACAGAGCCCGATTATCGGCACAAAGAGAAACATAAACACGAGGTTTATCGCGGAGCATAAAGATCGTATAATAATTCAATCAATGCAGCTAACGCGAAAAAAGGGAGAGGAGAAACAATTTAAGAGCGTAATTATAACGAAAGATGTATAAGTGGCAATGAAAATGAGAGGATTCCATTGCAATAGTTCTCCCGGCTTTCTGCCGCACAGTGGTGCTGCCGCAGAGGACATGTCAACAAACGCGGCCAGCGGTGTGTTATACATTCTGTAGCAGACATGTTGCGCTAAGTATTGCCGTTATAGCGGAAAACCCCTATTACTCAGCATTAATCCACTATACAGAAAAATTAACAAGGTGGAGAAATGGTGCTGAGTCCACACCATTTCGCGGGGGAAACGCGGCCAAAAAATTCCAACAATTATAATTAGAGTCAAAAATAAATCTTATAACTCAGAATTTTTAACAGAAAAATTAATAGCTACACGTTCTTGGGTATTTTTGAGTTTATTTTTTTTACAAATTGTTTAGGGGAAAATAGCGAGAAGGATGCAAGGGTCAGCCATAAATCCGCAACAAACGATATAAAAAAATTTGCCCAATCTTAGCAACATTAGAAGCCTCATGCGCCCTTTTACCGAAAAAGTCCTTAATTGCTAATATTTTCCTCCAATTTTAATCGCTATCAGATCTAAACAGGGTGTCTAGTTTTTTCATTTTCCGGAAAATCCTGATTTTTCCTTACTTTTGACTACTAAATCCTGATTTCATTTTTGTATCAAAATCCTGATTTTTTGCGGAGAAAAATGTAACATCACAAAAATACTCGATAAAAAAATCCGATCGGACGGTCGACCTATCTAAAATCCTGATTTTGCGACCGATTGTTCCTCAAATCCTGATGAAATCGGGATTAAATCCTAATTGACCTCAAATCCTGATAGAATCGGAAAAATCCTGATGCTAGACACCCTGCTAAATCGTGTGAAAAATTCAAGAGAAACTCCTGATTTCATTATTTTTCGAAATCCTGATTTTTTGCGGGGAATAAATGTAACTTCACAAAAATAGCTCGATAAAAAATCCGATCGGACGGTCGACTTATCTCAAATCCTGATTTTACGACGGATTTTTCCTCAAATCCTGGTGAAATCGGGATTAACTCCTAATTGACCTCAAATCCTGATAGAACTCTCCTTCAAAATAAGCATTTTACTATGGGAAATTTGGGAGAGACGGGATTATAGCTTAGATGGGGGAGGCGGGAGAAATATCCCGACTCGGAGGGGACTCGTCGCACTGCGCGTGGGAGCACGACGCGACCAAGACGCGAGGCTACGAGCTCTGAACACGAGAAGAGGGGGAAGAGAAAAGAAAGACAACGTAATTACGGCTCCGGTCAATAAGTGGAGTACCTGATAATAATTAACATTGTTCCGAGTCGAGAGTAATTCGCATGTCGCTCGAGCGGCTCGACCTTCCTCGAAAAATCCCATTCTCTCGCTCGCACTCTCGCGGCATCTTCGCGGGATGCACCTCCTCTCCGTTGCGTCTCTCCGAGCTGGAAAATCTCCCCGAGAGCATTGCTCCACACATAGCCCGCGCTCTTCTCTCCTTCGCTGAGCAACAACGCCGTACGCTGCCATGCTAAGGATAAACGCCGTATCAACACTCGAGAGTTGCCAAATTTCCCTTGATAAAACATGAATTTTGACAGCATTCATTCATATTAATCCTTGAAATTTTTAGATATTTTAAATTAAATTGCGTGCAAAATTATCCGAAAATTTTGGGAAAGAACATTCACAATTTTCCTGATAAATTTGGTTTCTATCGACGGAAACTTGGCAACGTCTGAAGGCTCATACGGCGTTCTTCCTTAGCACGGCAGTATGAGCCATCAGGCCTCGTCAACTTTCCTTCGGCAAATTCCAAATTTCAGGGAAATTTTTCCATGTATCCTCTCCGATTTTTCACGAGATTTCGCTCGTAATTTAATCTAAAATGTCTGAAAATTTCAAGGAAAAATATGCACAACATTCTTCAAAAATACATGTTTTATTTGGGGAAATTTGGCAACTCTCGAATGTTCATACGGCGTTCTTCCTCAGCTCTACGCTCCATGATCTGTTGCCGTTTTCCGTATCTATACGCACGCGGTCAGAATCAAGGTGGCTCAAAGAGTGCGTGCTGCTGCAGTGTTGATTGAATATTTAAAAGATGCAACTCTTCGGCCTCCGCGGCCACGCTAGGAAGTATCTTTTCTTGATGAAGGCGTCCCTCATGCTTAGCCGCTGTTCCTCAAAGAATGGGCCTGCTGCACTTTCGATATTTTTCTTATCATTAGTGCTTGTATCGCAAGAACTAAGGTTCCTTGGCCCTGATATTCCCGGGAGTTTTTTGACCACCGGTAATCCACAAGAAATTCCCTTAAAGCGCCCAAAATTTTTGACCATCAAAACGGTTACTTTAGAGCGGTAATGGATCACAGTACACTCGCTGCTTTACACTACATCTCAAGCCTGGTTCATCGTTTGGATATATCGTGCCCCGCCGCTTGCATCGTTGCCGTTTCGGCTGAAAATTGACAGAATTCCTTCGTACGCTGAGCAGCGTATGATAGTGAATAAATTATTAGAACTGACAGGCGGCAACACAGCGGCGCGGCAGCTTTCCTTGGCCGAGGATGCAACTGTCACTTCACCGAAACGCGCCGCGGCCGGACCGAGCATGCCAGGAGCCAGGTGTTTAGAAAGTCCTCGTTCATTCAGCGATCATACCTTCAAGTCGCCACCCTCGAGTTCCTCTGAAATCCGACCTGATCGCTGACGAATTTTCAACAAGTTCACCCTCTCTCACCGAAACTTCTCCAGCATTCCGTCCGGCTGTTGTGAATTTGATCGATTTTCCATCAAACTCTCCGAAACTCCATTAAACTCCCGCCGGGTCCATCAAACTTTGATCCAGTTTTGGACCACGTCTGTTCGATTTCCTCCGATGAGTTTGCTCTCGAGCACCGACTACTTTTCTTCCCATAAAAGAGCGCGTTACACAATTTCCTTCTCAAAAACCTACACGCTTAGCAGGGTTATACCTTCTGCCTTCACATTTATTCCCCGTTCCAAGTGCCTTCACATTTGCCCCGCGATCAGGGAATCGAGCCCCCTCCACACCCCTGACTCAAATTACGGCTCGCGTTTCCTCTTCGCAGCCTCAAAGCAGAGCCCGTTTCTCAGCATTCATCGGCTCCATCGGGCGCACCACCGCACCGCTCCGGCTCCGTCGAGCAACAAGTTCCCGGCGGCGGCAGCTCGTATCGGGGGGAGATTCGAAATCGCCAACTCCGGCCCCAGACCCCGAGGATCCCACAGCGCAACTTTCGGTTACCGACGAGTTCGGAGCTTTTTCTCAAACGGCAACGGGCAACCCACCCGACCGACCGGCGTCGTGAACCCTCGGAATAAGAGCAAGGGATAGGGAGGCGGGGGGATTCTGCGATAAACACAAACACACACACTAGCTCCGAATCAACAGCTCGAGAAATTCACATTGGACACTGACCTACTTTTCACACTAGCCACCTTTCTCCTCTTCGTAGCACGGTCCCTCCTCCTCCATCCGTCCGTCGCTCGTTTCCCGCTCTTCGTTCTACATTGATTTTCGTACTTCATCGGAAAAAGTGAAGCGATTACCTAACCTTGCGGCGGGGCAACGTTGCGCGAGGAGTCACATTCCCGAAAGAGTAGTTCGAACTGAATAATTGGATTTATAGCAAGATTATCATAGAATGGACGATTAGACGCTGGAAATAAAAATTACGTGCCCAGCAGAGATTCATACAGAAGAAGGGAAGGGGTAGATATGACCGGGCTAATTTTGAAGGTTCGCATAGCGGCCAAGTTGAATATGTAAAATCAGGAAAGTTAGGTACAAAAAAATCACAATTTGCACTTGAAAAATTTCAGGCAATGAATGAGCGGATAAAGGTTAAAAAAATTCATTACGGGTAAGCTCAAGCTAAGAGCAAGTCTTCGAGTTAAAAAATAAAAGTTTTGTGACATGTTTTCTGGGCAATTGATAATTGTCAAGGATTTGAGGCAGAACGCAAATGCTCCTTGCCTATCTTACATCACTCACTCAGAGCAAGATAGAGGATGGGGTATGGACTTAAACAACGGTGCAAAGCTGCATATAAGCACAAATACCGAGTAATGAAGATATATATGAGAGTAATAAGTTCCACATGTAACAGCAGGATTCCTATGCTACATAAGCAAATTTTAATTAGAGGTTCAGTACTACTTTTAAGCCCAAACCTACAAACTGCCAATTTATTTAAGTTCGGAACTTCCAATTCGGTGACTAACGAATCGCAACATTGGTGCATGATTTTGGTGCCACCTTGCAAGGTGGTTCCAAAAAAAGTTCCACCTATCGAAAACCAACGTATCTGATTGGTCGAATCTGGTAACAAAGGTGTCCACTGGTGTTGGTAACTGATGAGACAAACCAGGACAGAACGGCCCATAGAGGTTCGGAACTTCCAATAAATTCACTCAAGGGAAGGTTCTTTGTATCGTATATTACTCTTGTTTTAGGTAGGTTAGATAAATGCGATTTCATTACTCCACAAAATTACGCAGATCAATTTTCTAAAATTACTGAAGCCTAAAGGATTAGGATCTTGCAAGGAACTGATTTTGTGACTAGGTACATCCATTCAATATTTGAAATATTCAGGCATCTTAACTTAATGGCAATATGTAGAATGACCTTATCACTAAATCAGTCCATTTGCTATCTTATATTCCTTGTCAACGTCACTTGGTGTCAATAGCCCTTAATTTATCAATTACTTCACAACCTCAAAATCAAGCGCGGACTATGGCTAGCTGATTGATAAGTCATGAGAGAGACATTCATATCTAATTTGAAATTCTAGGGTACCGATTCTGACGTTCTACACACAAGAATTCTTAATCTTCAGAACAGACTTGGTGCTGCAGTATATTTTGATCACTTGCAGGAGTAAGATGATTTCCACATTGATACTTCATGCATCGCTTCACTGTGCAACCACCGACCATGTAACCAACCTTGGAATTCATCAAATCCTGAGTACATAGCGAAAATTCTCGTCAGTGCATCAAATCCCTCAAGCAGCGATTCGATAAATCTAGTTCCAAATGAGTCCATCGTACTCTTAACAGCAGGAAAAAGTTTCTTTGAGATTAATCTTACAAATCTAACAGTCTAGAGAAGCAAGAAAAGTTGACAAGAAATAGTGGACAAAATGGCATAGAATTTACGATTAGGGTTGTCTAGAAATTGTCTCAGGTTGGGATAGCATTCCTCAGAATCATCACCTGAACCAACAAACTAGCTAATAGAGGTTGACTTGGCCAGGCGATGAGGGTTTTTAAATTGCTGAAGATGGACAGATAAAAAACAGACATTTCGACTTGCTTAATTTCGCCCTTACTTTCTTCAAGAGAGCCTTTAAGAGGTGGGTACACTTACTAGTACCCAGATTCCAAGTGTTGAATCAGCAAGACTGACAGTATTACTAATGGGAGCTCTTGACAGGGCTACTTTGAATGAGAGGTGATCTCTAGTAATAGTGAGAATTGAGGCATGGACAGATATCTCTGTAGAGGCTTGAGATAAAGAGAACTTTAGATGAAAAGAACAATAGGTGCATTTGGAAACTTTTCCGTTTGCATTTGTTTCGGATCCCATGAGAATCAGCTTCCAGCAAGAAAACATTAAAATTCATGGCAAATGATGGACAGAGGAAACACTGACTTCACCTTCGATTTGAGTATTGAGAGGGGGAGAAAACTTTCCCATTTAGAGTACTTTCATATTTACGGTAAAATTATCCTTAAAAAGGTACTGGTACAGAAGTAAGCGTGTATGAGAAACAGAAATTGTAAGGGTGGCTCAATCATAAACATTAACAATTCATCTAATCTGCAGCATATCATCTTCATGATAGTGCAGGCAACAGCTAGGAAGCTAGTTTGTAGGTCACGCAGCGCAAGCTAGTTTGCAGATGCAGATAGCTAGTTATCCCAGAAATGCTTGAAATAACAGTGGCTTAAAATCCACAACATGATAAATATTGAGAGGTAGTTTCATGATAGAACTCCGTTTGCTTCTCAAAATGCTAAAATTACATTCAGATGTCTCAGGATTAGAGCCAGCTGAGTGTGACAACCAAACAATCAGATAAGTATAACTCTGCATGGAATGCAAAATTTATGGATAGGGGTGAAAGGACTGATTAGAAATTTCGATTCATGCCATTTTGTACAATGCTTCATGTAACGGTGTTCAAAGACAAGGCCGATTCCTCTAATTCGGAAACAGGCTACTGCTTGGACTTACCAATGCAAAGAAATTCGTGTGGCAATCTTCGAGACTAGCGCCGTTAGTCTGATGATTCTGATGTGTCATTGTTAATCCATCTTATAGAGCGTCCTTAGCACCACTAATCACTGAAATAAGACATTTAAAACAATTAAAATTTCACTAAAAACTCAGGATAACGAAAAGGATTTTCACCTTTCATGGCGACTGTCAAGATGGCGGAATAGGACAACAAGCTCCAATGCTTACGTCGCTCTGATTGGTTCTCTGCGTCACGTGATTTTCAGTAGTGACCAACATGGCTGCCCTCGTAAGGCATGTGTTGCCAAATAAAAATTTTTCACCATTTCTCACTCAATTTAGATTTATCAATGTAAGTTCCATTAATTGCTACCTCATCCTTGAAGGATTAATTAATTTCCTCACTAACAGATTCTGGGCTCTCCCGAACTGTTAATGCGCCACAAAAACTTCTTTGTTAGGTTAGCCCACTGCCTGCATTATGTACACAAACAAACCACTGATAAGATTCATTTTCTCATGTTCTTATGGTTTTTTAAAGATTTTCATCTACCTTTCACTTGCCCGTCACCTCGGGCTCATCTCCTTCATTGCCCTTTTCACATGTTGGTAATATTCATCCACAACTCCTCCTTTCACCAATGGTGCCGGCAGGAAGGGCGCTGCCGTTTTACTCAGTTAAAACCCACAGGATCAATTTAACAGATCTACTGTGTTCAAAATAGTAGGACGATTGTTCATATTAACAGTCAAAGGCACACCCATCCGAAAATGGTTCATACTCAAATAATTTTGATACCTGGTTAGTGAGCCAATGTTGCCCCAATGTTGGAATCTTGTGCCCTTCGCACACATTGCAAGCTTTTAAGTTGAAACTAGGGGTTATCGATGAGGATTTTTGCTATACATTCCACGATCATCGATGAGTGATGCACCGATGACCCTTACTTTCAGCCAAACACTTGCAACGTATGAAACATGCTGAATGTGGCAGCTGAATATAGAAGTCAACAGTCATCACTTAGGGGCTAAAATTTCGAAAATAAAGTTATTTTCATCGAGATTTGTATCAAAATTATCAAATCTATCCGGATAGTGCAGATGACAATCCAATATTATCAGATGGTTGCCAAGCCTTGTTGCTGATTTGCGTAACATGTGTGAAGCGTGTGATTTCAATGTCAGATAATATCAGTTACTTACCTTTTCATTGGCAACAGACATTGACTTAAGCATTTTGCCAACTTTACTTAGACTGTTCATATTGACAGCTCTAAAACCTCCTTTTACAAAGACCCTGTTTTAGTTGTGAGATCCTGTACTCAAATTTCCAAGTTTTTTCCTCCAAAACTTCAAGTATTTAATCTGAAAGCTTAATATGCTCTTTCCTTTTCAGGGCAAAACAGCATCTGGAAGGGATGTGCCTAAAAGTAAGAAAAAGCACAAACTTCCTCATTTACTAAAACTGAAGAAGAAAGAGAAAAGACCCGACCATGAACTTGAACTTGTGGAACCTTTTTTCCCTATCGGTCAGTCAATTATGGCCAGAGGATTCTTACGACCGAATAAACCATATGAACCTCCAGAGAATGTTGAAGAATTGTTGAAGAATGTCAGCAAAAAAGTACTCCTCAGCTCCAACCATACTGTCCCTCTTGATGATCCTGATAAGAGATTCAAATTTTTTTATGAGTGTGAAAAAACCCTCAACTACAGAATACCCAACTCGCTCTTACATACAATGAGAACACTGAGTAAGTAAACTAATTACCCTTTTTTAAGGTCAAGAAAAATAACTTGCATATTCCAAAGAAATTGGCATTGATCAAAATGAGAAGTATCATAGGCTCAATGTTACCAGAGGTGAATTGTTAAAGAATGTTTAAAAGCTACTAAATATCTAACACATCTGCTAGATAGCGTGTCAGACATGATGGCAGTTGTTTACTTTTGACTGCCAGAAACACAGAACCATTAAATGCATTTACTCATAGCAGCAGCATCATCCTTGCTCAAACGTTAATCTCCATCAAAGGATAACAATGCAGCAGCCTTCGGACCTAAAGAATGCAACTACTTTTCAGCTAACTTCCTATGACTTCTAATATACTTGTATCTCACAATAGGTACCTCAAGTATAAATCTCCAACAGAGAACTACATATTATATATGTACGCGTCTCTCCCAAATAGCTTTAATTTGTTTTTTAATTTGTTTATAATATAATTTTCCAGGAGATGTTTATGAATTCTACACGACCCCTGTTGACACTAGAACTCCATATGATGCTTTAATATCTCGCGATGATCTTCCCCCAAATCTACATATTCAGAAAGAGCCTGTGCGATATCATCCTGGTAAGTCTTAGAAAGTTCCCAATTCTATTTCCTTTTTGTCCGTCTAGTCCAGCTCACAAGTTCCTGATTTTTTCGGGTCCAGAAAAAGTCAGTTATTTTTATGATCTGTCCAGCGGTCAGGAAAAGGTCTGAAAATTTCCATCGAAAATGTTAAAACAGGGTTGCCACTGTCAAGGAAAAATTTTCAAGTCACCTTTACTTGCTCTCTAGAATGAGTTCAACACTTCGAACTACAGATTTTGTGTGAAAATCATTTCAAAGTGTCTTTTTAATCACCTGGCATACCTTTTTCAAGTGTCAGGGACTTTTACCAAAACGTGACAGGGAAATCAGGGAATTTCATTTTCTGAATTCAGTGGTAACCCTGTAAAAAATCTTTAATAACATACTTTTAGTAGGTATCTAATTTGAATGGATTGATATGAGAAAAGCGCAAGAGAAGTGCTTGTCCGCAAGATTAAAAGAATCATCTGAAAACTCAATTATTGATCTACCCATGGTAAAATTTTATAATTTAACAGCTTTTATCTTTATTTACTTTGAAGACAAAAAAGTCTCCAAGAGAAAATATCTATTAAATGTTTTTATCTTGGCTCCACAAAGAAACAAGCCAAGTCTGCTGGTCATTTTTTATCAACGCCATTGTGGACCTTCCATCAGAAATCTCAGCAATGCCCATCTAAAAGCAACAGCTTAACCACACCTATGCGCTGAAATAGTAATTAGATTATTGTAATTCTCGAGATTTCAGTCAGAAAATGACCTCCTGTGGGTTGCTCATCCATTAAACAGACAGAAAGAATCGGCAGTACTAAAATGAAAAGAAAACAAAGGGTCTGCAGGGTAGTTAACTGACAGAACTCTTTGTAGAGTATGTAAAATAAATGGATAGCATTTTGCAATTCGGAACTATAGGCAGAACAGTAGGTTTTCAGGAGAGCAACTTTTGCAAAAACCATTGGCGTTTTTCATCAAAACGATCAATGTTGCGGTTTGATGGTTCATTTTATAGCTATGGAGTTCCTTTAACACCCTGTGTTGACAGATTCGTCAAAAACATCAGACTGTTGCCAATAATTACAAAAAAAGGCTATAGTTCCTTATTGCAAAATGAAGAATCCGGGGAATCTCATTCTGCAATTAGGAACTATAGATTGTTTTAGCACTGACTGCATAGGGGAGACGACCCTGGTGTCACTATTACAAACTAGAGGGTTAACCCCAACAGAGAAAACACCCCTTCCTTCCATCATACGAGGAAGGGGGGAGGTTGTCCCTGCGGAAAGATATTCTACAAAAAACAGGGTGTGCCAAAAATATGGATACCTACCGACTTGCTAATATTTCGAGAATGGTGGCTAATATTAACATGCAATTTGGACGCGAGGGTTTATAGATTTGATTGACATGAATCGATCAAAAAATGAAAGCATGAATCGATCAACACCGACTCGATCGACAAATTATTGAAAAACCGGTGTCATAATTCCGACATGACTGACATGAATCGATCGAAAAGTTAGAACATGAACCGATTGACGGGATTTGATCGGCACTGATTCGATTGACGACCGTGAATCGATCAAAAACCAGCGAATCGATCCGCAAATCCGTGAATCGATTGACAACCCCGTGATTCGTTCGAAAAATCCGTGAATTGATCGATAAACCCTTGAATAGGTCAACAAACCCGTGAATCGTGAAATTTTGAAAATTCGAAAATCCAAGATTAAGGATGTGGCCTATAATGCTATCTCGGCTCCTGTTCGATCGATCATGCTGATTTTCGGGGTCAGGGGGTATTTTTGGACGGGAAACTCGAATTTCTGGTCAAATTTTGAAAATTCAAAAATCCAAGATGGCGGATGTGGCCTAAAATGCTATCTCGGCTCCTGTTCGATGGATCTTGCTGATTTTTGGTCACCGGGGGTATTTTTCGACGGGAAACTCGAATTTCTGGTCAAATTTTGAAAATTCAAAAATCAAAGATGGCGGATGTGGCCTAAAATGCTATCTCGGCTCCTGTTCGATGGATCTTGCTGATTTTTGGTAATCGGGGGTATTTTTCGACGGGAAACTCGAATTTCTGGTCAAATTGTGAAAATTCAAAAATCCAAGATGGCGGATGTGGCCTAAAATGCTATCTCGGCTCCTGTTCGATGGATCTTGCTGATTTTTGGTAACCGGGGGTATTTTTCGACGGGAAACTCGAATTTCTGGTCAAATTTTGAAAATTCAAAAATCCAAGATGGCGGATGTGGCCTAAAATGCTATCCCGGCTCGTGCTCCATCTATCGCGGTGAATCTTGGTACCAGGTAGTATTTTTGGATGGGAAACTCGAATTTCTGATCGAATTTTGAAAATTCGAAAATCCAAGATGGTGGATGTGGCCGAAAATGACCTTACTTGAGTAAGTATCCCCTGGGGGATCTTTCATTCCTCGGACACACGTTTAAAGGGGAGCTCAGAAGACGCAACCTCAAACTTGTTTTTCGTGGATTGAAATGCGAAAAATATCGGAGAAATTATTTGTGGCTTATGCGTAGTAAATACTTCAAAAAACGCAAAAATCAAAAATCACTGAACAAGCTCAATGTTAAAATTTGAGAAATTTCAATTTTTCGAAACTCGGCTAGGAATTTGAGTTTCCCGGCCAAAAATACCCCCTATACAACCAAGATTCACCACGATAGGTCGAGCAGCCCGAGATAGCATTTTAGGCCTCATCCGCCATCTCGGATTTTCAAATTTTCAAAATTTGACCAGAAATTCAAGTTTCCCGTCCAAAATCCCTAATAGCACAGTTACACAATGGAATGTTTTTAAAAATGTTTCAAATTATGTCAATCTCGGATCAGTCATTGACATATGTTTCCAACAAATTTTCAAAACGAATACATGAAATGGGCAAGTTGGTCTTTGAAACGTATTGAAAACAAATCGAAAATGTTTCTAATTGCGGTCATTCAAACTTTTTTAAAAATAAGTTGGAAACGTTTCAAACTTATTTCAAAAAGGCATAAATAACCCACCCAAAAAATGTGTAAGAATTGTGTCAGCTATGTGTTGTCAATATATTGCAGTCCGTTCAATAAACTATAGCAGAAAGGTTTCAAAAACATTTCAAAACCATTGCCACAGCTAAGCCTATGATTGAAACATATTTACGGAACATTTCTGCCACAATTTATATGAAAATCAATGAACCTTTATTGACATCTATCGGAAAAAATTTGTAATTGTGTCAATTTTTTTTTTTAACGACCCAGGCACAGATTCGTATTAGATTTGTGTACGATATGTTGGGAAAGGAGATCAACTAAATATTTTGGAAACATTTCTAAAACATATTTAAAACGTTGCTGCAGAAATTCTTGGAAGTTCGAAGTTTCTGAGAAATAAACCTGACATATTTCTGACACAATTTAGCAACGTTTCCAAGATCCTTCAAAAACATGTTTCAGAAACAACTGGCAGATATTTCGTATTTTTAATGTGATAAGGTACAGCTATATGTTGAATCTATGTATGAAACGTGACGGAATGGTATTTGAAACGCCTGCAGATTTTCGTGTACGAATTTCCCTCATTGCTCTCCAGTTGAAATACTCGTATCACTCTCATTTAATTGCGGCGATCGTACGTCATAACCATTTATAAAATTAATTTAAACGCATAAGGGTAAGGAAATTTATTTCAGAAATGTGTCAGGAATATATCAGTTAAACAAAACAGTGCCTTGATTGTCATTAAAACCTGGTGAACACAAGTTGAAAACATTTCTCAGACCTTTCTAAAAATTTTCCTAGATCAAACTGAACCCACCAGAGAGCGTTGACGTTTCATTTTCCAATTTTACCAAATTTTGGTTTATTTTTTTGTCTCAAGGTTTACTTTTTGGCTATTTAATTATGCAGAGTTAAAAATAGTTTTAAATTCTTGGTATGCATCGGATTTATCTCCATAAAAGCTTATAAGTTATGGATTATCTAAAATATTGAAACCGTACATCATGCTTTGCGTATACTTTTCTAAAGTGAGGACGTCCTAATCCCTCTGATAGTTTAATACTGATGGAGTGAACCCATAGTTCCATACTCTCCTTAGGCATAGTCTGTAATCAGGCCACCCAGGCACTTGTTTTGATAGCTATAATGCCTCCACGACATTTGCTAAAACAGATGTCTGAAAATTTTTTTTACGGTTAAGAAGTAGTGACATGCGGATGTATTCAACACAGAGTGGGCTCGTGTTTAACACTACATGGACTGTAGTGATTATACCGAAAATGTTAGAAAATCAGAGGAAAATCTGAGTTAAAGGCTCATTGTTTTACAAATGTGTCAGAAATGTGTCAAAAATGCACTGCCAACGGAGACCTTTGCCCATTGTGTCATTGAAATATGCAAAAAATGAATTCGAAACATTTCGGTGACACAATCTGCAAATGTTTCACAGACACATAAAATGTGGTGACATGGGAATGTGTTGAACACAGAGTGGCTTCGTGTTTGACACTTCATTCGGGTTTTTAAAGTATCACGTGAAGCATTTCAGAAATGAGGCTTGGTCGCTTGGTGTCATTGACACGATTTAAAAACATCTCCAAGACTAGGTGTGCTATTACGGTACCTCCTGGTACCAAAAATCAGCATGATCGATCAAACAAGAGCCGAGATAGCATTTTAGGCCACATCCGCCATCTTGGATTTTTGAATTTTCAAAATTTGACCAGAAATTCGAGTTTCCCGTCGAAAAATACCCCCGATTACCAAAAATCAGCAAGATCCATCGAACAGGAGCCGAGATAGCATTTTAGGCCACATCCGCCATCTTGGATTTTTGAATTTCCAAAATTTGACCAGAAATTCGAGTTTCCCGTCGAAAAATACCCCCGGATACCAAAAATCAACAAGATCCATCGAACAGGAGCCGAGATAGCATTTTAGGCCACATCCGCCATCTTGGATTTTTGAATTTCCAAAATTTGACCAGAAATTCGAGTTTCCCGTCGAAAAATACCCCCGGATACCAAAAATCAACAAGATCCATCGAACAGGAGCCGAGATAGCATTTTAGGCCACATCCGCCATCTTGGATTTTTGAATTTTCAAAATTTGACCAGAAATTCGAGTTTCCCGTCGAAAAGTACCCCTGGATACCAAAAATCAGCAAGATCGGTCGAACAGGAGCCGAGAATGCCGAGAAAGCATTATGCCGTCCTGTCTATAGTTCCGAATTGCAAAATGGGAAATCCGAGTTTCGCATTACGCAATACGGAACCATAGTATAGGTCCCAATTGCAAAATGAACTTCGCGTGATCCTGCGACGGCAAATTTTTGAGGGGTCGCTGAAGCGGGATAAAAATTGTTTTTGAGGATTTTCTTTTTCTCAATAGTAAGTAAATACCCTCCTGATACGGAATTCATCATAAAAAAAAAATCGAAAATTTGACCCTAGTTCCTTATTGCATAAAGCTGTCCAAATTGCTCTTGGTTTCTTCTCTTTGACAAGGGAACTAGCTGATTTCTTGGTTCTCCCCCCTGAAATTTAACTAAGCTAATATAAAATATAACTTTAAATTTTTCAATCAACGCAAAGGAATCAGCTAGTGTAAATTACTAGTTGCTATCAAACACGAGAAAAATAATCTAGACATTTAATCCATCAAAACAGGATCTATGATCAGGGTAGCTTACTCATTGCCAACATCAAGTCTTTGCAAGTTATCAGTTTTCCATAACTTTGCCACAGTGATAGCTTAATCTTTTCCACATTGCAGACTGGATTGGTACTAATTCTGAGTTGAAACTAGGTAGATTGAAAATACTCTATTATTCCAGCACCTTCCCACAACTTGTTAATCTTGTATTTTTCAGAGGACGACTCTTTCTTCAAAACTACGGTTTTCCCTCAAAGCTCCACCATTGTCACCAATATTAAGGCCAAGAAGAAGTTCAAAGGCTATGATGCAGGTCCAATAACGGATTACTAAGTCAAATAAAGTTTTCCACTCCTACTTTATTGCATTTTTTACAGTCATCAAGTTCTGTCCAATTTGTTTTTTTTCTTTAATGAATAGTTGTATGGTTCAATTGTAAATAAAAATTTTACTTACATATTATTATTAAGGACTTTTATTGTCTTTGATCTATTAATGCTGCCCCCTCTTTTTAACATAGGTCTCGAGCACTGACTTTTTTTTTTTGGTGAAAATGAAATTGGGTAAAGAAGTCTGTTGCGAGTGACTAAAACTCTCCAATTTTTAATTCGGTCTAAAGGAATTTCTTTTAGTATGTGTTTTTGCTGCCTGCCTCAAGCTCTATGGTGTGAATTTTTGGCTGTATCCGTAGGGATGATCTCCTAACCAAAAATTCTGCTTTTCCATGAAATGGACAAGAGGATAGTTAATTCTGAAACTGAATAATGAGTTAAATAAGTCTATGGCACCCTCATCTACCTTTGATAGCTAAATAAACTTACGCAAAAATTTTATCTTTTGGTGCGTTATTTTAAAACATTGGTGCCTCAAGTTTAGTAGTGTGTATCTCTATGTTAAAAACCAACGAAAATATTGTTTTGAAATTTCATGTGAATATTTTCGAGAAATTGGAGGAAAAGTCGTGATTGATTTTCTTTGGAAAAGTAAAACACGAGCAGAGATTTTCAATTTTTCGATCAGAGGTACCCATTTTTCGACTGAAGCCATCAATATTGTCAATTTCTTTTGGACGAGGCAAACAGAGAACACAAGCTTTCATTAAATAATATTCCAAATTTGGTATTTGCAGCTAATTTACATTAAAGCAGCAACCACCAATGTAAAAATTAAAATTGAAGGTTGCTCTAGGTTCTGCAAAGTATGAATCCACCACACATGATTTCAGTGTTCTAAGGACAATAGGTCAACTTTAAAAAACTTTAGTCACATGTTATGTCTTATCTACCTTCAGAGAACACAGATGGTTGAGAGAACTGAACTAAATTTAACAGATACGCATCAATTCTCATCTTGAAAAAATTAGTCAGGAGTATTTTAAAATTCGAGTAGTCTTAAATTTTCCTCTGTCAAAGATTCAAAGTCAAGTGAAAATAAGTTACTACTGAGCTTAGTCCTCAACATTGAGTCTCATGGAGTGATGAAAGTTCAAAGCTCTAATTCAGTTCAAACTTGATGCGACTCGGTGCACTTCTAGTGAACTCGATCCAATTGGAAATTATGGTTTCCCAAAAAATCCATTTGGGAAGATCCAAAATTGTAGCTTTATTCAAGTTTGAATTGAAAGGGATCACTATCAAAATCACAAATAAAAGCCTTTCAACAGAGAGAAAACAGAAAAGTCAGAGTGTTGGTCAGTTAAAACCTCCCCTTTGCCACTAATTGAACACTGAACTGATATTGGACTTTACAGTTACATATTTTTCTTATTTGACTGAATTTTTCTGGTTAATCTCAGTAACTTGCCTTGTGGCATGAGGAGACTCTTTTACAGAATCAAACTGTGATATTTGTCGGGTGATTAATTACTTGTTAATGGTCAATTTGACATACGTTGATTAAGGTTTTTGTTTTGAAGCAAGAAGTTTCCACTTACTGGTCCCAATAATGTAAACGCTACTTTTCTTCTTATCTGTTGATTTAGAACCTTTTCGAAATTTTAACTTGTCTGGAGGGAAATTTCCACGAGATAGCAGCTTGCGAAACTTTCATTCTAACCTGGTCTAGTGGTACATGGTTGACTAAAAGACAGTCAAAACTAGATAATTGATGATAATGAAAACTTAGGGGAAAGGGTGTATTTCAGCAGCTTTTGGTGCATACAGGAAAAGAGAATAGTACAAATAACAGGAAAGAATCAACTTTAGTCAATTTTATTTATAGGGCCAATACTTGACATTAGCACACGTTATCGTTATTCTATAATTTTCACGACAACTGAAAAAAGAAAAAAAAATTAACAATACCTAAGATAAGATAAAGATCAAATAATTAGAGTGAACTGGCATGACACAAAACTGTGGTATGAAAATAAGGGATGAGTTCTGAGCTGTTTTTAACTAGAATGTGAAAAGATACAGGGTTTTTTGTTTGTGACAGCAATGTATCATTAATGTATTTTCTTACTTAATTATAATTTGCAGTCGAGTAATAATCTATTTGAAATTTATGATTTATACTTTTGCTCTGAATCTCAGTCTCACTCAGGTCACTGTAACCTTGATTGCACTACTTTCGGGTATTGGTGAGTTTTGATATTGAAATTCCTTTCAAGCCTTAGTCATACTGTCATAATTTCTTGATCAGGAAACTTAAGAAATGAGCCAGTTGCCAAGGAAAGGCATTTCAGTCCCTCAGTCAAAAGAGAGATATTTGAAAGCACTTCAACATCCCATGTTCAGAGCTCAATAAGATGGTTTAAATGCTTCAGCACAACATCTATTGGCAAATTGCAGAATCAAACAACTCTTGCTGACACTGCAGAATAAGAGCTTTATTTCATCACAAATTCAAATACCGATTTTTTAAACCCAATTTTACAAGAGTCACTATCTTTTCAAAATTTTACTCTGAGATCAAAGATCCTTTTTCTCCATAGTGAGTCACAAATAGGTCCTCTTGTCAGCGGCCCGAATGTTGAAACTACGTTGGCAGGACAAGACAAGACGTAGCCCTATCTAATCATGGCGCAATATATTTTACTTAGATGACTTATTAGACTGCTTTAAACTTTCAATAATCAGACCGCGGAACATTATTGAAATCAGTGTTTTTAAATCTGCACCGAGTAATGTTAGATAAATCACAAAACATAGAATTAGTGTCACCATGTAAAAATTCCTTTTTTAAAGCTTCTAGTATTCCATTGTCTTGCACAATGTCATATAGTTATTTGTCTCATCACAATGCGTCAGAGACCCCCATTTTCCAATTCATTTTTTGAAAGTACGGAGTGAATTTAAAGTTTCTGAAAATTTTCTCGGATTTTCTTTAAACCCTGAATGGCAAAGAGACCCTGTTTTGAAAAGGCCAAAAATCCAACCTGTGTGAGAGGATATTTTTGACAGGCCCTAATGAGGTAACTAGGCGAAGGAAACAGCATTTGCTGATTGCCTACATTCAGCTTCAGGCATTGCTTTGTTACATCAACTAGACTATTGGCTTTTAATTGGTCGGATTTTTATTAGCTTTTTCTCCCTTTAGATATAAATTGTTTGAATGATTTTCAGAACTTTTTGGTTTTTTTCACAAAATGTTAATGAGGCGAAACTATACATATGCTACAACCCTACAAATATTCCTTACCATAGAGCAACCCATTAACATGATTTACCTAAACTCTTGCTGGGGAGACAATCAGCGCTTTTGTTATCCGCAACTGAAATTTTGTCATACTGATATAGGACTTCAGCTTTGATCATTTTAGGTAGGTACCGTTCACTTGTGAAAACTTGAAATTTTTTGCCACCAAATACACATGAACAACAATAATTAACTTTGATCCCCTGTTATGTACAAAAATAATTTCCTACTTACAAATATAAAATCAACAAATAAAAAACTAAAAATATTATCAATACTTCATATCTATGACAAGAAATGTGTCGTAAACTCACAGCCTTAGGAATCTATTGAAGATTCTTGTCTTCCAATGGAAAAATGGATTTGAATACACATGTTTTAGTAAAAAAAAAAAAGTTCAGTCAACTGGTGTTTGACTGTGTAATTTTTTGCATATTGGTCACTTTCCACAGATACTCAGAACATTTTATTTGATATAGATAAAAAAAGCGAAAATTTTCAGGTCAGACTCCTATTAGTTTATGCAAACTGATTAGAGCAATTCTCTCAGTTTAGACAATTGTGCTTGTATATTAATTAAAAAAATCTATTTGACAGAACAATTAAATGGAAAAGCTAATCCTGCTGACAAAGATTCATTTTGCTTGAGTGATATAAATAATAAGAGAAGTACTTTAGCTTATACCCATAAAAATATATTTAATATCTAGTGTAGGAATAATATTCTACCACCGAGGCGTTGCATCTTCTAGGAACATAAAAGAAATTCTAAGAGTTTTACTTTTGAAATTTAAAGAACCCTTTTTTATTCAAGGAGGTTTCAGGCATTAAACGATCGCCGAATAACATTCTTGCTTTATCTTCTTCTTGAGGTGATGTCCCATCATCTGTAGCATTGACATTCCTCTTCAAGCGCAATTTTTGAGTAATGGCTTGAGACAAAATCACACGACGACTGTCATTTTTCATTGCAAGAAGTAAGTCGAGCCATGTCCAAGTAACATTGTGGTACTCTAAAGTTGGTATAACCAGACTAAAATCACGAATATCTTTCAAATTTTTCTCTTTATTTCCTTTAAAACTTACACGCACAGGAACCTCTGGAATCTTAATATAAATGAAGAGCTTATTTTTCTCTGCTCTTTCTTTCATCTTCTCAACATCATCCTTTTGCTCGATGGGAACATAAAAATTAGAATCTTTCCCCTTCTTGTTGGTATTTGTGGTTCCTTTTATTTTTTTATTCGTTCCTGAATCTATATCAGTTTCAGGAACGTCATTCTCAATATTTTCTGGGTCCTTTTCAGGAAAGCAGAACTTGAGCATTGTGTTGAAAAATTTTTTTGTCAAACCTATTGTTAGAGGAACTACGTTGATTTCAAAATGTTCTTTCACCGAGATACCACCAACAGGAGCTTTTTCACGGCAGAATACTCGAATTGTTTTTTTCCGGTCAACAGGCATGTTGCTCTGAATTTCCGTGGGTACAATGACCTCTTTGTAAATTTGATTTGGTAATAAATTTGTCATACGAACATAACCTAACTCTAATAAATGCTCTACTGAATCATCACTTTTGGTTTTTTTGGTGTAGAGGAAATTACTGAGCACTAAATCAGCGATACCCAACTGACCATCAGTCTGAGTGAGCCTCCACTGAGCGTGCTTGAAGCAAATCTCATTGACTCTAGCTGTTGTGACCGCTTTGTCGCCTTGAAGAGTGGCCAACTTTTGATTTGCAGTCAGTTGCTTCTCTTTGTGGCATGATAGCATCATGTCCAATTCCTCACTGCTGACACTCAATTGCTCCTTGCATTCAAAAACTGAAGCTTCCAAATCTTCAATGTCTTGAATTAGTTCTTCATTTCCTGGTTCTTCAAGCATCGCTCTCTGAACTAAATATGTTTCTTTTTCGAGTCGACGTAGCTTTGCAACTAAGCCCCTGACATCGTTTTGTAGTTGCTGGATTGGTCGACGCTGATCCTCCACTGAGTGTAATTGCAACTGAAATCGCATTCGTTGCAATCTTTCATAGGCCTCCTTCCGCCTAGGTTCTACGTAAAGCAGTAAATTATTCACAATATCCAAGATCATTGCATATTGTAGGGAATTTGTGCAAACATCCAGATCATGATGCATGAGGGTGAAAGAATCCACACCATGGTCGACATGTTCCCACGGAATACTCGACTCTTCCGGTGGATAAGGAGGCACCTCTTTCAGTGTGCTCGGATCGATGCTCAGTTCCCCATAACCAGCATAAAAGAATTCACATTTACACCTGGAAACGATCCTCTGGAGCTGTAAAGGAGCATCTTCATTCTGATCGCTGGTTGCACCTACAGTTTCACTAACAACACCACCGACACTCTTCCCAGAGCCCACAAGATCTGGCACATCTGGCAAATCGACAATGACCGTTGGATTCTCTTCCTGAATGTTCTCAACTGACAACCACATTATGTTCTCTGTCAAAGAGTCACTTTCTCCAGCACTTACTGTGGCATAGTACTGCATGCACTCCAGAGAGCCAACCCACGTTACTTTTGAGACGAGAGTTCGATCCTTCCAGACTGGTCGGTGAGTTCGTTGTAGGATTTCTGCTTTGGCAGCACTTAAAATGACATAACCCTTAGTTTCGCAGCCTTTTAACAGGACCTGGCTGTTGACTAATGAAATGGACCAATTTTTGTGAACAACATCATCCTCATGACATGCCGCCAGCCCTTGCAAATTCTGCTCCTTGGTTTGTGCTGAAAGGTCGTTACTAAACACCACACTTTTCTTGTCTGCCTCTGCGATGAGCTGCTGGAGCATATTGGCAGCGTGACCGGACTGTAACTTGGTCATGGGTGAGGGAGCTGCCTGTACTGCATTCGATGTCTGGATTGAATTGCTTGTTGCTGTTGCTGTTAGTGGGGGAGTGACTTGCCCTTCCATTCCTCTCGTCCGCGATTTATGAGGAGTGTTCCCATCTGTGCTTCTGAATACCTTCAGAGCCTCCGTCGATAGATTCTTTTTAATTTGTTTTGTTTTCATAAAGCTATCAAAAAGAGCAAACGCAACGTCTCGATTACTTGTTGTCCATGCACCTCGTAGATGATATACCACCAGGCGGTGAGTGGGAGTATCTTCATTGTTACTACTACAGTTATTTGGAACGGTCGTTTCACGGCCGTAACAAACTTTACCCACACTTAAACAGTAACACTTTTCAACAGGCTGTCGAAACGAAACTAATTCTTTTCCATTTTCTTGTTTAAGGGCACTTTTTAACCAAACTTCTGCATCATTCAGCTCGCAGTTCATATACATGATGGCCCACACTGGTCGTGGTCGATGTTTCAAGCCATCTTCAACTGGCACCAAATTCAACATATACTCCGAGCTATAAGAAATTCTCTGTCCTTGAATCTCCAACCCTCTTTGCATTGAGAATGACATCCAGTAATGAATTTGGAAGCAATGCAGCCCAAAAGACAAGTGAATTCTTTTGTAGTGTCTACTTAGAGGTAATTTTCGAGGTCGAACAACTTGTGAAAATATTGTTCCTCGCCGTGTTGGACGTGTAACTCCTGACAAAATTAATTTCAAATTTTCAAACCACCTAAAGGTGCTCCCATACAACAAGGCGATTGGACAATCAAGTTCATTCTGCGAGTTTGGGTTTGGTTTTGTCTCAAAACTGAGACTCACATTTAAATTTTGAGAACGGAATGATCGGAATGAGTCATGCTCTTGGTTTGAGGAATATTCTGGCAATTTATCTGGGGCGCAGGGCATGACAGAGTGATGATCATTTGGATCACCCACACACCGCCAGGTTAATTTTATATTTAATTTTAGATTTGGTAAGTGTAACAATCTACAGTCATCATATTTGGAGGCAGTTCGCACAAACACATCAAAATCTCCTTTAAAAATAAATTTTGCGTTCGTCCAATCCATGGCAACATACGTCCATGTTACCTCCATCTCCTCCATAGTATTGTAAGGATCTAATGAAGCGTGCAGTAATACCGTTAATTGTCGAATGACCATTGTTAGGCGTCCATGATACAAGAGTCGCATTTTATCCCACCATGGTAAAGGCGGGCTCGGATCTCGGGATGGACTAAAAATTTTTTCTAAGCCTAAAACAAAAATATAAAAATAGGTTTGAAAAATATTCCACCGTAATTGATATATTTTTAGAGTAAGAAAATTCTCATAAGAAAGATCTCACAATGAATATCAGCATGAGATAGAAGGTTGTTCAGAAAACGTATTTTCTTACTTTTTCTTGAAACCTATAAAAGCCAGAGGGAATGTTATTCAGTTGATATTTTTTTCAGCTTAATATTTTCAGCTTGTGCGAAGCATTGTGGTTTTTGACTTTGCTGAATCAATTGCTCAAATATTTGCATTTTCCCTTGAGCACTTTGGAAAGTTTTAAGACGCATCTTGTGGATTGTAAAAATTAATACCAAATTGATTTTCCTTAGCTCAGAATCATCACTATCACCGTTTGGGATACCTAAAATTACTGATCAGTAGACTTGCTACAAAGAAGCAATGACCATAAATGAAGGAGGTTGGAAAGGAAAATTTCCATCATCCAACAGGTCCGAATGATACATTTTTTTAACCCTCTGTAAGCCTGATAAAGGATAGGAAGTAGGGTCAGAAAAAACTTTCTTCAGAGCTTAAAGTCTGGCAAAGGTCACTCTTTTGTCATTTAATACTAACAATAAGAGGATATGTAATTTATCTAAAACAGGATACTTACACAAATTGCATTGTGCAATTACAGGCTCCCAACAAGGTCCAAATGCATAGCTGTAATGTTCTACATCACAGTTGAAATCGTGGTAAAATTTGAGGGAGGTCATACTTCTTTCGATGGTAACTTCTCCATAAGGATCTCCGAGTTCAATCATTACTCCACGTCTCGCTGAAAAGCAAACAATTCTATTATAAGAATGAGAACAGTTGAAGGTTAATTTATAGATTTAAAATGAGTGTTCAATAAAGACAGTTGGAAATTTTAAAAAAAAAATTGCGCAAAAAACAATTTTATGAATTTTTTTACAAAATGTTGTCAATAACAGTTTTTTGACCCTCAATTTGCTCACATTGAAGTGTAATACATTTTTTCTGATGCTTTTGCCACATTTTAAATTCAAGTTCAAAAAATCCCTTGGCTAGCTGTTTGAAATTTGCCTCCAGAGCTTTTACTACAATGCAGTCAAAATATTCATCTTCAAGGTGATTGTAGACCTGAGGCTAAAGAAAAGTCATACGGAGTCAAACTTAGACTATGAGATGAATAAGAAGTTACTTATACAAAAAGCACTTTTAAAAAAATAAATTAAAAGAATCAAGGTTGTAGATTACACTGTGGATGAGAAAAAAGTTACCTCGTTCAGATGCTAACTGCTCTGCTCCAACCAAACAACCCCACAGATGTAGCTGTTTGATGTCCAACCACGGCTGAGGGAAATCTCTCAGCTGGAACTTCCATTCATGACAACTCACAGCGATAGACCTACACCAGAGAGTCGTGAACTCCACACCTTCTGCTGGCCAAGGACTGGAGAGAAAAATACCACTAAATAGAATTCTCATGTACCATAATTGCAGTAACAACAGGATTTTGCTAGGCAACTATCTACACTGAGATAAGTATTTAAAAATAGAAATAGGCCCAATAGTTCAGGATTGATAATATACATCAGATAGGGATGTAAACGAAATTAGAAGATAATATCATCGCTAGGTGTGAGAATAATAGGAGGCACACAGAAATCACTCCAAGACTCATTATAATCCGAAGCCTCTGAAGTATTTTGAGCCCTTCTTTGAATTGATCCTAAATTCAAGGTGTAATTTCAGTGTAAACATAATTCTACAATGTGAAAGACAAAAATTCAAGCACTTTTTGAGCAAAACTTCCTAGTTCTCAAATATATATTTCGCGAACATTTTGCCAATTTTGGCCAAGATAGCCGCCCCTTTGTTTGATCCTAATATTTTTGGGAGGATTGAAACTTTGAAAAAAGCCAAGGCATTGTCTGGTGATAGAATGTGGCACGTCTCAAAGGCGTCCGCTACGAGCAAAATTGGATCTTTTTTGCTTTTACCCCTTGGCTCTAATGATCCCCAGACAAAGGTGTTTAAGTTTGATGTCTGTAGTTTTTTACTTTAGATATCTAAGAATTAATATGATTGGATGGAGAATCTTACGTGTCGGTATCAATCTCTGTCATTATTTTGACAACGTTTTCTGGACCATGGAGAGAGGGGTCTGCAAGAATGATAATTTCCAAATCAGTCATCAGCCAAGCAAATAGCCGAGTCCGCACAGGCAACTGTGTTTTCATCTGCTTTGATCTTTGAATGTAAATCTGAGCGTTAAGCTTGTTGAGGTTGTTGTACAACTCCTCGACTTTGTTGGCTGGCATCAAAACATGGGCTTCAAAGTACTTGGCCAGCTGAAAAAATGCAGAAAATTAGACTTACAATTTAGGAACAAAATTCAAAATTGACAAGGAGACAAGTTCGAAGATTATTACTTGGTATAGATTATGAGGGGTTTCTCCTGCCTAGCAATGCAGAAAATTTTCTAGGCAAAAACCAGTCGCAGATTTGGCTTTAAAAATTCCTCACTCTCGGGAAGTATTCTCCCTCTGCAAAAATTTTAAGGGTAGGAGTTATGCAAATATATTTCTAAAACTAGTGCACTTTTCTTTTCCTTCTCATTTTTGCTTTGAAACAAAAAAATTCAATTTAAAAAGTTCCTAACAGACTCAAGGATTTCTTCTTTACACTTGTAATTTCTGAACCCTCTGTAATTTATCCATTGAGGCATGTTTATTTGATTTAATAGGCTACATCAACGTTTTATTCAGCAATGAATTTGAAACTGAAAATTGCAAAAAGATTTGTTTAACTCAAAATTAACAAAAAACTTCTCAGCCCTCTTCACCCATGGACGTACATAAAACGAGACATCACATCCCAGGGGGCCACAGCCCACAGCGCTTGCGATTGCAATTCAGTAGCTTCAGTGTGTAAAAACTGTACTTGACGATCGTTTAGATATTTTATACGTACCTTTGCTTCAAGCATTTTTTGCCTCTTCAAACTCTCTTTGTATTCGTCCTCTAATAATTCATAGTTATCACGCAAATGCACTTCAAATGGATCATCACTCATTTCGAACATAAATTCTTTTATCTAGAAAATGAGAAGCAAATAAATGTTATTGCATTGAAATTGAAAAACCAATGTATACTTCCTTAAAAGACTGAAAAAAAAACAGCAAAATAAGGGTGAATAATTTACCTAGTTGATCCAGGCTTCTTACATTTCCTTCAACCATATAGATATTTCAACTGATTTATGTAGGTAAAAAATTCAGACAATTTCTGCTGAATCAAAAAAAAGACCTTTGAAGGAAAAAAGAACTCTGAATTTTTAGGAGGGTTCACAGAATTTAAGAGAATAGCACAATACTAGGGATACGCTCCTTGGCCATAGTGCTGCCCAACCTCCATAGGGCACTTTTATTGATAACCGCAAAAATCAAGAAAAGTGGCATGGTAGATCTTTATAAGGAACTGCGATAAAAGTTGACAATTTAACTGTTTAAATGAAGAAATTCACAACTTTATCATGGAATATAAAAAAAAAATTGGGTCAGAATTCTAAAATCTGGGTGGAGCAGGCTCATTTAAGGACTGTCACCAGTCAAAAGCCACAAAAAACATGGAAATTGGCCCAGTAGAATGATAGAATGAACTGTGGAAAGCAATGAAAATTTAGGGGCTCAGAGAGCTTGTGGTAATGATTCTGAAGTCATCCTTAACATCTAGGATTTTTGCTCTATTTTTAGGACTGGATGAATTTTCAATCAGCTTATGATCTACTTTTTCCAAAAATATAACGTTTAACCACCTGTTCCATTACAAGTTCCGACTTACCTTGATAATGAGATCACATGGTAATGGAGATAATTCATCTTTCGGGGCTGGTTTTTTATGTATCAATTTCAACCATTTAATGATACTGAAGAGTTCATTTTGAACTGCAGAGGCAAAGTTATGCTCGTGAGGAAAAATTGCTTTCAGAGATCGAATGGCGATACCCCTGGAAAAAATAGAATTGTAAACATATCAAATCACAGCAACTCCAGAATATAAATCACTTTAGTTGAATTTACTTGTCAGAACAGTTTGACAAGAAAATAACTAGTATAGTTGCAGATAAAGAGTCTATGAGTACTTTAAAAAAAATTAAACCACTCCGATTGATAAACTAAAAAGAATGCTTAAAATTTGTAAAAAGAAAAAAAAATCATTGCTCTGAGGTGCTAATTCTTAAAATATCAAAAACATATGATGTGGTAAAAACGAAAATAAAGAGAAAAAACGAGAGACATCAAATATTTTTTCGCAAATACATTACCAAGTATTATTCCATGGAAGATGAAAACCTTCACAGTTAGCTCGTTCTACCTTCACAACCTCGCTGTCATGAATTTTGGTTACTTGTAAGTTCTCTACCATAAAGATGTCGCAACCATCAACTGCAATATCAAACTGCGTAGTTTCTATGTTAATTTGATCTCCACTTCTTCTGTATGTAACGTTCCCTGTGCATGATAGAAAAAAATTCATTAAAACTGCTCAAAATGCTCGCTCAACAGTCATCCAGATGATTTTTTTTCAAAGCGCTGGTAATCTACAACTGACTCACAGAGCATTACAGGATAACTATCAAAAAGGCTCTTTGACCTGACCACTTTAGATGGTTTTGGAAATTAAGCTCTGATAACCGTTTTGTCATCACTATCATTTAAGGACTGAGTTGGTCGTAATTTTGGTTCCATGAATCGACAAAAAGCTTTATTGCAGCTGCTTCTTTAGGAGTTTGTATCCCTTTCAACTTCAGATTTGACATAAAAAACCTATGATTGATAAATAAAAATGAATCAAGCAACACCACAGAGCATGGCACTTGTAAAATAATTGAAAGTATAAAACAGTTTTTCTAGCTATGTACTTTGTAATACTTGGCAGAAAATCTGAATAGAAGACTTGTCAGCTATAAATTTTCAAGAAATGATCCTGAAAATGAATGTGTTAAAGAGAGTGAGAGAAAAGTATCAAGAAAATGGACTTGAAACTTGGAGCAACTGTTGAGTATCAGGTAATCAAAAGGGGTGAAATATAGCTTACTCTCCAATATTTGGCAACAGTTAAAATTAAATCACACTTTATTGTAGGAATCCAACTTGATCTAAAGTCACACATTCTTTGGTGCAACCTTTGGATTGAAACTTTTATATTAATGCTAGTAAAATATGTACCGGCCTTTTCAAGTCATAGCAGTGGTGAAAAAAGTAAAGTTTTTCTGAAAAATTGGAAAGACCAAGTTGAGACCAATGGATTTTCCTTCTGACACTAAAATGGAGGAGCTTAGGCTCTCCTCCTAAAACTGCGGACATAAAGTTTTCAATACATTACCTAAAATTTAAAATAAAGTATTAAACTTTTTACATACCAGAAGTTAAATGTAGATGATGCTCCTTTGACAAAATCAAGCCGATTTTCATTTTCGCTTTTACCCGCACCTGAACATTCCATTGTTTTTTAGAATCATCATCGGCGGCATGAGTGAAATTCGAGGCAAAAGTCTCTGAAACTGTTAAAAATAGGGAGAATAACTTCAGTGGCAGCCATAAATTTTGAGGCCAAATACTTATCATGGTTTTTATGAACAATATTGTATTGTGTTAAGTTGTTAATTTTTCATTTGCTACTTTTCTTTTTCATACAAAGAATCAATGAGGCCTCTCACGGGGGAGGAAAAGCTCCGAAGTGGCCAGAAGGCAAACCCTCTGGTACACAGTTTTATTTTTATATCTCTGAAGGGATGCCTGGATTCCAGGAGGAACCTATCATCACATTCAAATGGTAAAGACGAATTTTATTTCAGTTTAATAAGAGTAAAAACCATTCAGAAGTTGGTAGTTAGTCTTTGGGGGCACTTTAGTATTTAAGAAGCATGAAATAGAGCTGAAGGAATCTAAAACCAAAGGAATCAAGTTTGGTCAAGACGAATCTATTATTCAATATTTGAGATCATACAACAATAGGATACATCTCACCGTCAGTCCAGAGTTTTTTCAATTAAGTGGCATTTGAAGTGCATGTTACTTAAATGCAATTTTCCTATTATTTTACCCCCTCCCCCCTCCCTTGTAAGTTATCTATGACATAGACTTGGATTCCTCATCATGAATTATGGAACCCTAGAAAAGAGATAAACTCGTCCTGCCTTATTTTCATCAATTTTTGAACCAAGTTAGACAATTTTTAAAATAGGATTGTTACGTAATATTGGGCACTTAGTAGTCCCTTTCCTTGAGGACAGTACTGAGGACTCACATCCAAATTGAAACGTCTTTAATTGTTACATAATAAATCCTAGCAATGGCGAAAAAAACATTATTAGACAACAACTTGGCTTAGGACTACTCTATGGATTACTTAACTTTGGACTAGAGTACCTTTATAGGGAGAGTATGGACAACTCGATATATAAAGCTCTTAGGGCCCAAGAGGACGACAAAGTGTAAAACAAAAATCACTAGAGAAATGCCACTGCCAACCTATGCAATTGAAAGATTAATCAATGCGGCCAACAGCGCATTGTAAACAAAAGTTTTTAAGGATTAAGACTTTGAAACTGAGAAAATGTACACGAAATCAAAGTTTTATGAGTAATTTTTGATCAGGTATGAAATGACGGGTGGTAAGAATTATGAACATTAGTACCACTGGATCATACGAGTTCATAGGTTGGCAGCCCTTTTGGGCCCCAAGAGCTACATGGCCTGACCAAACCTAACCTCCAAATTTTCGAGTTGTCCATACTCTTCCTATTCTACTTACGACTGAATAGTTCAAGAAAAAACAAAAAACAGATTCCAGAGACATAAATGAAAATTTAGGAACTGAGGGAAGATACCTAAATTGTTTGAGAAGTCTAGGAATTCTTCCACCAATGTAAGGAATTTCAGATGCAAGTTCGGACTCCAGTGAGCTTCCATTTCTTCTAAAAATTCAACCGTGAATTGATTGCTACTCCCTTTCCATTCCAAACGAGCCAACTTGATATTCCCAAATGCTGACTGAAAAAAGTAATACGCAGAAATCATGAGCAAATTAGCAGAGGAAAACAATGGTAAACAGAGATACAATAAGAAATAAACAAATCTGTCTCTACACAAAAAGAGTATATGAAGCTTTATATACAAGAACAGCGGATGTTGCATTTCTAAATTTTGAGGAAATCGCGTTTAAAGTTTTCAAAGCTGCGCATTTTGATTTCCACGCAGTAAATAGGATTCAGCCAAGGAATTCATTATAGAGCACAGTAATTTTGAATTACTGTTAAGTTTCTTCTTGTTTTTTCGAAAAAAATAAATATTTGATAACTTCCAAAAAGAATAAGGAACAGACTATATTATCGATCTTTTAAAATACAGGAACAAATTAAAAAGGGTGCCATCTCCCAAAGACCTACATACAATATGTCTTATTAACTTTTATTACTATTAATACTATAAAATTAAATACCTATTAAATACTACAAGATCCTAAACAAGATTAATGAGCTTTAGCGAATTATTTAGCTTAAATGTATTATTTCAACAAATTTTGACATCCGCTGTTTTTAAAGATAGCACAGATTTTTATTCACATCTTAATAAAAATTATGCCGGAAGATTGGAACTTGGTACCTGCACTCTTGAAGGTTTGCAGAATCAAAAAAGACGTTATCCCTAAAAAAGGCGGATATTTGATTTCCGCTGTTTTTACAGATACTATGGCTCCATATGCGATGGTATCAAGATATTTTTCTTCAAAAGTTGATTGATTTAAAATGATGGATAAAATGAATTATCAATTCAAAGAATTTTGGTCATAAAGACTGAACTCCATGTTGAGTTTCATTCTACATTATAAAGATCTGCATATCCTAACTTTACTTAAGGAAAGAAAATCCGAGCTCTTTTGATCCTCCGCTATGATTAAAATTTCTTTTTGCCTCTTTCAGATTAGACCAAAAACAGACGTAACAAGGGTGAGTTATAAAAAATTAAGACCAGATACATATATCTACTCACCTTAACATCATGATAGCGATGACAGATAAACTGGGCTTGAGTTGGACACATAGAAACTAAACGGGCTCCAGACAGGGCAAAGTTTTGTTTTGTTGTTCCACTTTCAAAAGTGATTGAGTCAACTCTGGCCATGATGCAAACTGAAAAAATAACATTTTCAATATTATTATACTTTTCTTTTTAAAAAAAGAAAGAATTCTATAAAAAATGTCACGAATAAAGGTGAGAAAAAACCATGTTATGTAGCAGTAGACAAAAAAATATCACTCTATATCTGGCCCGAATACTGTAAGTAACAAGATAGAAGAATAGTGCCCAGTTCACTCTTTTCTACAGGAAAAACAAAGCCAAAAAATTCCAAAAATTATGATTAAAGGCATAAAAATAGTACTAAAGAGCATAATGCAAAAAATGAGGGTGTGGAGTACTACATATATAGGCTCATATAGGAGATGTGATTGGTTCTCCACATACTGCCAAATCACCATCTCAAAGTCATGGCTTGTTGCTGGTTTACCTTTTTTATCTGCAATGAGGAATCCATTGAAATTGGTTACTGTCACTCCGACCACAAACAGTGTGGGCAGATGCTTTTCTTTTTGTGTTTTTTCTCGTGGAATAATTTTTGAGGGGTTTGTTAGTTGATAGTCACTGACACACCTACCAAAATGAAAAAAGAATCATTGATTAGATGAAATAGGATACTGACTTTTCAGTATTTTTAAGGTTTTCACAATATGGATGGAGACAGGGATAGAGAGAGATTTGCTCTTTGATCTGAGAAAGTTGTCGACCTCTAAAACGAACTGGAAATCTATCTCAAGGAGCCCAAATTTCATCGCCCAAGGCATGCCCGGCTCCCCTTAGCCAATGAAAAGGATCCCGATTTTAAGAGTCAGGGCTCTAACAAATTGTCGAATTACATTTTTCAGAATCAGAGAGTAAATTTTAACCAACAGCAACTCCAAAAAGTCCAAAATTTACCCATGGCGGTGTCTGAAAAACTAACCCTTTAAAGAAACCGAGAACCCTTTCAGAGAATACCAGATCCCAGGTCACTGACATGGAAGTTTGAAGAAAAGTTATTTTTCTGGATGATTAATCTTTAAGGAATTCAGAGATGGTCCAGTGTAGCCTGGTACCTAGGGCTAGGTGCCTGTGTGGGTAGACTAGATCACCCTGTGAATAGTTTGATCCAGAATACTTTGAAGAATGCATCATGACTTTTCTTCCTAGACCCACCCTTCATGATGTGTTTTTAGGTACATTACATACATACGAGTCGCTGTTATAGCGCTCTTTGGCGCTTTGCGACACCTAATCGCTACAAAGCTCGGTCTTCCCACAGGTTATCAGGGAGTTGACACTCCCTCATCTCACTTAACACCCCCTGTCGCCAACCTCTCACTGGGCGTCCCCTACGCCTCCTCCCAGGAGGAACCCAATCAAGCATCTTTTTTGGCAGCCTCTCTTCCGTCATCCTATTGACATGACCATACCAAACAAGTTGTTTGGTCATGACGTCGAACACGATGTCATTTTCGACACATTATTAGGTACATTATTGGACTCAAAAATCTAAAATTGCAGCTAATTCGGTAGATAAGCACCAACATATGGGATGAAAATCCTAAATTGCCATTTTATCGTAGGAAATTCAAGTTTGCAACTCATGGGGTCTAAATTTCGACTCATGAGAGAAACTTATGTGATTATAGAAAATCATGTGGTCAACACAATGATAAAAATTAAACAAAAGAGTACTCACTTGGTTATTAAAATGATAATTGCAGCCAATGGAGGACTCCACTCAAAGCGAAAAGTATCTAACATAGCATTTATCTTTGGTGTATTGGGAGGTAGTCGACCTTTCACTTTAATTAAGGCAACTCCAAGAAATAGGGGCGTGCCCCACAAGTGATACTTTTTCAAAGGTCCACTAGAGAAATCGGTTGAATACTTGAGACTGAACCACAGTGTTTCCACCAGCAGTTCCGAGTTCCAACAACGTTTGGATAAATTTAGAGGCAGGGACTCTAGCATGTATCTTGCAGAGTCATCTGGGCTAGAATCTGTAATTATAAAAGAGGTTCTTGTTGAATTGAGGCTGTTGAAGAATAGAAATATATTATCATCCAAACATTGATAATATATTTCTCTTTAATAATTCATTCAATTACAATTGTAAAAAGCACCGACTCTTTACACTTCCCTCTCTCTTTATTCTAGATAGTCTTAAATTTACTATTGACATCGGGTTGATCACTAATGGCATGATCAAAAACATGAGAAATCCTTCCATTGATTATGAAATCGCCCGCCTGAAGGTTGCTGAACAGTCTGTGTTACATACTGCCATCAGGCTGATCAACAACCTTCCCTTGAACTTGAGAGGGTTATTGTAAAATGAGGAGGTGAGTGCTTTTCTGAAGGGCCTGAAAACCTTGATAGTTGAAAAGGCCTATTATTCATTAAATGATTTCTATAATGATAGTTAAAATGTAAATTTTGGGGGGTTTATTGGCAAGTATGTTGAGTCACAACAAGTGGCATTTTTATACTTTAATGTAAATGTAGTAATAATAATAATAAAAAATAAAATAAAATAAAGCTAGGCATATTAAAAAACCTTGCAAAAATCAAACGACCTAGGTTTGAATAACTCAAATTGTAGGTACCTACGCTAAACTAATGTACCATTTTATTATTCTTTTTAAATTGTGATGAGCTGCAAAAAATAAAAATCCAGATCAGCTACCACGCATGGTGCCATTGTTTGATTAAGTGGAAAATAACCCATTTCGGACACAAAAGCAACACAAGGGGAAGAAATTTTGATTATTCTTGATGAGTAAACATTACAAAAAGTTATGGTATATATATGCAAAGCAGTCACAAAAAAAGCCATTGGTGAAATGCATTCAAAGCAGATTCCTAAAAATGAAGCCGGATGTTGTCATCCTTCGACAGAAGAAAATTGCTTTCTCAATTTCCAGAGAAAACTTTTCTGTACTGCAGAATGCAATTTGAGTTTATATTCCATCTTTCCAATTTTAAAAACTAAATGGTTCATAGGACCTTCTTTTAAAACTGTTTGGGGAGACCTGGAAAAGGTAATATTTTAAACTTCCTTCACGAGAAATTGTTTTTTTTTGTGGCTAAAAAGGTGTAGATGATCAACTTTGAGTGCTTTCTGCATTCTCAGCTCTAACTAAAAATCGTTCCTGTATTGCTAGTTTTAAGTAAATTTCTGGATGTCTTTGGCTGAAAATGACATTGGATGAATAATCCTTTTCACTGTGGCAGTAACGACTAGACGGTCATAAGGCCTATCTTGATCGTTAGTCATTGCAGACTTGAAAAGAAGAATATTTTGAGTGACATACCTGAGGATACAGGATCACAGGAGAGCGTAAATTTTGATTTGCTGAATCCAATTACAGGATTTGCATTGGAAGATCGAGAAAATTTTAAAAAGGACATTACATTCCACATTTCAGCCGTGCAATCAATTGAAACACCCCTTAACCAAGAATGTCTTTCAACCACTGAGCTGGAATCCATCATTTCGCTATTTTTCAACTGTAAAAAGAAAAATATAGAAATAGATTAGAGGGTTGGTAATAGAGGAGACTCATTTAATATCATTGTTTCTCTCAAAAGGGCTTAGATTTGTTTTAAAAAAATAAGAGATTATTGACAGGGAATTGAATTCAGACTCTTTTATTCCAGTTTTTGATAGAGGCACTTGTTTCAGTTGGATAATAACAAGTTCATTAAAATTTCATCAATTTGACTGAAGGTTGATTCCCATACAAGGTTTGTTATCACCTTAAACACATACATTAAAGTATTCAAAAGTAAACAAACTGTTATGTCTAAGTACTTTCTTCCTCTTTTTTCTCAAGTCAAAAATTAAAACATTTGAAAATTCAAAACATTACATAAATTCACAAAAAAGCAGATTCAGCATGTAAAGTATTAGCTACACTTTACCTTTAGAGAAGTACTTCTAAGAAGATCTGTTGTAAGCCATGTATGAATATCCTTGTGATTGTAGACTATCAAGAGAGTATTCAATGAGAAAAGTAAGGATAGTTCTCGATCCTCTAATTTAGTTTCAATAGAAAGTTTCCGCAGCTCTAGAATCTTATCATAGCGTCCTCGGCAATGAAGGGCATCCACCGCAACGGACAGGCTTACAAACGGTAACATTGACGGGATCTTGGATTTTTTAGGAGGAATCAAAGAAAACTTTGTTTCTATGTGTAACAATCGTAAAGATGCACTCAACTCCGTCTCCATGCTTCCCTTCATACCCGTCAGAACGCCATTCTGAAGACTTAAAATGAAGCTTTTTGGTATTATCGGTGAAAATTTTGCCAGTTTCTCCAGACCAGACTGGTCATGAGGAGGTGCTGATGAAGGTTTGCCTAGTCTCTTGTTTACGTCATTTTTCACACTTGTCCCTGTGCTTCCTTTTTGTTGTTGTTTCCTTTCTTGGGCAAAGCTATAGAAACCTTCATTGAATATTGCTTTCGTATGCTCTAAACCTACGTACAATTTCTGGAATGAATAAAGAGAAAAACAAAAAAATCAATACTCAGTCCCTAAAAAGGAGAAAAATAACTTACAGAATTTATTTGAGATCCAGAAGCTATGAAAGTTCTAACCTATAATAAAAGTTTACTTCAAACACAATAGACGGCAGTTTTCTCCCAATAGTCATAATCTTGAGACCAAATTAGTTTCCTTTATCCCATATTGAAACATTACACTAGTAGATATGTTTTTTATATCAACTCCTTAAAAGCTCATTTTGATAAAAATCACGAATACCCAAGAAAAAGAATATTTTCAGAGCTGAAAGTCAAAAGAATGGAGAAGCAATTTTTTGCAAAATACAGTCTACTTGCGGAAAAAAAAAAAAACTTCTGTTGGCAGCAATTTCTTAAAAATGATTTTTAGACTTCTAATCCTTGTATAAACCCAACCTACTCCAACAACTTCTCTTCCTCTTATCTGCATATGAATATGGATAGAAAAAGGCGAAATATGATGATAGGATGAAGAAATACCAATTTTGAATCTTTATTACAAATGAGAGATTTAGTAATAAAACCATGGGCAAAAGAGGTTTTCCATTGAGTTTTGACCCAAAAAAATCCCAAGACACTAGAATACAAAACAAAAAATAACTAAAGCCGTTTGAAAAGGAGCTGGTAAACTGCATGTTAGTACTTGAAAGTATTGACTCCTGTTGACTATCGTTGAATGTACGAACTTCCTGGACAAATCCTGGAGCCAGTTAGGAAGTATGTCCTTTTTACTTTTAATTTATAAATATATACCTTTTTTTCATTCCTTAGATTTTCTGGACTAATTGACAATAATTTAAGTTGAAAAATAAAGAACTTTACATTACCTCAACAGAGAAAGGTCCTTGTGCCATGACTGTTGATTCAGCAGTTAAAGCAACAGATAGCTCAGCTAAACATGTGGCGGGTCGTGGTTTGTTAAATGGTAAAGCTGAAAGTGGCGGGGCATCTCTGAACAACTTTGCTGATGCTGATGTTGTGGTAAGGTTTGCTAATAATGTCCGAGCACTTCGTACAATGGAAACATCTAGGTGTACATCATTAGCAGTTGCATGAATCAACCACTCAGGAGATTCTGGACGGAAAAGAGCAGCTGTTATTGTTCGAATGTGTACCGATAAGAACTGAAACACAAATTACAAGAACAATAAATTGGTCAGATGAAAAATGAGCAAGAAATCATTTGGGCGAAAACCTAAAACAAAAATTACTGGAGTTAGAAACTACCGGTTAGGTTGTTGAAGTTTCTGAGCATCAGAAACACTCTGCCTTAAAATAAGCAAATAAGAGTGATTATTTTCTCCCTCTAGTTAGGTGAGCTCAGGTCAAAATCACAGTTTACTTGGCTGACAAAAGTCAGCCAAGTAAAACAAACAACACAAAAACAACTCAAAATGTATTATTACATTGCATACATGTATTGTATATGTAATTATATGTGTAAAATAAATGTTGTAAAAACAACACAAAATGTATACAATGGACGAGAAGTGTCCATATGTTACAAAAAAAAAATAAAAAATAAAACATGTGTGTAGGGGGGTTACTGGTTGATAATATTGAATAATTACAAATAATATTGAAAAATAATAATTACAAATAAATGTGAGGGGCTTGGAGGACAAGGCGCATCAATGTAGTTTTTGAAATAATTGAGATATTGATGATTTCCAGTAGGACTTGTCTTAATGTATATTCTGTGAAAAATTCGCTCCTAAATTCCAATTTTTAAGCATCAAAAAGTCAGTTTGAACTTTCTTCCCACCATAAGGATCCATGTAATTTCGAAACTTCAAACACGAATTTCTCGAAATAGCCAAAACTGCACTTATGCACCTTGTCCTTTAAGCCCGTTATATCTAGTATCTACAACCAGAATGGAGGGAATAAAACTAAAAAAGAACATGGATTAAAATTGAAATACTTCAGCCAACCATTCGCCATGTCTCAAAATATATAAGAAATATTATAAATCATTTAAAATTTGCAAGACAAAAAAATGGAGCATTAATCAGCATTGCTTTTCTCTGATCCCTGGATGTGCAGGATTTTGATGGATTTTTAAAATTTATATTCCCCATATAGCAGTATGTAGTATGTGGTGACAAAGCAGTTTCTACAATACCTACTTGAGCTAGTATTATGATGGAGGGAGGTATCTTTTTATCGTGAAAAGATACATCAGTTCCAAAATCTTGACTCTCTGTTTCTTCGTCCAAATTTTGGTAGACAACATCTTTGTTGATCCGGACATCATGCACTACCAGGCAGATCAATTTGGTTACTTCGCTGCTGATAAAACTGCTGCGAAAGTTGATTTTATCTATATGCTAGAAATAATATGAGAAACATGAAACTCTTGCATATAAATTAAAAGAGGACAAAAAGCATCAACCTAACAGGTCTCATCTCATGGCCAACTATGCTCTCATCAAAAATCAAAAACAAAATTCTTATGCTTTGCTAGGTACTTAGAATGCATCAATATGATTATAATGAGGATGAGCAATGTCATAAAAAATATTGAAAAGTTCATACAAATATGAGACCAATTTAATATTTTCATGCCAGTCAAATAAACAGAAAAAGCTTAGACAACAATTGAATCAGTGAGAATGAAAACACACATACTTAGTAACTCGAAAAAGGGTCAATTTTCATTAAAGACAGTCAACTTTCATACAGGTCAATGGACTTGGCGCATCTGTTCCAACTTGGACCTTTCAGGTGTCCTTAAGTACTTATGTCTCGGCACCAAAAGTCTTTTTCTCAGACTAACAGACTAACTTCTTCACCTACTGTGTAGTTTTATGGGAGTCGTGATTATTTTCATTTTTTCAAGTTGGTGTGTTTTCGTTCTCACTGATTCAATTACAAATTGACCGAGCACACAGTTTCAAAATTGACTGAGCGCACAGTTTCACACATATGCCTTACCTCGACATGAGGCAACGTTTAAACTTTGAGAATAGAGCACATACCTCATAGGGAGAAACTAGAAATTTGAAGGTATTTCCATTACAAGATCAAAAATACTTGAACTGTCTGGATGCGGGAAGAAATTACTGAATGACAAGGAAAGGTCAAAATTTACAAATATTCAGCCCCTCACTTGGCATTGTTTTAAGCAATACCTTAACACTTATTCTCGATCAGTGGATTTTGAAACCCCTAAACTTGAGGATTTTTTTCCAATTTTGAACTTTAATCTCTTTCCATAAAATGGCAGGGAAGAGATATCTGACAAGCTCCTTCAAATTGTCATAGAAGAATATTTATGTTCTAGATTTGAGATGAAAAGATTATCTTTCAAGCAAGTACAAAATCAACTGCGGAGAGAAAACTACTTAAGATGAACTTACGATTGTGAATCCATTTTTACTGATCACAATATTTTGTAAATTAGGATACGGAAGCCCAATACGGCCTATACGAGCATCAATATTATATCGCTTCCTGATGATCCAGCCAAACAGTTTCGGAAACAATCTGTAAGACGAATTAGCCATGAGAAATCAACCGTGGAAAAAAAGTAGAGCAGAATTACAAAACAGATCAGGCTTGAAAATATTGATGAACTTTCCGATATGTAAGTAGCAAGTTCCCAGCCTCGAATACAAATCTGGTGAAAAAATGAACCTAGGTTGTGAGTTAGATACTTATATCAGATATCAGAGGATGACAATTTTTTTTGGATGAAGAGCCTGCATGAAGCTTGCATCATATTGCAGGTTGTTGTTATACCCGCAGTTAAGTAATGATTCCCTTCAGAGGGCCAGCATGATAATAACTGGACCCAGACAAAAAAAGCCTGACGTTGTGAGCCCCAGTCTTGGTTTTAAAGTCCATTTGGTTTCCCACCAACACTCTATCTTTTGAAGAAACAGAAGCAGCGGTGACCAAACCCCATCCGAGTGGCTGGATCTAATTAGAAAGGTCACTAGCGCTCTCCCTGATTGGCCAAAAATTGTCGGGAAAGCACTCGAGTGCTTCCGTCTGTTAGTTCGCACTGCCCCTTTCTGCTGAAAGTTTATCAAGATGCAAGTTCCATTTAATGAGGCTTTAGCCCCCTTTTTAGAGTTCTGAGTTCTTACTCATCGAGCCTAGGTTACACTGATACCATCTAATGGAGAAATCAGACTAACCAAGGCACAGATCAGAGTACTATGAAGTAGGTTCTCCCTCTCCGACCTGGCGCCCTTGCGAGCGGATTGTCATCACCAAATGCCGAGAGAAAACCACCCTGTTTGTTTCATACCAGAGGAGTTTTCCTTTGCTTCAAAAGTAGCATTAGATTCGACTCTGTGCAGTTCACAAGTGAAAAGAACGAGAGGATTGCTAGGAAATGCAAATGGAAATGAGAGATTTTAAGTTTTTACCTGGTGACAACATAGTATGAAAGAAGCACTAGGAAACTAAATATGAGGACGCCATCCATGTCTTAAAGGCTAACTACTGAGAATCACATGGTGATGAGGAAAATACATTAAATGTCACAAAAAACTGAACTCGGTAAAAAACATTATCAGTGTTTGTTTACCTCCAGGGTAATTGAGGTTAGGTGAGTCCAGGGGTGAGTCACCAGTACCAATATAGTTATTTTGCCCGCAGATAGGAGGAAATAATAACTAATTTTCATTTATCTCGAAATTTATCCTATTGTCTTATTAGCATTACGCATCCGTAAAATAAGCTTCAAAATGGAAAATCTAATACTATTCATCGGGTAAGACGATATTAAAGTCTCCTGAGCACAATATTTGAAAGCGCACTAGTGTAATAATAAATTACTTGACGGGCTTAACCTGGAAAATTCAGATTCTTGCGATCTGATTGGCTGTTGCTGTGGCAGTATATTAATTGGAGGGAAAAAATAGGCGCGGCCTCTGCGACGGACGCTTATAAAATGTGCGTACATATACGAAAGAAATATTGATATCCTTTCCTTCATCCGATGATCCAATGAGTTTATCACTCCGTTCATTACAAGATGCACATCATGGAAAATAGAATAGGCCACGCCCAGGGCCGAATTTAGGGGGTGGCCACATGGGCCCCGGCCCATGGCGGCAAATTTAGGGGGGGGGGGGGGGGGGGGCAGAAAATTTTGCAATTTTTTAATTGTAGGTGTAAAAAAATCGGATTCAGAGAAAAACATTACAAACGATAAAAGGCAACAAAATCTCTCATTTCCTGAGAGTATAGCAATTTCTAATTTTGCCGTCTTCCGGTGGTACAAGAAGCAGCACCTTTAATTAGTCGAGTTAAGAGAGCAAACACCCAATTTGACCTGGAACGGCGCGGCGCAGAGAGCAACGATGACGAGGACTTGAGATGAAAAGGAGAAACCCTCGGCGCGGCGCGGCGGTCGGCATGTAACACATATTAGCGCCTACAAGACTGCATGGATACTTCACGCATCGCGTCAAATACTGTACGAACAGCAGCGGTCGGCGGGAAACGCATAGCGCATACAAGATTGCATGAAAACTTCACGCATTGCGTCAAACACAGTGCGGTCAGCAGCGGTCGGTGTGAAACGCAGTGCGCCTACAAGACCATAGGAATACTTCACGCATTGCGCCAAATACAGTGCGATCAGCGGCGGCGGAAGTTAAAATTATTAAACCACATTTATATTTGTTCTTTCATAATTTTTTCGCTCAATAGGTACGTAGAAATGGAAGGGCTTGTCCACACAGAGATAGGTTTACGAAACTTAACTTTCGCGCAAAGTTCCGTGAACTTTTGCTAGTAGTGTTGACAGGGCTTTTGCAAAAAATGTGTCCAACACGAGTAAATCTCCAAAAATTATGAGAATCAGGCTGCGATTAGTAATTGCAGATTTTGGATGAGGTTCAATAATTCCAAGAGACTTCAACGACGGGCAAGGAAAGTTGGCGTTGGTAAAATCTAAGGTAATGTCGATCGTTATGATATTATTTTAATGCCATATTTAATAATATTCATGATTAAATATGTATCATCAAAGAAAGTTATGAACATTTTTCCTTCAAATTTTCAGACACTCCAGATCAAATTACGGGTAAAAATCTTTGAAAAATCCGAAGAAAAATATTTAAAAATTTTCCCGAATATTCGTGATGCGTCAAGAGAAATGTAGCAATATCTGAGGGCTCCTGTGGCGTTTTTTCCTAGCACGGCAGAACAGTCGATTCGCTTCAGGATAAAACCATGATTGACGTCACGAGGGCCGAGTGCAGAGAAAATAGTTGGCAGCGTCTGGTGTCTGTGCAAAACGCATCACTCGTTAGTATTGAGATGATAAAATATATTTGGACCGAGTTTATCGGAAAAGAACCAACCCACATAAAGTTAAAACTGAGAAAAAGAGGTTTTAAGTTTCATTACTCCATAGGACTCAATGTAAAAAATAAACCCTCTTTTCTCAGACTAATTTTCTTGTTTCGACTTTAAGTTTTTGGCAGGAAAAAATGTGCGTCTAGTGAAACTCAAAAACATTCCCAACTCAATTTTTTTCGAAAATGTGGGTTGTCTCCTCTCTGATAATCGCGGTCCATTCATGTGGACAGAGACTTTAGGTACTAATTTTCGCTTTTTTGAGTCCACGCCAAGTAGATCCACGCACTTCGTCTTCTGTTGCACTTTAAAAGAGCGTAAACTTACTTGGCGTGGACTCTTCTCGTCTTGAGAATGTTTTACCTGCCCAAACCAATAAAATTCCCCAGGCGCTTAAGTGAAACGTTCTTGAGTCGGACTTATTTTAAGTCCAACAGTCAATATGTAGACCTCGCTGTGAAACAGGACAACTAACAGCATACGAGGCACCTCTAATGGTTAATTGACCAGTAGCAGGTATCAATTAATCATTTTCACCGCCGCCTAATGAGGTTCTTTCGTTCTGTTTGTACCTGTTACGAAAACATTGAGGTTCCTCGCCGCCGTTTACCAGTATACATGTTAACTGGTATACTTATAGCGCATCAAAACCAAACTATTTTCCGAGCCATACGTCAATGAGGGATGGAAGGGAAAGCAGTTAGTCTAATGGTAAGAATTGAGGTTTAGTATCATTTAGATATTACGCGTATTCTGTGGATAGGAGGGTTTGCATGGCGATACTTTGAATCGAAGAGTCGTAGTGTTAAGATAAAACATAAAAAGTGTCACTTCTTGTAAGCACTTTCGTCCCTTTGAACGTGTGACCTCGTTATGTTTTCAAAAATAATGTATCCAATATCCGGTGTTCGATTTTCAATATTCAATATCTGATGCTCAATGTTTATGTTCAATGTGTTTGTCAGCTACCGTCGCCCCCCCCCCCCCTCCCAAAAAGCGAACAATTAATGAAGCTTCGGGCATCTATTGAGGTATTGTTATCTGCGGGGGAAAATGGTACCTAATATATGACCTTTTTAATTGAAGGGGGGCGTGGGTCCTTCCTTACGATCATGCTTTCTGTCATATTCTCGTTTTTTTGTGTTCTGATCGTTGAGGTGTTTCTTTCATGTCTATTTGTTTTTCCGTCCATTCGCTGATTTTTAAGAGGAGAATTGAGAATCAATTTTTTGGCGTTGTTCATTGCAAGTTACCGGTCAAATCAGTCAAAGCCAAAAGATCATTCGTTAAAAGTTTTTCTCTTTGTGTTGTATTCGTAGTTTTACTCGCAGTCAAAGACAAAAAAAAGCTAGCCTCTGGTCTCCCAACAAAAAATGTCGAACGTTTTCGGTTACTTGATCGGTTTATCAAGATAAAATACAGATATCCCTTAATCTAGTATGGCAAAGAACGTTCTTAAGTATTACATTATCTTAAGTATTTTCACGGCAAAAAATCTGAAAATTACTCATGAAAATTTATACATTTTTTGCATTGCATTTTTTTTTTATCTTATTCAAAAACCTCTTGACTAGATGCGAATCCAGGGGAAGGGTATAGGAGGCGTGCGCCCCCTCCCCCTATTGCCTGGAAAAAGGAAGAAAAAGGACTGGAAGAAACGGGGGAAAGAAGAAGGAAGGACGCTTATCTTTGATAATTATCCACGACGAAATTGACTCAAGCTGCATATTAGATGCTTTAAAATTTCGACAATTTTCGGAGGAAAGCCGCTGAACCCCCTTCTACGCCCCCCGTTCAATGTGTCCGGGTCCGCTTTTGTTCTTGACGTCATTTTAGTTTATTGTTACCTGTATAAGAATGGTCGCCAACAATAATGTAACTTTTACTTAATCTTTACTTAAAAATACTGAGGACGCCAATTAGGTTTGTAAGATTTCCGGTCCTTGTTATACTAATAGGGCACCGCTGCTGTATTTCCTCTCTCTTCTCAGCGATCCGATTGGTGATCTGCTGCGCCCGCACTCACTACTCATCGAAGGCAAAAAAGTGAAAACTCCATGAAAGCGCGGATTCGCAATCAGTAGGTGTGCGGTCAGGAGCACATAGCGATCAGATGACCGGGCCGCTGGGGGCAGCTGATCAATCAGAGCGCCGTTGGTTAAAAATATCTCAAAGAAGCTTCAAATCATCTGTTGCCGCTTCAGACAAGTATTTGCCGAATCAACTACTTCTAAGTCGAGAGAAAACATATTTGAACGTATTTCTGCCAAACAGAACTACGTGCATTATGACGTAAGCCCTGTTATGCACATATTCTTATGGGTCTGAGGGCTCATGTCTAAATGCACATAGTTCTGTTTGGCAGAAATACGTCCATTTAAGGCGCGTCCCGTGGTCTGGCCGCGGTTGCGGGTGTTTGATATAAATCGCATCCATGGCTAATAATGATCGAAAGTTTTATTCGGTGGATAACCGGAAAAATTTGAGTTTTGGGTAGAAAAGACGAAAGGGACCCATGGGTTCCAATGGGTCCTCATGAAATCTCCATTGCACTCTCATGGGATCGTTTCGACCAGGTTATTAGAATGATAGTAATTTTTACATCTTCAAAGTTGGAGTTAGACAAAATGGCCCTTCAGGTGAAAAAATAGAAAAGAAAAAGAATAAAAAAAAAGAACAAACATTTTACCACAGCCCATCGACCGTCTAACGTAAGAGCATATCTCAATTCTGACGTGAGCCCTTTTTTACACATAAATCCATGCTTCCTGGAGCTCATGTGGAAATCGAGATACGCCCTGACGTCAAGGAGCGACGAGCTACAAGGAGCTCATTCTTTATCATTTGACGCAAAGAACACCCCCGAAAATTTACTCTATACAGTTTGCAAAAATTGCACTGATTGTTCACTGAGCTTAACAATTTCAATGTCCACCTTTAGGAACATTTTTCCTGACTCCAATGAAAGTTCTCAGGTGTTTTCAAGGCGAGCGCCTCCGATGAAAGTTGGCAAAATTGTAGGAAAAGCAGTTTAGATGAGAGATCATAAGTTTTTAATGAAAATTATGAAGTTTGGCTTCACTGCTATAATCTTCGACACTGATACAAGTTTGAAAACACTGACAATTAAATGAGAATTTCTCCCCCGGCGAGGAGGGCATCCTAATGCATAGTCAACGATCCCCCTACCCCTCGAAAAAACCGCATCATTGCCTGCTACTATATAAGCTAAATTACTTTCCAAATTTAGCACAGTGGTCTCCCGTCACACTGCCCAAAATGATTGTAAGTATTTCTAATTTTTTATCAAATTTCTTTGTGATTTTCGGATTAATCCTGATAAATATTTGTAATGAAGCGAGGCGAAGTGCTCCTGAGGTGGGGACTCCAAATTGTGCATTATAAAAAAAAATCGAATTAGGTTTTTGAAGAAAGAAAAAGAATCGATTATCAGTTTTCGAAGCTACTTACTTGTGATATTTATTACTCCTGAGATCAAAACTTCAAGCTATAATTTGCATTTTAATGGTGATGTAATATGTTCAAGAAATAAAGTGCTTCTAAAGCTGGTAACATCGTCGGCAGGTTATATTTACGCATGCTTTTCTCGCATTCGAAATTTATCTTTTCGTACATAAAAAATCTGTACCTGAAAAGGTCAATTTTTGGGAATTTTGGTTGTTGTCTACGCAAATGATACATAATTAACCCCTACGAGCCAAGGGTTTTCGAGTAGATAATTTAATTTTTCTCTACATATGGAGCTCCTTTGCCTATCTCCGTCATAAACCTTGATGTTGATACGTGATGCAAAAATGTTAGCTCTATCTTGCACGTGAAAGGTTCGTCTGCGCTTGGGTCCGAACAAAATCGTGGTGAATTGCTTTTATAACATGACCATTCTTGAGGATATTAGCTTTTCTAATTCCTCTCCCTTCGTGACAAGGTTTAGCATCTGTTCACACATATTTCGTTAAATTTTCATATTTGACCAGTTCCTTCATTGCTTAACGAAAATTTCTCTTTAAAATTTACCGCGGGATGGGAAGGCGGGAGTGGGGGAAAATGACAGGGTTGACCTTATCACTGAGAAAAATAATTTTTGATCGCGAGAGCCGAACGTTCAGGGTGGCAAAATTTCATGAAAAATAAAATCTTGAAACTATACGTGAAATATTTCATGAAATATCAGAATGTTATGAAAGATATTAAAAAATACTGGTTTCTTTTCAAGTTTCACAAAACGTAAAAATTATGACTTTCTCCTATTTTTGTGCATTTGAGTGCGGGGTTGCATACTCCAGCCCCTGATAAATATGAAATATTTCACAGTTTCGTGAAATCTCGTGAAATATTTCACTAAAATTTCCAATCTTCCATTTCTTTCTCATGTTTCTTGCCACCCTGCGAACGTTCCATACCAATCAAACAATTTGCATACTCCATGATTGGACCCAAGTGATTGAAGAAATCACACGAATTGAACGTTCGATCTTATTGGCCATATTCTGTGTCGTTCCTTTGACAGCTCCTTTCGTGAGAAGGTTCCATATGGTTCACGTTGTGATTAAGGGAGGTTTAAGGAGGTTCTCGACATAGCGTCTTAAAAATGACGCAATTTCGACAAATGTCGCGTTAAATTTATCGAAATAATTTCGGAAATAAATTATTTTAACTTCTCAATTACTTTCACTTCCCGGTCCGATCCTTTTTTTATTGTTCTTTAGTTTACACGATGGCCATTTCGAGTGTTGAACTCCACATTCGAGTGTGAAAGTCACACTTGAGGATGAGTTTAACACTCGAAATGGCCTTCATGTAATCCTAAATAACAATCAACAAAGGGTCGGACTGGAACAAAAAGTAAGTCAATACAAGTGATAATGACATCCGTCAAAGTGCGAAAACCCCTTGGTTTTAAATTATTATGAGAGCTGACAATGATTTGCCGCTGCAAAAAGTAAGAAAAACGGAGGGAACATCCCTGGTAAAAATTGGCAGTAGAATCTCTGTTCCAAAATACCATAGACCTACAGCCGGCTGTAAGATTTCCACTAGCTTCTATAGCCGGCAACATGCATCATGCGTGTTAAGAAACATGCATCCGAATTCTTAAATTCGTACCTTGTCGAGTGGTCCATTAGTTGGTTCCTTGGAATAATGCACTGGAAAAAAAGAGCACATTGGATCTAGAGTCCAGACTCTTCCCTGGTAAAAATTGGCAGTAGAATCTTTGTTCCAAAATACCATAGACCTACAGCCGGCTGTGAGATTTCCAATTGCTTCTATAGCCAACAACACAATTTCTTAGCCTTTTATAGCCGATGGCGATTAAGCAACAACCTGGCGATGAAGTGTATGCTAAACGTTAATAATTACGGATGCTAGGACTTAGTGAGTTTTTGGACTACCGCTCTCTTTTTGGGCCGCAGTATCTTAATTTAATTTGCGAGGAAAGCTCCGTTCTTTTGAAGGATGCCTGCCATTCCTAATATGTTGGAGCGCCTTCAATTTCGTATGATACTGTGCAATACCTCTGGTGCGAAATAGTTGCTTCAAGCGCCGCGGTACACTGCGGCGCGGCTGGCGCGGCGGGCGGGCAGCGGCAGCCAGCGCTGAACGCGCATTGGCGCCTCCAAACCTAACAGGGATACTTCACGCATTGCGCAATGCGTGAAGTATCCCTGTTAGGTTTGTAGGCGCCAGTGCGCCGCCGCTCCGCTTTGTGTTAGGCTCTAATATTTAATCTCGCGGAGTCAGCGTTTTTTAACTCATGACTTTGAAATGTTTGCACACTCTGTATGGATTATTCTCATTTTAATTGGTGAAAAAAAATGTGTAGTAAAGGAAAATATGATGTGCGTTTTGTAAATATTAAGGTGATTCCGTACAAACTTGAGGATTTACAAAGCACAAGAATGTTTACACAATTTCTTATAGCCTTTTATAGCCGATGGCGAAAAAGCGTCAGCCAGGCGATAAAGTGTAAAGCCCGGCGATAGGAACTATAGCCCGTCTGTATAATGTTTTATCGCTTCGTGTAGCCCGGCCATATGATTTGTTCCACTTTCTACAGCCAGCTATATGATTTTCTATCGCCCTCTTCAGTCGGCTATAAGAACTCCTATGGTATTTTGAAACGCAGCTCCTATCGCCAATTTTTACCAGGGATTCTATTATTTTGACAAAGTTCAAGGTCGTCACGGACAGACCTAAACCTCAAAATGTTTAAAACCTGCAAAACTCTTCTTTAATATTTTCAGTAGGTAATTTGAAGAACAAGCAAATTTTTGTAATCCCTTGTAAATTTTTGTAATCTCTAAAATTATGATATCGAATTTTGTTCGAGATTCTTGCAAATGTATGCAGTGCACTTACTTAGTCTTTTTTATGATGCGAATGTTGAGGATCCCTTTAAATCTCCTTTAATCACAATGTAAATTATTTGGGGCCTCCTGCAGAAAGATGACCGACGAAGGATCAACTATGAATGCGGCGTGTAGGATCGAACGTTCTATTCGTACGATTCAATTTCTTCACTCATTGTCAGTTTGGTCCAACCGAGGTGTCCGGTCACTCCGATCTCACGAACCGAATTTTCAATTCTACGAGTCGACATTTTGCTTGGACAAATTGAATTAAATCTAATTAAATTACCTACCGAACGCTCGGCTCGTACGATCAAAATTTGTTCAGGTATATGTATATGTCGCAGGAAATTAGCAAGCTCCGGCAAATTGCAATCTATTCGTGATGAATCAACAAATTAAAAAAAAATTTAAAGTGAAAAAACGAGATAGAAAGTAGTGATTAGTATGCTTTGAATTCCAACATATGTTATTCCCTCCTTCTTGAATGAATGCATGGTACCAGCTAGCACACTCGCGAGTTCGTGAAATGTAATCAATAATAATCTGCGTTGGATTTGGTTTGGTTAAGCAACTAAACTAACTCCATGACAAAGCGGAGAGTATCGCTGGATTTGAAGGCGCTCCAAGCTGAGGTCGTGCCTTGAATTTCTTCGCTAAAGAAACCTTAACTATATCGATGTTATTTAAATTGCAATTTGACGAATGGACAAGTACGGAACTTGCAAATTGCCGGCGATTGCTGACTGCCTGCGACATATACAGGGTTATTCAAAAGTCTAGATACCCCCTCCCCTTTAAATTTTGAACGTTTGCACAGAGGCTTGAACTTTTGGGTACACTTTTCGATCAAAAAAAGTTCCTTCTTATATCATATTAAATTTTTGAGGAAGCCTTGCAGGGGAGCCGGGACCCACAACTGTTTTTTTCAAATGGCAACCTCCCTTATTGTGCTTCATCGTTTCATAGGTTTAAAAAATAGTGAATTTTCGCAATTTCAAGACAACAATTAAATATTTGATACATTTTGGATTCGGTGTGTGTTTTTTTTTTTTTAATGGAGACGGTTAACTAACGCTGGCTCTAACCCCCCTCCCCCTTCATACGCAGATTATAATGCAGAGTAACGCAGGATCATAACCTCTCCCTCCTCTAAAGCGAAAAATTTACGAGTTAGTAATTTATGAACGCTCCCTTACGCGGCGCGCTACGCGCTGCTACCGTGTGAATAGCTGACTGGAGTGACCGAGGCGCCTTCCATTTTTTTATATGCAACACGCGTATCCCTGGAATGCGTATAGTTGTGTCAAGTCGTTATTTTCAATAGCTTTGAATGCGTTGCGTATTTTGACTGACAATGAGATATGAGCAGAAGAGACCCCTTCCCGTCTTAATCTGCCTGTGTGTCGTTTAAAAAGTTTAATTTTAAATATGTTCCCATTAACATATGCCAACGTTTTGAAATTTGTGGGTTACAAAACAACATTAATCAATTTTTTTTTTCAAGGGATGCAATTTCATCAGCTAATCAGTCTACACAACATGTAACATTATTAACTGATGAAATTGTGCCCTTCGCAAAAGAGAGATTTTCGTTATAATGAGTGTTTATAGTGAGAGAACTGTATTACGACGGTGAAACTACCGAACCACGTATCTCGTTTGCGGTGTTTAAAAATCTACGCTCACATTTTATTTTTTTGAAGTAGACCAAATCAATATCATTCCTTGAAATTTTCACAGAATTTTTTCCGCACGAAGAGGAAAAATCAAAGACATTTTCAAGACTGGACGTTAAGTAGTTTTTCATTTAAAAAATAAAGTATGACAGGAAGTCTGCGACGTCGCAAACCGCGATACGTGGTTTGGTAGTTTCACCGTTGATTAGCATTTTTAATAGTAAAAAATGCAAACTTCGCAATGAGCTGCATTGCCAAAATGAGCTTATTCTCAAGCTGAAACTTTAACTGACGAATTGTCTCATCGTAAGATTTTGTTTTAGACATATTTGAACGAAATCCCTGCGTCTCCAAAAACGGGCACAAAATGCCTTTCTTTGCAAAGGCTCTCTCTTTTTTCCTACTCGGTAAAACCACGGCTATCCACCGCTTTCAACATTTGAAGTGTTGCTTGTAAATGACATCTACGGTGAAAGTCGCAAACCACGTATTTCGGGTTGCGACATTGGGGTATTAGTTCCTGCCGTGACTAATTTTTGTAAGGGGAGAACCGCTAGGTAAATTTCAATTCTTAAATACTTACGTGATTTTACTTCTCTGTGCAAGGCAAATGCTGCAAACTTCGAGGAATACTGCTGATTTGTTCGGAAAGAAATAAAATAGGAGCTGAGATTCTATAACACCGCAAACGTGATACGTGGTTTGGGAGTTTCACCGTCGACATACTTCAACAAAAAATCGAATGAAAATCTAGTTTTCCCATTTTTAAAATAGGTCATGATGCATCGTCCGAAATGTCTACCAGGTGGCTCCAAATCGCCATCAACGGCCAGAACCGATGAAAATTACTGAAAAAATTTGCATTCTTGAGGGTGCAAATCGTCGAAAGACATTCAGTTCACTTGCATAAATCACGACTTTCATACAGCAATACTCAAAACGATGCTTTAAACCATTATTACCTAAAACGCACTGTTGCCAAATTGATCCACTGCCTGCTAGCCATTCGCCGCTCTAGCCATTGACGGCTGCTAGGAGGAAGGTGCCCTACTAAAGTGTAGATGATGTATTTGGTCTGGGCATGTGTACTATATAATAAAATAAAATAAAAAAAAAAATAATGCTACTTTACCACGTGACTTTATTGACAGTAATTTTCGTCCGCATTCGTGTTACAGATTCGGCATATCGTGCTAGCGATCTCGCTAGCATTAGCGACTGCCGACCATGCCCCATTGAGTAGAGAATATGGGCCACCTGCACCATATCCAGCCGAGAAGCCGCCTTCCTTTGATTATGGACCACCTGCCCCGTATCCTAAGGAGCAAGCTCCAGCTCCACCGCCACCACCACCGCCCCCTCCGCCGCCGCCACCACCACCACCACCACCTCCACCAGTAGAATATGGACCACCGGCTCCATACGCACCCGAGGCTGCGCCGCCACCTCCACCGCCACCCCCACCGCCTCCTCCGCCACCTTCACAGTACGGACCCCCAGCTCCATACGCACCCGAAGCTGCTCCTCCGCCTCCACCCCCACCTCCACCTCCTCCTCCTCCTCCTCCTCCACCCGCAGAATATGGACCTCCAGCTCCTTATGCACCTGAATTAGCACCTCCGCCGCCGCCGCCGCCTCCGCCACCACCCCCGCCCCCTCCACCACCACCACCCGCAGAATATGGACCTCCAGCTCCATACGCACCTGAATTAGCACCTCCTCCACCTCCGCCACCACCACCCCCACCCCCACCCCCACCCCCGCCTCCACCTCCACCCGCAGAATATGGACCTCCAGCTCCATACGCACCTGAATTAGCACCTCCTCCACCTCCGCCTCCTCCACCCCCACCCCCGCCTCCTCCACCACCGCCACCCGCAGAATATGGACCTCCAGCCCCTTACGCACCCGAAGCTGCTCCCCCACCTCCACCTCCGCCTCCACCCCCACCCCCACCTCCTCCACCGCCACCTGCACAGTACGGACCTCCAGCTCCATACGCTCCCGAAGCTGCTCCTCCACCTCCACCCCCACCGCCACCTCCACCTCCTCCTCCTCCTCCTCCACCCGCAGAATATGGACCTCCAGCTCCTTATGCACCTGAATTAGCACCTCCGCCGCCGCCGCCACCTCCACCTCCTCCTCCACCACCACCTCCACCCGCAGAATATGGACCTCCGGCTCCATATGCACCCGAAGCTGCTCCTCCTCCACCACCGCCGCCACCGCCGCCACCTCCACCTCCTCCACCTCCTCCTCCACCACCACCTCCACCCGCAGAATATGGACCTCCGGCTCCATATGCACCCGAAGCTGCCCCTTACGCACCCGAAGCTGCTCCCCCTCCACCACCGCCGCCGCCGCCACCTCCACCTCCGCCGCCACCACCACCACCACCACCACCTCCAGCGGAGTACGGACCCCCAGCTCCATACGCACCCGAAGCTGCTCCTCCGCCTCCACCACCACCTCCACCACCACCTCCTCCTCCACCACCTCCTCCTCCACCGCCACCACCCCCGGCAGAGTATGGGCCGCCAGCTCCATACCCCGCAGAGCCCGTCCAAGAATACGGACCACCAGCTCCGTATCCAGCTGAGCGTGCCCCGCCTTTTGAGTACGGGCCTCCAGCACCTTATCTACCGGTTAATTATGTAATGTCGAAGCATTTTCAAATGGACGATCCATCCCGAGGATACTCTCATGGGTAAGTTACACCACACAGTGAGGGGCCACAAGGCAGTCTCGGTCCTACCAATTGGTCTTCATTGTGACAGGAATAAATGTGGTGCAGGATCTTGAATCATTCTTTCCGTTGTTTTTATAAAGATTTTAGTGATAAAAGGACGAACAATTTCAGAGAGTTTGATCATGGCATGCGGGACGGAGTATCGAGTTAATGGTGAAAAAATCGATTGCCTTCATTTTTCGATACTTATCAAAGTAGGGCCGCGATTGGACTAGATTCTGCAATGAAGGAACTACAATTCCTCACTCATCCGTAAAAGCACCTATCTGCCAAGAGAAATCACGAGGTACCTACAAACGCCATTCTTGAAATGAGCCGGAAAAATTAGTTCCTAGTTGCTGAATGCAGTCCAATTTCGGCTTAAAAAATGATTTTGGAGGGTGAAAATAGCATCGATGGCGGAGTCGACAAATTTTTCGTTCCGTTTAGCTCTTTCACATAGATTGTCGATGTTCATACAATTATCTCTGTTTGGATCTTACGATTTTCCAATATACCAAATTAATTTGACGGATTCAACCGGAACCAGTCTAATTGCTTCAGACGTTGCTGAATTGTCTCCAATATTTAGTATTACGCAGAGAACTAGGCAACTCTGAAACTTGAACTGAAAGGTTGATAGGTAATCATGTGCCTATACAGGGTGGCTAAATCTTCCTTGTCCGGCTTTTTTTCGGTTATTTTTGTAAGTAGGAAAGCAAAGTTTTTGAAAATGCTATACAATCAAATCATGTTCTTGCTTTTTCCCAGAATATCCCTCTCTTGACTTAACCTTCAATTCTTATACCCAATAATGTCTGTTTCAGGTACACCGATGGTAAAGGAACAAGCGTCTCTGAGCAAGGTGTGGTTAGTGGCACCACTCTCATTAAATCTGGACAATTCTCCTATACGAGTCCAGAGGGCAAGCGTATCCACGTCAAATACATTGCAGATGATAGAGGCTTCAGAATTATTGAATGAAAACTAGGAAAATACAAATAGGTGCTCAGTTGTTCAATGCCAACTGTATCCTGAAATGCACAGGTCTACCTAGCTGTATACCTACTCCTGTGAAGATTTCACTCGGTGTGAGTTGAATGAGGTTAAATTCGCCCTTGAAATGTAATTATTTACGGGGAAAGCAAAGGTGTAGCTGATTAAATCACTGCAATATCAGAAGAACATATTTTTCAACTGAATCACAGGAAAAGTTTAATTTTAAAGGTCATTAGCTAAAAGCTTACATTATTTATCTCTGGGACTTCAAAAAATGAAACCTCTGGTGGTGTCCTACCTCGACTGAGTGAAATATTGATCATACGGCAATAGGTCCTCAGTGATCTGCCCAATTTATAATCTTATACTCTGATCGTTAAATAAAATGTTGTTTACTCCAAACGATGGACTGAATGATTTATTGCCATGTTACCGTCTATTGTGGCATTATTTTGCAGCCATCCATAGACAATATAACTCCACAGAAGGTACCTACAAGGGTGTCTGCTATCGAAATTCAGCATCAGAGGCTGTTCGGCAGATCGTTGCGAGAAAAATTTGAATTAGTATAATTTTATACGACTTCTGACAAATTAAACTGGGAGCCACTAGTTTTTTGCTCTTTTCCTTCATCCTTGAGTGCAGTTTGATTGTTAGAATTTCGTGTTTGTCAACTGGACAAGACAAGACTGGGAGGAATGGTCTTATGTGATTGGCCGGGTGATTGGTCAGTCACTGAATTCACTGGACACAGGTAGGACAAAGAGGATGATTGATGAAGCTGGCCCATCACATGGTTCGATTCCACCTTAGTCTTATCTCCCCCAGTTAACAAACACAAAATTTCAACAATGAGACTGCTGCAAAGGTTTGATTTTTTCATCATTTTTGGCAACCCTTACCTGCGGACCGATTATTGAAACTGATAGATAAAGCGATAGACAAAGACGACAAAAGGGATTTGGAGGGATCCTATTGGTGGAAACGGGTTGTTGCAATGGACAAAGGAGGTAGGTAATCGACTAAGTAACGGCAACCCACGAGAAACCCGACAGTTAGTCTATCATTTTCCCCCTTAGTCGATGAGAACCACCCATTTCAACCAATAGAATTGCTTTATACCCCCTATGTCATCTTTGTCTATCGCTTTGTCTATCAGTTTCAATAATCGCCCCGCAGGATTGCATTTTGCAAAAAGGAACCAAGAGCATTCCAATGTTGCTAGGGTTGTGCAACTCACATTTTTTACACTAAAATTACTGAAATCATGCAAAAAAGTAAATTTATACAAAGCTAATTTTTGTCTTTTATAGTTTATTGGGACTGAAATTTTTTGATGATCAGTTAATATTTGCAAGATAAAAAAGTTGCACAATCTCAGCGACATTGGAATCCTTGGTTCCTTTTTGCAAAATGCAATCCACCTAATGAACTATTTCACAAAGTATCTGTGGAAAATTGGGAAAGAGATAGAGATAAAGGCAGCATTAGGTACCTACATTTTTTTTTTTGGAGGGGGGGGGGGGTGTTAAACAGAGCGGTGACGAAATACAGGGATGGGTGTTAAAAACTGCATTTGTCATTTTATTACTATGTGATTTCTGAATGGTTCCTTCCGGGCGATAATTAGTTTTTTCAACGTCCTTGAAAAATGTTTGAATCATATTATTTTTTTATAACTAGGTACCTCTTATTATTTACTTATTTAATTTTCTTGTTAAAAATGTTGTTCTTCGGATGAAGAGCTCATTCATATGGCATCATGCAAAAGGTGTTTTTTTATATTTTCTCATTGTATCTCTACAAATGGATTCAGGCGTGACATCACATAAAAGTCCAATAAAATAACAAAATTGTACTTCAAATTTCTTTTATTTTATAGAACCTTTTTTCTCTTGTTATATTAAATTCCCATTTCTATACAATTCCTTTACGATTCTTTGCAATTGTTACACAAATTCTACCATCAAAAAATGTTTTTTTTTTCTTATTTTCAATTCTATTTCAATTTTTCTTTTTCTTATCTTGAAAAAAATTAACAATTGTATTTAAGCAGCACTCAAATACTGCAATTATTAATTTTTTATTGTACCTTACAATATACAAAGCTAGGAATGAAGTATAAACTAAAGATCGATAATTACTCCAAGTAAAGCATACACACAATTTACCCTTATTGACTTGTGATGGATGTGATTTGATCTAACATATCTGAAAATTTCAAAGAAAAATATGCATAACTTTCCTCAAAATACATGCTTTATCCGGGGAAATTTGGCAACTCTCGAATGTTCATACGGCGTTTTTCCTAGGCACAGCAGAATAGCATACGCATCTCGGAGCTTATTGTTAACGCAATTCGCGAGTCATGACAAGAGTCGAGAGGGCGACGAGCGACGAGCGACGACTAGGGATCGGGTACAGATTGCGCAATGCTTGAAGTATCCCAAGAATTTTGTAGGCGCTTTCCGCAACCGTTCGTTGCAACTACGTTCAAAGTTCCGTAAATTCTCCTCCGGAAGATGCGGTCTCTTTTCACAAATCTGGTCACAATTATTACAAAGTAGTACAACTCTCTCGTATTCACAACAATGAAAAAAAGTTGGATCTCTTTTCCGCTACCTCAGAGATTTTAACGCAGGAGTAGAAAAGTTGAATGGGGCGAAACGCGTGATACGAACTATTTCAATTTCTTATAAGTATAAGATAAAATTTTATATCCACGAAATGGAGGAGAACATCAATGGAGGGAACTCTTTTCGCAACTCAGACTTGAACGCAGGAGTAAAAAAGTTGGATAGGGCAAAACGCGTGATACAAATATTTCGACTTCCAAGACGATAACACGCGCGCATATCCACAGTATGAGGGATCATATCTTTTTGGTTGAATCGGAGACTTAAATGCTCAAGGAGAAAATGTGAATGGGGCAAAAATACGGTGATACGGTATTTTGATTTCTTGGCAGATAAAATTACATATCCACAAAATAAAGGAGAAGGTGAACTCTTTTCGGCTGACTCAGAGACCTGAACGCAGCAGTAGAAAAGTTGGATGGGTCAAGACTCAAGAGCCGAGAGCGAGACTAGAGATCCGGTTTCGCTGCCGCTGGCTCGGGAACACAAGCGCAATGCTTGAAGTATACCCACAGTTTTGCAGACTCTTCCCGCGATCGTTTTTTGCGCAAAGTTCAAAGTTTTGGTATCAGAATTGCATATTTGTGATCCCCATAAGAGATGGATTCTTAATGCTCACGTGGGCAAAATTTTAAAGTAGCGAGTGGACTCGACTGAAAAAAGTATTTCTTTCTCTTCTTGCATTCTGTCAAAAGATTAAAATATCCTTAAAAAGAGAGTTATATCTAAGTATCCTCAGTCTAATGTGGGGGGGGGGGGGGGGGGGCATGCCTTATGTGCATAGCTTCATCCAATATCTTGCGGTCTGTTTTGGTAATCATCTTGCCCAAGAGCATTCCAATGTCGCTAACCTTGCAAACATAAACGATCATCTAAACTAGTTTCACCTCTACTCCCAATAAACTATGAATTCAAGACGAAAATTACCGTCGCAAAGTTTACTTTTTGCAAAGAATGTACCCAAGTTGCACAATCCCAGCAACATTGAAATGCTCTTAGTTCCTTTTGGCAAAACGCGATCCAATTGGTTATTAAATACATTATACATTATACACTTAATATTCGCCCGAGTTTCGAATATCTTCTGTTTCTCCTCATCGCAGCATCCATCAAACCGCAATTGCCCGGAAACTAGGACCGCACATCTTATCTGATAAAATCGTTCACCATTTAGACCGATTCTGGGGGGTTAGGCTAGACTAGTAGATGAGTCTAGAGTCCCTTTATGCTGAGAGTCAAGACAATTTGAATCCATTTCTGATTGGTTCCCGTATTTTAGGCCTCCACAGTGTCACAAACGGGAATAAAGATTACATTTTCACCAATTGCAAAGATTATAATCTGGAATGGACCAGGGAATTACGGGTTCGGCAAGGAACAAACGGAATGAGAGGAGGAACGGAGAAAGGCATTTGAGAATGGGCCGATCAAAGATTACGAAATACGTTCAATTTCTGTAATCTTTATTCCCGTTTGTGACATCCATGAGCCGAATTGTCTTGACTCTCAGCATAAAGGGACTCTAGATGAGTCAACTGTTGATCTAATTTCATTACGTGAACGTAGAAGAAAAACGGGGTAAAAAATCACTAATGTGTGATCAATTTTCAAGGACAATTCTGTAATTTCTCCTACGATTTTAAATAGATTAAAACGCGTAATATCCAAAATCTAAGCTCAGATTCGGATTTCTCGTGAAAAACTGATGCGATTTCATGCATCAAATTTTAGAATAGCGTGAAGGAAAGAGGTTTAATGACGTAAAAAAACACTAATGTGTGATCAATTTTCAAGGACAATGCTGTAATTTCTCCTACGATTAAATAGATTAAAACGCGTAATATCGAAAATCTAAGCTCAGATTCGGATTCCCCGTGAAAAATTGATGAGATTCTATGCATCATATGTTAGAATAGCGTGAAGGAAAGAGGTTTAATGACGTAAAAAAACACTAATGTGTGATCAATTTTCAAGGAAAACTCTGTAAAATCTCCTACGATTTTAAATAGCTTAAAACGCATAATATCCAAAATCTAAGCTCAGATTTGGATTCCTCGTGAAAAATTAATGAGATTTCATGTATCATATGTTAGAATAGCGTGAAAAAAAAAGGTTTAACGACGCGTATAGATTCTGTCGTACGTCCCCTTTGAACTACGCCGCGCCGCCTGTCGCCCGAGTGAAACCGAACGGGGAGGCGCCACTTATAGCGCCGGCTAAGCGTTCGGTTTCGTCCCGAGGAATTTCTCACGATAAATTCTTATTCTTCCTCCTCCGCTGACCCACTGAGCACTACCCATGTTGCCACATTGGATTCATATGCTCGAATCAGTATGTCTACGTTACGTCTCTTTCCTTCACGCTATGCTCGGGTATGATACATGAAATTGTATCAATTTTTAACGAGGAATCCGAATCTGAACTTCGATTTTGGGTATCACGTGTTTTAAGTGAAATTTTCCAAATTCGAAAATGTGAAATGACTGAAGTGGCTTAAAATGCCATCTCGGCTCCTGTTCGATGGATTCTCCTGAAATTCGGTGTCAGGGTATGATACATGAAATCGCATGGATTTTTTACGAGGAATCCGAATCTGAACTTCGATTTTGGGTATCACGCGTTTTAAGTAAAATTTTTCAACTTCAAAAATCCGAAATGACTGAAGTGGCTTAAAATGCCATCTCGGCTCCTGTTCGATGGATTCTCCTGAAATTCGGTGTCAGGGTATGATACATGAAATCGCATGGATTTTTTACGAGGAATCCGAATCTGAGCTTCGATTTTGGGTATCACGCGTTTTAAGTAACATTTTTCAACTTCAAAAATCCGAAATGACTGAAGTGGCTTAAAATGCCATCTCGGCTCCTGTTCGATGGATTCTCCTGAAATTCGGTGTCAGGGTATGATACATGAAATTGCATCGATTTTTTACAAGGAATCCGAATCTGAGCTTCGATTTTGGGGATCACGCGTTTTAAATCAAAATCTGTCAAAATTCAAAAAATTCAAAATTCGAAAATCCGAAATGGCTTAAAATGCTATCTCGGCCCCTGTTCGATGGATTTTTCTAAAATTCGGTGTCAGGAGGTATTTTTCGACGGGAAACTCGAATTTTTAGTCCATTTTTTAAAATTCTCAAATTCAAGATGGCGGACGTGGGCTAAAATGCTATCTCGGTTTCTGTTTGTTCGAGTCTTGTGAAACGCGGTATCACAAGGTATTTTTCAACGGAAAACTCGAATTTTTAGTCAATTTTTTAAAATTTTTAACTCCAAAATGTTGGATGTGGCCTAAAATGAGCCCCGGTTCTGGCCTCCGTTTCTGTTCGTTAGAGCTTTGTGAACCGCGGGATCAGGGGTACTTTTTGACGGGAAACTCGAATTTTTAGTCGATTTTTGAAAATTCTCGAATCCAAGATGGCGGACGTGGCCTAAAATGCTATGTCGGCTCCTGTTCGATGGATTTATGGCGCCCCCTTACTACATGCCTACTCTGATGTATTTCTGTACAGCCGCAAATTTAGGGTCAAGGCAAGGGGCGCCTGGCCGTCTATGGACCAGGTGGAGTTTTTGTCCTGAAAATTTACCTTTAGACGGCAATTCTCTTTATATTTTGTCTATGGTTTTTATGCCCCCCCCCCTTTCTCGCGGACTCTCTTTTCACTTTTCTTGCCTCCTTTTTCCTTCCATTTCCCCCCTTTTTCCTTGCTTTCACTGCCCAACCTTGTTTCCTTTTCCTTTTTCCCCCTTGTCCTTTCTTCCCTTTTTTTCCCCTCTCTTCTTCTTTCGTGGCGCCCCCCAAAGGCTGGCGCCCGTGTGCGCCGCACGCCCTGCACACGCCCTAAGTCCGGGCCTGTTGCCCCTAATTCCTTTCGATTATATCGTCATGCTGCCGCTTGTTCTCGGCAGCGCGCATCTTCGTTCTTCTTTTTACATTTTTTGCGGGCCCCCAAAATTCGCCGCCATAGGCCGTATCCTCAACGGCCTACGTGTAAATCCGGCCATATATTCTGGAGTGGGTGTGTGATATGGTATCACGCGAAAATGAGGGAATATACTACCTTTTCACCTGTCTCAAATCATTGACATTTGTGAATGTAGGCTAGGGTACCTATTAAATAAAATTATTTTTTGAGAACCTTTCTTCACTCAAAATTCCTAGTGCTAACGGACCTCAGTAACATGAATATGCGTCGAGTTTTGGGCTCATATATTTCTACGTGGATCCCTAGCCCCCCTCCCCCTCTTCGTGAGATGGACTGATTTTGAGGATTTTTTTTTCAACTGTAAATTTATATAAACGACATTTTCTTTGGTGATTCTTCAAATTAAATGCTTCATTCGCCCTCATCTGATGAGAACTAAGTCGCCATGATTCTAACTTTGGGGCACACTCAGATGGAACATGCAATTTTTTTTTGGGGGGGGGGGGGGCATGAGCTTATAAGAGGTTCCGTGCAAATTTCTGGTTTTTGTTTTCCACATTTATTTTTCATAAATCTTTTCCCTTGGTTGAGAAGTATCCATGTTGTCGAATGATTCTTTTAAGTTAAGTAGTATTCAATCGGGAATAAGAAACAGGTCCCTTCCCAAAAAAACCCCTGGGTTAAGGGAAGGAGGGACGCGGCTGTAACCCTTTTCAGGTCACGGAGCTTTTCGGCTCAGGCGTAACATGGGAAAAAACATGGCACGGACTGATTCGGCACAAAGAGATGGGACGTTTTGAATCAAGGAACTTGAATCCAGATAGAGGAGTTGGCAGGAAAGCTGAAATTTATCAGCTAAGTACAGAATTTTCAGGCAAAGAGTACGCGTAGGACTCCTTTTTTACTTAATGGTTTTTGCTTAAAGCCAAGGATTTTTTCCATGGATCCAAAAAAAAAGTCGTTGGGAAATTTCAAAAACAGCAAAAAAGTATTTTGAATAAATCATTTTATTGTTCTTGGGACAATATATGTAGAGAGAGAAGAAAGTACATTTAAGGACACATCAGCTTGTTACTAAATGACATACCTGCAAGAGGTGAACTTAAAATAAACAATAACAAGACCTGCTTGAGTATAATGTTTCTTAGTAATATAAAAATCTGAAAAATGTCTTAGGTGTATCAAAAGGCTAATAAATGCTATATTTTTGGAAACCAGAAAGAATATCAAAATGAAATAATTACCTGCTTAATTTTTTTTTCTTTGAATTGTATTGAATAAAAAATAAATAAATAGCGAACTGATTTTCACCCAGATTCTTTGGAATATGTATAATTAAGAGTAAAAAAGTTGTAAAAAAAACCTCAATTCATTTAAAAAAATTTTTTTGGAAGATAAATATGTGTGTAACTTAAGTCATGAATAATTTTAACTAAGCAACATTAGGAAAACGCAAGGATGAAACAATTTTCTCACTCAAGAATTCTAAGTAGATAGGCAGATCGTCTACACTAGTCACGGAGTCATATTTTTAAGGCTGGGGCATATGTACTGCCAAGATAAAAAAAAATAATTGGCCAGAGCCAAGTTTCTAAATTCAATTTAAACCAATGTATTGGCTTTTGAAAACAAATTTGAACAATTTTTTTGAGGAACATCTTTTTTAAAATTGAGTGTAGAGACTTGCGCAATTGAACAGACTGTCATACAAGTGCCTAGCAAAATACTTCAAACGAAAAAATCTAATTCTGTGGCTAGTGCAGCTGACAAACAACAAGATGACATGGCAAATGGGACAATTTTTCTATTAGTACTGGAATAATGTGTTAGTTGATTGCACTTCAACTCAGAAAAAAGTAGAGAAAATAATTATAAATGAAACATGGGGTTCATATTCCATTGTTGGTAATTCCTATGTTTTTTAAGAAGATGCTGATGGAAATAGCTCTAAATAACCTCACTCACAGAATCTCTGAAAAGTTACCGTCCCATATTGACTTTGAGAGCAAATAAAGAAAAGTTTTGAAAGAGACCTAATAACAGAAATGCATAAAAATTGAAAATTTCCAGCAAGTTTGATTCAGTATAAATCAAATAACAATTAAATAGCAGTAATATACTGTCTATTTACAAAGTAAAACAATAATGTAGCACACCAAACGATAATAAAGACTTAAAAAACATAATTAATTAATTTTCAATGTCTTTGTTTCATTCAGTTTCCATAAAACTTTGCCCACATACTGCTCCTCTGAGAAAGAATGCCTTATGAGCATTTGGATGTTACCAAATTTTCGAAGATAGAATATGTATTTGAACAAAAAAAAAAAAAAACATAAAATATTTGTTTTAAAGTTTTCAGTTATACTAGATTAAGTTTAAAGTGAAATTCTTTTTTTAAAAAAAAAAAAAAAATCCAGACATTTTTTTAGAAATAGGTACATACATATTCTATCAGAAGAAATCTAGTAACATTCAAGGACTTATATGGTGTTCTTTTCCAGAATGGCGGCATAAATGTGGTATTTGGTTGAATGCTCTGGTCATAGAATCCTGTTTCGATGGTTAAACTTATAGATTTGCAACAAAAAATAGATGTTCTCCCATTGTTAAGTTTTCTCAACTGTTATTATGAGATGTTGCTGAAGAATATGATTTGGTTTGCTACAAAAATGATGAATACCACTGTCCCTTCAACTTCGTTCTCACCAAGATTGCACACATTTTCACCAGTGTCTCATCGTGAATCACTAATGGAATCAAATAGGAAGAAGCTAATGTAAAAACAGACGCAGTGATAATGTCATCCACTGTGATTTTTAACAGGAAAAACCTTCATTGATATTGATGACCAAACAAAATCAATTATTTTCTGCTATTCTAATTTACTCAAACATCAAAACTGGATTCTATTCAGTGATCAACCCACTGATCCATTTTAGCTGCAAGAATATACATGTATTATAAAGAAAAAGAAAAAAGACCTCTTTGACAATCGTTAATGAAAAACTTATTTTCTATGCACAGTAAAAAATTTGTTCAATTTTATTTTTTTCCCCCCACTATTAAGGACATATTACTTGATCACCAATTTGTTCATATTGAAGGAACAAGGTCTTGCCGAAAACATCATTCCTTGTGGCACTTCATTTAATTAATTTCACTCATTGTGGCAATCATGTTGTCATATGCCAAAGAATAACTAATCCTTACTTTCTTAATTTCGTACCACAGATTTGAAATGAGATGGTCGAAATTTGAGGCTGATTTGAAATCTGCTTTCGTTAAGTAGCCTCTTTCTTTACATTTAACCTACGTTTATGAATGTCTTAGAAGAACATACTTGAAGTTGGACAACCAAAAAAAGGAAACATAGCTCCTGCTTTTGTGTGCCTTTATCAGCATGAAGAAATACATAAATCATTCATGTAGATGGCACAGGTGAGAAAAATGATAACTTCATGTTCATACTAAAACTCAATTAAAACCTAAAGGGTATCAAGAATGATAACAAATATCGTAAAAATAAAATGGTTTGACTCGATGAATCTTTTTGTTTTCACTTAGACAATGTCCCTGCAATGAAAGAGACAAATACTTTCTGGGGAAATTCTGCGATCATAAAAAGTATTTCACGAAAATAAAGAAGTATGTCTGATAGGTTGAATTCAGCAAAGAGGGACCAACCCTCTATGAAAAAATAAAGTGAGTAGAGAGCAGTTGTTGGCTAAACCAGTCTTATATTCTTTCCTATCAAACATTCAATGGAGAAAAAATTTTTGATTTGAGAAAAGACGGGTAGCAAATTTATTTTTTATATTGAGTCTCACAGAAGAATATAACTTCACACCTTTTCCTCTTAATTTCAACTTGACTTCATTGATTCTTTACTTCTATATTTAAGCTTCATCGCTTTATATATTCCATAGAAAAGATAATTTAGCGTCCAAAAGAAAATAATACAACAATTTAGTCGAGGTCAACTCCAACTATCCATAAATTGTATTAGAAGAATGATAATTCATCCATTTAATCCTGTTGGAATAAAATTCCTATGGTTTTCATGTAGGTATAGTGAACATGTTGCATGCTAATAAGTTATTATTAATTTATTTTAAAAGTCCCAGAAAACCAGCACAAATAGGGAAAATTTTGATCAAAAATTGAAAAACTCCAAAACCAGCGTCAATTGTCTACTCAGTCTACAGTTCAGGAAGTCACAATCAGATTGCTGATAATTCACTTGCCGCCAGTATTTTGGTGATGGAGGTGGCCTCATGAGCCTTACGTGGTGCTATGATAACACCTTTGTACTTGGTCAATTAGTCCCAGCATGGCAGGCAACATGCTATGCAAGATCTGAAATATTTCTTTGCTATGCTTGTAATATCAACCATGAAAATACCCACGTCTTACATACGCTTGCAATGAGACAGTCATAATAGTAACTGAAACAAGTTAAAACTTGTCTAACTAACATACTTGGGAGTTACACGGTGATCCGATCACTCATGATAAAGAATTCTGGTTTTCTGTTTGATTAACTAAGTAAATGCCACAAACTTAAGGAACTTGTGTGGATTCTATAAAACAAAACAAATACACAGGTGATTCCATACAAAAATAATGAATAAACACGGTAAAATATACGGAAAATCAAATTAATGATGGGTATGTACATTAGAAAATTATACATCAATTCACAGGTGATTGGCAAGTTTCTCTTGATGCTAAATAATAAGTATAAAAATAAAGAGACCCCAGAAAAAAATAAATAATAACTAAAAAATAATGAGTCACTAGAAAAACCAAAATTTCTTTTGAGAAAAGTCAAAATTCTTCAACCTCAGAGTATGTTTCAGGCTATGACATTTAAAAAAGACAGAAATACTGACGACTTAAAGAAATAGATAAAAACTGTAACCAAATTTTTCAAGGCTCAAGAAATCAAGTGAAAAATCGAGCTAATGTGCAAATATGTTTTATAAGAAAAGGTGAAAAAATATAGATTCCAAAACTACTGATTGGGCCGTGCAGTAAAAATGGAGGTTTGTTAAAAACACCCTGAGTTTTTTTTCATCTTTTAAGGGAACACTTAGTTTATAGATCAAAATACGTTTTTGTTACTATGACTAAAATGTAGATATTGACTGTTTTGATCAGTGACAATTGGAAAGAGTGTTGGTGATTTCCCTAACAAGCATTCAAATTTAGTCTAAGACTGATGAATCATCATAGAGAGATATGGCGAAATCACCAACACTCCATCCAAACGACTCATGGGTTGAACTGCAATTTTTTCGTTGAAAGTGACTATTGAGAGTCAAAGAAATTTTGTCAGAATTTGAAATCAATAGAAAGAAAATAAATTATTGAATACTTGAGTGACAGGTAAAGTAATATGTATTACTGCTTGCATCTGTTTCAAGTTTTGCATAAGGAACTTGATTATAAAAATCGTTGCACCCGGGTCACAACTAATATTGCTCCAAAAAAGAGGTATAAAGGATAGATCATGTTTGAAAATGGCACATTCACATAAATTAAAGTTTTTCAACTATATGTTGCTACAGAGGGCTTTGTATGTACTTGGAAGACACATAGGAATAAAACTAAAAAATTTAAAGTTTAAAAATGTAGCAATACTTGTTTGTAAGACCTTGTCCACATGGGCCCAGAATTTTGAGTGAACTTGTTCCTGGAACTTATTATAACTCAACTGTAACTCCTTCTGTGAAACTCCAGTTCCTTAAACTAATTTGCCCAGAAGTTCCGCCAACTGCGCTTGTGTGGACAAGGCCTAACACAACATGCAGCCTCAAACATGAAATTGACAGACTTTCTATTAAAGAGTGCTGATCTGTCATTTTTTAACAGAAGACTTTGTGGACGTCTCAATGAAAAAGAAAAAAATAAGTGTTTCCTTTAAGTTAACTTACACTAGAATTATTTCTGGCTTAGGATCATTAGAATTCTTTAACCTTGAGAGAATTAGTGTGGCAGCTTTGGATACATCCCAATTCGTTGATTCTAGTGCGGACAGATGAGTAGAGGAAACTATTTGATTTGATGGGAGACTAGATAGAGAGGATCCAGAGTTTAATAAACACTGAAGCTTAACAAGCTTTATTGCTCTGTGAACATTCCAATCGGCTACATTCAGAGTGGAAAGGCACTGTTCGTCTGTCACCTGTAAAAGAACAATATATCACGATGAGAAATGACGAAAGAGCTTGAAACCATAAAAGCGTTTTGTTAGAAGTAAATATTCAGTAAAGTTACGAAAATTAAGATACATAGAATATCATGTTCAGTCCCCCATCTACAGCTAAAATTATCTAAAAGCAAAATTTTAATTTTTCAAATTTTTGGATTGATGTCAAACGATGAATTCTGCATTCGAATATTTAGAAATTTTTGAGTTTCTGAAGAGATTCATGAAATGAAACGATCACTGGCGAACAAAACTCACCTTTGAGAGGCCAAGGACTTTTCGCATGATCCTAACTTCATCACTGTCGATACCTCGAGCTTTCCCACTGGTGCGTTTTGAATTTGGCTGATCACAAGCAAACTCCAACAAATCCTCGCAAGATACGTGGTCACTTGATCGTAGCATCATGTCATTCAAGTCATTGCTGTCCGGAGAAAGTCCATTAGTTTCTGTTGGGAGGTTATCAAGAGCTTCCAGCTCTGAGGCTATCCGAAGATCAAAGTCATTCGACTGGTTAAGAACCTCAGCTGAGATGGGGCCATTATCTGTTTGAGGCTGTTCAAACTCTAGACCTAGGTATGCTGGTTCTGCAAAAATAATTCGCATTTCATTATAGACAGGTAGCAATACCTAAATTGTTCCTAGGTATTTGGCAATGATAGGAACTCGACATTTCCTCAAGGGTGGCAACACTCATTTTACCTTCTTATTGGCTGTTGCATACCTAACTTAATGAGCATTGTGTCTGACAAGTTTACCAATTGGAAGCAAGTTTCGCGGACAAATAGCTTGACAAGCCACTCAACAACCAACATGAAGGTGATGCCAAGGGTTAAGTAATGCAGTCGCAAAAGTCGAATTCTTCAAAAAACTAACGGAAGGGCACTATTTTTCTCTGCTCTAATAGCAGAATGACACTCAAAAGATGTTTTCAAAATATCTCTAGAAACAACAAAATGTTTCTCAGGTGTTCTTTTAAAACGAAATAAAAACTCATATACTCCAAAAAGAACCTTTAGACGTTTGAGAAAATAAGTTATGGTGATAAAAGTGGGTTTTTATTGGGTTTTAAAGTCATTTTATGAACATTTTGAAAATGTTCAACAGTCACTAAAAGATTTCGTTTCCTTTAAAAAAAACCTGATTTGGTGTTTTTAATGAAAAAAAATTTTTTAACTATAAACTAGTCTAAAATTTTAAAAATCTCTTCGACACTGACTGAAGTAGCCCAAGAAAAAGTCTATGTGATTTCTTGATCATGAGGGTGTCATTGCTCCCTCTAACTTCTCTAGATAAAGCTGGATTGATGGGATATTTGACTAGGACATAATAAGAATAATCACCTGGAGGATTTTCATTGGTTGGGGTCACAGCTGTGGCTTTGGCAACTGTTCTCGTCACCCCTCCACCGGGAATGATAAGGGGGTGTTTTCTCTGATGTCGCGGCTTGGGTAAAGTTAGCTGCAAACTGGACCGATCTCTCGGGGGAAGAGGTATTGCATTTCCACCTGAAATTGAAAGAGAAAATAAAAGTGCTCATATTATTTTTGAAGACTCCAATTGATATGACAACAGATGTTTTAGGGAATTGTTTAAAGGAGTATTCTTGGACTAATTCCAATTTAAGGATAAGAGTACATCCCACTGAAAAATCATGTTTTTGACCATCTGTGTAGACTGGTCCATGATCAGATTGGGAATTAGGAAATAAGAAAAATTTTAGCTCAAGTTCTCTATGAGAAGAATTAGACTTTGAATTTAAGGAGGGAAGTTTAAAAATTTATTAGAGATAATGACTCCCAAAAAAGGAAACTTCAGTTTTCTTAGGAATGGTACATCATTAAAATTAGGATTATTTGAGTACAAATGGATGTTAATTATTTTTTTTTTCCTCTTCTTTTCCGATGTTTTTAGAAAAATTCCTCAGTGGTGGGACACCTTGGATACAAAATATTTTAACGGGACACAATTACTTACGATGGTTGTGTCCGAATTAACCAAAACCGATTGTGATTTCTGAGAAAGCATTTTATGTTCTGCTTTCCTTAGTTTATGATGGCCATTGAAAGAAGGATGGACGGTAGTACAGAAAATTCTGAGAAATAAATAAAATCTTTTTTGCAAATGCTTACCAGTTCCTTCATCATCATCTAGAGCTTCATTTGTTTGACCCATCAGTTCACAAGATTGTGAACATTCATTTCTACATCTAATTGACAGAAGAAAAACACAGGATTATCATTTAAAATAAGAACATTTCATATCGTTTAATTATCAGAAAATGATGCTGATCAAAGTCTGACAAATCAGAGAGACATAGGTGAGTGCCATTAATGTAAACAAGACAACCAAGAAATGACCAGTATAAAAGATATCTTCAAAAATTCAGCATAATTTGCCACAAAATACAAAGATTACAGGAGTTGAGAATTAAGTCAAAATGAGACTTTCATAAGATTAGAAAACATCCCGTAACACACTCTCTAAAAGTTGGAAGAAAATAATACATGAGTGCATTGATCTATAACAGGTGTGTAATCTGGGAGCGTTCACAAATTACATAACACTCTGGAAAATGGAAGGGGTATGAGCCTGCGTTAAAAAGGAGGATCAGTGCCAGTAACGTTACTTAACCCTCTTCACTGGTGAAAGACACAAAATTTTCAAAAAGTTTGCGTAATATTTTGCTGTTCACCAGGTGATAGTGGCCAGTCGCCATCTGTGCAGCAATTAAAAATACCTCAAATTTCATCCAGCTACATATTTAATGGTTTCCCATAGTTTTTGGGATCTGAAGGGGAATCCGTAAAGCGCCACTTAATTATTAATGGGGGGGAGGGGAGGGTTCTGGGGATGGATTACAGAGAGTTACAAGGGGGAGAGAGGGATCAAAAATGCCAAAAAGTTGCGTTACGTAATTCATGAGCGCTTCCTATGTAAAATGTATTGATGATAGTTGAAATAGATAAATATATTTTTGATTTGAAAAAGTATTGGACTTTAAAGATTCCAATGATTGCAACTTTGAATTTGCCCAAATTTTTTCTCAGCCTTAGTAGGAGCCTTAAAAAAATTAACTTTATTTAGTAGAACAAAAAAAGAAAAAAAAAGAGAAAAAAAGGAGAAAGAAAGATTTGTGAAGTTCTCTGCAAAAGAAATTTTTCTGCAAGTGCTTCAAAGTCTCTTTCTAACAACAGCATAGTTACTTAATATAATTATTAGAATAAATATAACGAGTAGGTTAACAACTAGGTTAGGATTTGTAAACTTGTAAAGACTTTCATGAGAAAATAGGTGCTTCTTCACCGTGACATCTCCTTTTGAGTAAAATACACGATGTCAAAGATGGAGCAGATAGGTTAAATGGAGCAGATACCTTAATCTGAACATAAGTAAGATTCATCACTATGGTTTTTCGTTTGATAAAAAAGTTCAAAACGGTGTATATTACAATGTGATTTTGCAGAGAAGTGAGTGTGATGTTAAATGGTTCAAATTGTAAGAGATCAGGAAAACAAAACTGGAAGTACATGGAATAAATTTCAAGAAAGTTGAGGCTACAGGAAGGTGTACTGTTAACAGTGCCACATGATAGGAGGTTAACCATCACTATGGAGATAAGCTGAAAATCTCTCACCAACTTCGATCTCTTTCTATCACTGGAATCAACTTTTTAAGTACTTATCGCAGTCCTGAAAATACCCTGACAAAACTTCTCATCCTTTTCATGAGCCTCATGACATATTACGAGATTCTTGAAATTTAGCAAATCTTGTAAAATGAACCCTTTATGGTACTGTCTGTTTTGCTATGCTCTCTTCGTAGGATGTTCTTGCAGCAATTTTTTTCGAAAATACCAAAAGATGATGGCGCGAAGCAACCAAGGTAGCAGTACCTGGAGAACGAACCATTGGACTTTCGAAAGAAATAGGCACTACTAATTTAAGGCACTATTTGAATTGAAAGGGTGCATGGGCACAAGTACGAATTTTGTTTGTATAAGTTGATGAATAAAATTATACTGAAACTAATGACACATTGACAGGTTATTTCAGTAAGAATAATTTGTAGATTCACCTAACAATTATCTTTAGCCATATGATATAGCAACTACACAACTGCCAATATTTTTCTCTCCAAATCCCACAAAATAATTTTCATGCTTTTCATCTTTTTATGGGTATAATGCTTTCAGTTTTTCTGATTTCTGCATTAACTCTTACTACAATGCAGACTTTAAAAGTTCAGAGCTGAGCAGGGCTAATATTGAAACAATTGAAAGTCTACCTGGGCACTGGTAAAATTTTAACCTTCTGCCGGATATTACTAACAAAGTTTTCATAATGTTTTCTTTCTTCTTTTTTCTCACTTTTCCAGACTTTCTTCTGACTATTCGACTAGACTTCCACTTAATTTTTTTTTCTATTGATTAAGTTGACTTTTACCCAAGTTTAAACAAACTGCCTGCTTCTGAAGATTTAGATTATGAAAAAGAACACTCAGTGATCGTTGCCATTTTCTTGAGGGCATCAGCTGAGGTTAGCGCGCAAAATTCCTTGACTTATCATGTTTTCCAGACTGCTACAAATCCTAAACTTCTTAAGAGTACTTAACCTTTACACAGTTTACTTACAAGTTGGTTGATACTCTGGGCAGATGACTCCCGATGATGGGCAAAACATGGGGCAAACTTCCGAGCGTGACAGACTTGCTACCCCGTCCCCGTGGTCTCACAACAGGTCCACACTTCAACATTTTCAAAGGGTTCACAATTTCCGTAGAAGCAGCTTGCGACTGATTTTCTTGACTCAACTCCGCCTTTTCTATCAAGCTATCATACACTGCCTTGGCTTCTGTGCTTAAACAGTTCTGATGGTTGGGAATACGGGGGAAATGGAGAGGCGAGGATTTCAAGGATGGATGAACAAACAAAAGAAAAACACGAAAATAAACAAACGAAAAAAAATAAACAAACCAAAATAAAATAAACAGCAAACAAAAATAATACAATAGGAATAATCTACCAGAAAAAAATCTGAAAGAGAAGAATATCAAAATGCGAAAAAGTTACTTGACTTGATGGAACTATTTAGTTGGCACGAAAAACAAGAGATTGAACAAACGCAAACTCTGACATACACATACACTGATGCACGTTTATCAATTAAGTCAAGACTGGTTGAGAGCTCGATTAAGACAAATTAAATTCAAAGTATTCATATTCCACAGTAAGAATTCTTCAAAGGGAGAATGAGTCACCCCAGACAAGATCACTACAGAGCCATAGGAGTTGAGAATCAATTATAAAACTCAAGCTTTTTAATTTAGCATGTTTTACAATTAGTACACTTGTTGCAAATAAATTAAAATTTTTTCTTCCGAGCATTAAATGGCCGTTCATAAAATATGTAAAGCTCTAGGGGTGAGGGAAGGTTGAGAAGAGTTTTATGTCATTTTGATTTTACGTGTTGAAGAAATAGGGACCTACCTCACAAAAGCTTTATGCTTGGGAAAAAGAGAAGGAGGTGAAAAAATCTGAAAATTAGCGCGATGTATTTTATGAACGGCCCAGACGGCCCTTGACTTTGTCCAGGGAGGACACTTTATACCCTCATTTTCAGGGCTGAGAATTAAAATGGATGGATTGATCTTTAGAATGCTACTACAGTTGCTGTCACTCTGCAAACCGAGCGACACATTTGCTAGAATTTTTCATCTTGGCTATTGATCAATTTTATGAGGTATTGAGAATTGTGCCCAAAATGCTGGCGGCAGAATATTGGTGGAGATTGATTCTGCCCTACAAAAATTCGTCTTACTGGTTTAAACGGCGAAAAAACGAAATTCTTACTTCGCTCAAGCCTACTATGACATTCGCTAAGTAGAATATTTGCGACCAGATAGTTTTTACACAACCTGAGACGGAGTAACTTGATGAAAAATTCAACATAATAAAGCATTTGAAAAAGCTACAAGTAAGAAAACTTAATTGGCAACTAGCAAAAACAAAAGAGTAATATCATAAAACAAAAGAGGTTCATATTTTACATAAACAAAACCAAACCATTAAGTAGGAACTCAATTGAGACTTAGGATTAATTCTAGGTGAAAAGTAAAAAAGGAAACAAAACGGAAATCAAAAAATTAAGGAGTCAATTTTGAAATTTGAAGGAAAGCAAGATGAAGGGAGGGATTGGTGAAGAAAAGAGGAAAGAAGAGAATAACTATATTAAAGTCATTTGAAAAATTGATACAATTGCACAAGACAAAAAGTCCAATTTAAAGTTCGTTGTAAAATTGACTGCTTTTCTATCGGTGATTTAGACATGCAGGACTTGAGAGAGTTGAGATGCTGGAATATTCACAGGTCTTTTTAATCTAATGTTAAATTATCGAAATACTCTAATAATGGACGAGTGGGAAACAGTGGACGTTTCTAATACAGGAAACTTTTCTCCTTAAAGTTCTATGCAAGACTAGACGGGAAGAATTGATACTAAAATATTTTTTTTAAAAATGTGCTATTAGAAAAAAACCGAGAAGAAATCAATACAAAAAATTTATTTAAAAAAATGTGGAGTGAAAAATCTCCAATTGGCTTACTTTCATAAGAGAAATCAAACATATAAAAAAGTTTTCCTATTGCTTGATCATTGAGCTGATTTTTGGAAGGAACACAAGCTTTGACAATGACTAGAAAAATTGCAGAGTTTATTCACAGGTAGCAGTTCACAAGGCAGCCTTAAAAAAGTCATCAGACACATGCTTTGTTATCTGGAAATGCACAGATGCAAGCTCACAGTAGAAAAGATTGCAATTTCCCATCTCAGCGAAAAATTGAAAACAAAATTGATTAAAAAGTAGATTGATATTACAAATATATAAAATTACATTTTTCGATAATATTCTATTTGTACTTGAAATTAGAAGTCACAACAGAGCAAAAAGTAAATTCAAACTAAAGTTGAGCTGTGGTATGTGCAGAAAAATAAGATGCCAATGGGTATTCATCTTACAAAATCCTTACAGCATTGCATACTTAAACATGCAAGTTGTGTAAGGAGATAAATCAACTATCACCCATCTTACCAACTCAATCATCTTAAGTTTGACGATTTGTAAATTATAAAAGTAGGTAAAAATATTTCAGGCAAGGCACTGAGAGTAGCTCAGTTTCAAAGAAAACTCACTGACTGCAAGCTATGAATACAAAATAGCAAAGTCCTTTGCTTATAAGAACCTGATCATTGTAGATATCATTTTCCATTTCGATTAACAAAGAGGGCTTGAATATTATCTGACTGTAAATTTTGATGCAGTTTTATGATTCATTTTGAGTTGCAGGAGAGAAACAAGATGAATTTTTTCACCAGAGATTCCATGTTTTAAAAATACTGACAACACAATACAATTCAGCTGTTTTAGTACCCTGTTCTAATTTCACCTGAGTTACTTTATATATTTCCTTAAAAACGAGGCTTATAAGTTTAAAACTAAGAGACACTGGCCAAAGCTACCTAAAACTAAAAAATTAGCGTGGCCATGATATCAGTTCCATGAAAATTTAAAATGACTTCTAAAAATTGGGCTTACTAGCCGAGAGACTTTTAAAATTACTGGGTGAAGCTGGAACACTGCCTCACATTTTACACTAATTTGTAAATAGGGCCAGATCACATATTAGGGAACTATTTTGATCTTCTCTTGTTTGCACAATACATATTCTAAAATATTTTCAAACAATACGTTGATTTCAAGTTCTGAGATTGCATTTTTTTCTTCAACGACTAAAGAAATATGTTATTATAATCAAACTAAAATGACGGGCAGACATTACTTCGACTTTTTAGTTCATTAAATGCTTTAGAAAATCAATTGCTTCAGAGACTATGATGAATATTTTTAACTTTATAATAATACTTCAAAATTGTAGAAAAAAGCAATCATATAAAAGTGCAAAACAGTCTTAAAATTTAAGCTAAAAATTAGCTTTTTCAAAAAACAACTCTAGTTCCTTAACGCAATGAGTCAGCATGGCTTCTGCAGTTAGAGGGCCAAGAGATCGATGGGAAAATTATTTTAACTGCTCCGACTACCTTTGCTGTTTAGGTTACTGCATGGATTAAAGGAAAGCTAAAAAAGTGGTTTCATACAAACCGGAGGGCTACGTGAGAACTTAGCAAGACACAGAATATAAAAGTCTGGTGTTTAGAGATAACGTGATAACGTTTTAAGATAACAAGTCTCAAAAATTTGCAGTTGACTGCGCTTGAACTAATCAATATAACAGTCATAATAAAATAAAACACAAACTCTGAAATTTTACAGATGTTTCCATTTTATTTTTTTTCTCTAAAGATCTAGAGTCTAGGTCACAATAAAAGAGACTTCAGTGACCATGATTGTATAGTTGCGTGCCTGGTGCTCGAAACTTTTTACCTCCCTAATCTGTCCATATCCTGAATCTTCAGGCAACACTTTAATTTTCAAAGTTTTAGAATTTATCTGATGGCTTAGGGCAATTAAAAGAATATGTCGAGAACTATGCTGAGTTAGTGTGAGATGGCAGGTACGATTTTTTTAAACTAGCTGTGGCAAAAAAAAACAGAAACTTTAAACGAGGAAACAAACTAGATAGAAAAGCTACGGCAAGTGATTGGTTTTACAATGAATGCTAAGTTCTTTGACAAGGAGATCCGAGTTGCAAGAATAGTTGCTTAACTCTTTACTCAATGAAAGGGTGGAAGATGATGAGGAAGAACTAGACGAGTTCCAAGCGGCAGAATCATTGACTGATGCTATGGAGTGAAAACGGTTGAAAGATGAAAATGAGTTTGAGTTTCCACATGCAGTTTCGTACTCAGATTCCGAGGATGTTGAATCGTCAGTGGGCTCTTGCTCAAGGAAGGTTTTAAACTCATTGGAAAATTGGACGGGCATTGAATTGCTCTTCTCGGTATTGGACGGCATTAGACAGGGTGAGTTAGGTGATGATATTGACAGGTTGGAAAACTTCACACGATTCTTGTACTTTAAAAGTTTTGCTGAGTTTTGACGGAAGAACTTGAGGATATTACTCTTATCCCGTTTTGATCTATCACTATGTTCGGAATCTGCATTGTCGCAAAGACTTGAAGTATCTGAAAATAGCTGGGCAGGTATTTCTGCGTTGGCTCTGGTTTCGCAGTCAGTTGTTAATGTCAAATTGCTGTAAGAGGAAGAATCAGAGGATGAAGATAAAAGAGACTCAGCCGACAAAGTTTTATCGTCAACGCTTAGAGCACTGTATGAGATAGATAGGTTGTTTGAAGATAGATTAACAAGAGTTTCTGTTGAGACGAACTCCATTTTTGAAGTGCTCAATGCATGGACATCTTCAACACTAGGTAGTGAATCGTCATCACAATCCTTCATGCCAGGTTTTACTGAGATCTTTACATCGTAAATGCTGTTCAGTGATTCAGCGCAAAGTAATTTATCATAATTCATCTGCATGAACTCCTGTTCTTGATTTTTTTGCATTTGATCACATGGATGTGCACCGTTTTCTGCATATTTTCCAAAAGAGGCAAATGTTAAAGCAGTGTTGTCATCTCTAGAGTGCGCACTTGAGGCCAGGTCAATGATGTCAACCGAAGAACAGACTGAGCTCGCACTATCTGCATAGTATATTTCTTCGTTTTTTACTTCATCCAAGAGCAAAGTGGGGGGACGACGAGTGAGCAGGTCATGAGATCGGGCGAAACAAAAATCTGCGGATGCTCGATCCCAGAGAGGAAGTTTGAATGGTGCTGAATTTTTTAGAGATTCTAAACTTGTAAATGATGATGGGGACTTTAAACTTGAGCAAAGGGACTGATGTGCAAGCGTAAAGCAAAAAGCAATAAGAATTACGTATTAAATGAATGATGATTCAGAGATGCAGAATTAAACATGCATTAAAAAAAGGATTCATGGAAGGCAATTTCAGAAAGGCGATAGTAACATAGTTGAGTGGTAACAGTGAAAGTAACAGCCAAAAATTCCCACAAAATTACATAAAAGCAATGCATAAAAACGTTCAAACAGCAATTAACAAAAACAGATTAGGATTTATGGTTAGGAGGTAATTGGGATGCATGGGTTAGTGGATAAGAAAAGGAAGCAGAGAGAAAATTACATTTTTAAATTAAAAAAGATGTCAAGAAATGTTAAAAATTAAGAAGAGATTTTCATGTTTGAGTCAGAACAGAGATTCAGATGGAAACTAGATATATTTTAGACACAATGTTTAACAAACACTGATGATTTTATCTCAAAATATTCGTCAAGCCATGGCTGCCAATCCAATTTGAACAATTCAGCTTTGGATAGAACGGCAATTGCTGTGGGTGATTTTGAAAAATCTTTCAGCCCGGAGAGCATCATTTCTATAAGTACATATAGTGCACATTCCACTTGACGGGAAAGATTTACAGAAAATACGACTGTTTCTCGAGTTTAACCATTCTCAAAAATGGAACATGATCTACTTTGACAGGAGTCTCCTCTTTCCTTCCTGCAAAATCATCTGGCTCGAGATTTAAGAAATATATTGTAAAGGCAGTGGTGAAAATTCAAAAACTTGCATTTTTAAGACCAGCCTAGCTCATATCTTTTTAGAAAATTACTCCTATTCCGTTTGAGAAAAGGAACTTAACCACTTTCTCTGTTCTTGTGTTAATGTTCTTCTTTTATAAAATAATCTACTTGGACATTAGTGGATCAAGCTGAAAAAAAGCTAATTTTGAGGCATAAAACGTAAATCCAATGCATGAATGTTAACACCAATTTCTATAAAAATGGAGGCTTAAAGAAAAAAAAAATTAAAAAATAACACATGTAAAAGTGGAAAAACTTGTTAATAATATTGAACAATAATATGTAATTACATACACATATCTGGTATTCTAACACCAAAATGTAGGAGAAAAGACTAAAAAAGGACATGCATTAAAATCGAAACACTTTCGTCGACCACTCTCCTGTTCTCAATTTGGAAAAATACATACAAAGTATAAAAAGTCGTTAAAAATCTTGCAAGACAAAAGGATAGAGCATTGATTGAAGTTGCTTTTCTCTGATCCTTAGATTTGCAAAATTTTGATAGATTTTTACGATTTATAATCCTTGTATCCTTGCCTATTGAGAATAATCAAGTGGTAACCAAAATATTTTAATAGGCAAAAAGGGTCTTGACTCCAGCATTTTGACTTTATTGAAATTTAATATTGCCATCTAAAACTTTAAGGCTAAGTCTGCTGAGTTTTCTCTTGACCATGATCTCTTGAACTGATTGGTACAAGTATCACTCCTGATTAACAAAGTTTGCGTAGTATCGACTAAACTTAAAAGGTGAGCATAATTTTTCTCTAGCTGTTAGTGTCTCTAAATAGCAATATGTTCATTCATGAAATTTGATTCTTTCTTTGAAATGTCACTGTTTTCAATTTGAAACTTTGGTGCTTATACTATACAGGCAAATACCAAGATATTTCTAGACTTTTAAAGAGATAAGCTTAAGAGCTCTTAAGAGATGAGACAAAGTTTAATAGATCATGAGTTCCTCAAAATACATAAACAAATCCCACTTTATTATTCTTCTTTGTTCGCTCACACAAGCATCTGCCACAATATTTTAGAGACAACATAGTGCGTACACATTTCCTTGAAAGTCAATGGATTATTAAAATAGGTACAAATTTTAAGTGTTCTAATCCATCTACCATCTTATCTCTGTGAAATTTCATATAGAACACGAATCACGAAACGAAAATTACCAAAATTAAGTCCTGACCAAGAAATTGTTGTTTTTATTCGGAAGTGGTTGAAACAAATTTAAATTTCCCCCTCACGAGAAAAACATCAAACCATGTACTTTGACAGTTCTGTCAGGTTTCTTCATCGAGCAGTGTTCTCTCCCCACCTCCCGTATTTCGCAGCATGGACAACGTAAAACGGATGAGTCAAAATGCAATTGATGTTGCCATATTTTCACATCAAAGAGACTATTATGATAACTTTTAGTGTGCGATGTGACTCAAGTAAATTATGGTTTTTTTTAAGGGCGGGAGGTTTGAATTAATGGATCAAAAAAACATCCTCATCTTGGTTAGGAGTAACTTTCAATAATTTTAGTTACACAAATCATGTTCTATGTGAAATTTTGATGAGAAAACATTAATAATAATGCTTAAATTCGCATCTTGTCTAGTGATACATTGTTAAGAAAGAAAGAAGCATAAAGCAAGAAATAGTGAAAAATAGAGACCAGAAGAGGTAAAAATCATAACAAGCTTAAAATAAGCACATTGATCTGGAAGGCAAAAGGCAACAGAGTCAAAACGTCAAGTTCCTTCCTAAAATGAATAATGACAAATTACATATCACCCTTTGAATTGTGCAGTGGATCACAGCAGTCAACATTTTGGACAGTTCCATCGATTTTTATCTTGTTAGACTAATGAGTCTAACATTAGTCATTAGTTCATTAGTCGTCCATTAATGAATGGGCGACTAATGAACTTTGCGCAGGTATCTGAGCACACATTATTTAAGGACAAAAATGGAGGAAACTATACTGTGCACTACTGGATTTCCATGAGCTCATCCACTGTCATGGAGCGATACCTCTGTTATATTTGAGCATATAAGCTCGGCTCTTGGACAGATTTGATTACTTCAGCTATTCTTTGAAATATACCCAGATTGAGGAAGCCACAGTTCTAAGACTGGCAAGCCTGAACCATTTACTATCTTTCTTTATTTCAATTTTTGTTTCAACCCTAATTTCTGAACATCAATGACATGGTAAATGAAATGGTACCTGAATGTCAGGAATTGAGGCTGCTTCATCAGTGAAAGTATGACCCTCAGTTCTCTGTGAGTGCTTTGATAGGGCACCGCTGACTAAGGGTGTTGGAAAACGAAAGGAAAATTTTCTTTTGTTGGGCGAGGCTGGTGTGCGAGGAGAGTCTGGGCCATGTTGAGAGGTGCCATTATCGAGGTCATTCATCGAGCAAGCTGCAATTTCGTTAGCTAAAGCAATAGCCGAATCAAGAGCCTTTTCATCCGCTGCTGAAATTGGTTTCACCTATAATAAAAAGGCAATAATCAGTGTTGCTTTTACACTAAGAAACAAATGTTTACAATTCAGGTCCTACTTTTTTCAGTTCACTAAATTTATTAGTATCTTTCAGCCCTTGCTTCCGATGATACAGAATAATATAGATTCTTCAGCAGACTAGGCCGGCAAAAAAAGTTTTCAATAGAGAAATTAATGGACCGAAAATGATTACCTGGTCATGAACAAAAAATATTGGCTTAATTTGCTGAATCAGTATTGATGAATGAATTCATAAACATTTTAGTGGCCAACAGCATCAATTGAAGCCAAAGTTATGATGGCATGAGGTTTCAAAATTCTAAAGGCTACCTAATGTTTCGCAGTTGAATAAAACCATGATAATACAAAGTACATACCGTTGCTTGCTTTTTTTTGCTTTTCGTCAGAGATGCAGCAATTTCGCGTAACTCATTGCGCTTATTTGTATCCACGTCTAGAGGAGAGGGAGGTGGAGATCCTATGTCATTGGTCCCAATATTCCGGAACATGGCATTCATTTCATCCAGCAAACTAGGTCCAAAGTCAAAAGTTTTCTGTAATACAAGTGATAAAAAATAATTATTTTTAAATAAATAAGTATGAATTTCAAAAGAACAATATTGTTTAAGAGGGCAGATAAATACTGTCCAAGAGTATTGTCAGAGAGTGTTTCTCATGATTTATTCGAGTTTAAGGACTTTCCTGACCAGAGAGCAAGCTAGTATCACACTGCAATTTAAGTATGTTTTCTAACAGTATTAAAGTGAACATAAAATCAATGTAAAAGTCACACAGTTTCCCTCTTGTACTCAGGTTCAAAAATGACATTCTATTGGCGAAAACTATGAAAAACATGCAATTATCGGCTTGCAGACTCATTTTCATGGCAGTATATCTCACTGCAGAGATTCAATAACAAGCTAAAATGAATTACTTTCAGTAAATATGGACCGTCTACCATCAAAAACAGCTTGAGTTACAGAAGTGTAAGGTAAATCCGAATTTAGCTCTCAAGCAGGGTCGATTTTGGCCCTTAATGGCACCTTTTTTCCTTCAGTTAATATAGAATGACAGGAACTTGTCAGTGTAAGGTCTTGGGACTAGCACGGTGGTGAATAAATTACAGGGGCATACTTTACTAAATACTTTACTAAATCATTGAGAAATACTAGAATAGATTAATTTCAAAATCATATGAACACTTACTTCAAATCGCGGACTCTCAGCAACACATTCTTCATCACTAATCTCATGATATTCATGATCAGTTAAGCATTTACTGTTGATGGCGCCTGCGCAGACATTTTTCACATTTTCACAATCCAGCCATTTAGAATCTGGAATATAGAGGTGTATTCATGATAATTCATTCCAAAGATGTTTTTCAGCAAGAGTGGGTGGTACGTTTTTACCATGAAATAAAAAGAGAGGCATCACTCGCAAAAAGTTTTTAAGAAGAGTTTTTACAAGAGTAACAACTTTCAATTCTGTGATAGACTATGTTTATCACAGAATAGGTCACGGTCAATACAGACCTGTCTATTTCAATTCAGGTGTATGCAATGGACAAAGGAAGTAATTAATTGACTAACTAGCGGCGACCAACCAAAGACCCTAAAACTGATCCATCAATTTCCTCCTTAGTCAAAAGCTACCACCCTTTTCAGCCAAGAGGGTTAATCCATGTTCCCTTTCTTCTTCGTTCATTGCTTTGTCTGTCAGTTTCAATAGTCAGTCCGCTAGTGCCTCTTTCATGACATGATTTTAGCTTTCTTCAAAGCCAGTCTGACTTTTTTCCTAGATATTTATTGCCATGGGTTTGTTTACAGTTTATCCATTAAGAAAATGATGGAAAATTGTTAGAGAATAATAAGTAAAGGTTGACTTACTTGTTTCAAAGAGCCGAGAAGCAAGTTAAAAGAAGAAGATGTAATTAATGAAGTGCAATATGATGAGAGGATAGTTATAAGGTACAAAGAAAATCTAGCTTTTCATTTATAAACGTAAATTTAAATTTATATCGCAGGGAATTTTGGACAGTAACCCAAGATAAAAGACTGAATTTATTTTATTGCGATCAGAAAAGAGCTTGGTTTTATGAATGAATTGGACTGCTTGAACAAAAAGCAGCCTTGATGCATTTCATGTTACAAAATTTTAAATTTCCTATTATAATTTAATTTTCTCACAAATGAAAAGGAAAGCTAATATGTACTCTGAATCTGTGATTTTAACCTCACTTATCCAGAACATACTTACACAATTCTTCAGCATTAATTTTGCAATTTAATGGGGGGATTAGAGGAAATTTGGCGACCTTGAATTCTGATTTATGTTAAATGCATCCATATAAGCCATTCTTAGGTCTTCCTCTCATTAAGTGGATGATGGCTACTTTACAATGTTTGGAATGTTTACAATGTTTGAACATGTTTAGCCGCAATTTCCTTTTCATTGACTTTGAGAGACTTACTCAAATTGAAAGAGCAATGTGTTCATCATGTTTAGATGGCTGCAGATGTTATTATAATGAGTCTGGAGGGTGACAGAAAAAAAAACAGCAGAAAATATGCATGAAAATATGAAAAATAGACATACCATTCGCAGGAATTTTTCGAGGGTCAGTGGTTAGAAGTGGAGCTCTGTCAGAGGTTGTTTTAATAGAGCTAGTGTCTGATTCAGCTGTGTTATCTTCATGTTTATATGGCATGACAACTTGGTGAGGAATGTGATTATACTGGAAAAAAAAATACACAGAAATATGGAATTGAGCTTTTATACAGCTACACTCAGGCGAATAACTTTTAGTCGCAAAAGAAGAAACAAGCCCCTCAGAAGAGCCTATTCTCTTCATTACAGTAAGTGAATCTTATTGAAGCTGTTGGCAGTTATGCTATGAATTGTAGACCTCCATTATTATGTTACCAACAGTTAAATATTTGGTTTAGTACAGATTTGACTTAAGCTAACATCATACGGCAAACTTTTACGTTTGCACTATTTTTCTACAACTTTTAAAAGTCTTTCATTCAATGGAAGGAAAGGTAGGTTGGCTATCAAAATTTAGCAAAGCTTCCTACGTTTTTCAAACCTCTGCACAAATTTGAGGTCTTTCCACATTTCCCCACATTTGGGGGAGATTTTTGGTACATTCTTCTGTGCATGGAAAATGTCCTAAATCTTCTTTAAAACTATACCTATTTCTAAAAACACAGAAACAACTGCAGATATAAATGAATTTTACTGAGATTGAATTTTTGGACAAGAAAAAAAAACAAAGGTTGGAGAACTCCATGAATTTCCATAGAATTTCAAGGGAAACGACTTACTTTTGTTGATCCTCCAAGAAAAGAGATATCTCCAAAATAAGCTCCATCTAAACCAATGTGACTTGTATGTTTGACATCACCCTGTGGGCACGAAATCATATCTGGACGTAGCCGACTTCGACGCGAAGAATATGTATTCTTACCATCGCCGCGCATAAATTCTCCACCTTTATTCGAAGGAAGATTCGCTCCTAAGTATGTGACAGTATGGGCAGGGTTGAAGAAACCACTTTTACCATTGTTTAGAACACCTGCAGAACAATTTCAAAATTAAAATGACGATACAGAGAACGATTAAATCTTAATGATTTTGTTTCTGCAACAAAGCCTCTATTTTCTGAGTCAAGGAAAATTCTAAGTGAGAAAGAGACCAAAACGATCTAGTCAGTGCACACTGCATAAATGTATAATCAATGAAAATTAATGCATATTTGGCAATGACAGGATGACAAGTCTCCATGTCAAGTCACTTAACCACTCAAAAGCCATTTATGATAAAACTACGTCTTGGTTAATATGCTAAAAATTGTTTACTTTTACCTCATTTATTTAAGAGTTTGTTGGTAGGTAAAGATGTTTAAAAGAAACTTTCAGAAAATACTCCTAAAGGGGCAGAGAAAAATTAGACAAATCTTTATGCATCAACAATAATCAGTCATCAAAATGACAAAAGAAGTCTGTATAATAGCAAACTGAGTTACGTCATTTGATAGATCACCACAAGGGTCAGATTCAGTGTTCGAAACTCACAGGCGCCAACGCGCCTAAAAAATCGGCCATGGCGCCTAAAAAATGAAGGCTCTGCGCCAACGTGGCCCCTAAAAATTGCTCCCTACAAATCTGAATTTTCATATTAGGTGATTATTCTAAATTTTCAGCACTATAAGTGAAGGCTTTTTCTGTTCTTCACGATTTCATCTTTAGTGCTTTTGTCTTCCCCAAGTTACAACTACTTACTAGTTCTGTTACAAAAACATCTTGCGTCTAACTTTTCACTAGATGCGCCGTGATATATAGACAAAAGGTCAATTCGGCCCCTAAAAAATCTTAATTGGCGCCTAAAAATCGGGCTTGATGCGCCAAATGGCTCCTAAAACTCAAAGGTGAGTTTCAACCACTGGTCGGATTGTCCTTCAGCCTACTCTGGAACCAATGATCAATGTACAAGCCTACGCTGATTCCATATATAAGTAAAAACAGAAATAGAATATGAAACTCTTGGGTAAAGAAAAAGGAACCTTACCTTTCCAGCTATTGCTGCCTGAGCCAGTTAGACCTTTGTCCAGAACAGTAATAACATCGCCTTGCCTGTAAGATAACTGGTCCCTCTTCATTTTATCATCTATCGAATCCTGTACTGCTTGGACTTGTTCAGGCTTACAATCTGGCAAAATGTTCATGAGGTCGACAAAGCGTGGGCGTTTGTTAGGATCGTGTTGCCAGCATTTTAGCATAACACTGTAATACTCTTTGGGACAGCACTCTGGTTGCTCCAGTCGCTGTAGATTAGGCTCGTCTATTGCTTCTAATATCTGATGACCGGTAAGGGCAGCCCACGGCTGAAAGCCGTAGCTGAACATTTCCCACAATGTAACACCAAATGCCCATACATCTGAAGCAGATGTGAATCGCAGATAACTAATACACTCCGGAGCACACCAGGCAATTGGCAGTTTTAAATTGACATTAAAGTTGGTTTGGTAGTAGTCCTTCCCAACTCCAAGTGCTCGTGACAATCCAAAGTCAGAGATTTTCACCTTCAAAATAATGAAAGCAAAATTAATGAAAATAATAACTCCAAGAGTTCAGTAAAATTTTTGGTATTTTCCTGCAGGCAAACATGGATAATTTAATGATAAGAGTGTTTCCAACAATGGCAACAGTAAATGTTATATTCTCGAGTGTTATGAACCAAATCAGTGTGCATACTTCGCAATTGATAATACCTGTTTCTATGAAGAAAACCACTATAGACTCTAATCTGCGGTAGTCTATCAGGTTCACAAGCAAAGCCTCATGCTAGCCTGTGATGTTTTTTGACCAGGAAAGAGTTAGAAAATGAAATAAGCAAATTTTACAAAATGGAACAATCCTACCATTCAAATATAGTTTTAATTACATTTGTTTTTTTTAAAAATTGAGTAATCAGTGTTACAAAAGCGCAGTTTCTATGATGTTCTTTTGGACTGTTAATATGATACTGATGCAATTTCAACCAAAGCAATCAATTAGTTCTCTTTTAATTAAATAAAAAATGATACAGAAATTTTGACAATAACAAGGAATAGGAACTTCTTGTGATTCGAGTTGAAACCCATCACTCATTCCTAGGGACTTTAAAATTTACCTGGTAGCAGAGCTACCTTATAGACCTGGGCTTATAATTTGAAGAGAGAAATTTAGTGAATTTTCTGTTCCTTTCTTGAAATCAGTCACTTTACTTACATTGCCATGAACTCTATCCCTTTTGTGAAAATCTTTTTCTATCACTGTTTATATTTCACAGCTGACAGTTCTTCAAACATGATTCTTTAGTCTTCCTCATTAGCAGCTTGAGAAAACCAGGACTTGTCCTATATTTGGAGAAGAAGTCTGGTAATATTGGTGTGAGTACAACATTCTAATTACATAAATGTAGTATCAATGAAAGGAAAAGGGGGATTCTGTGAGCAGGTTTTAATTGAAATGAACAAATGGTTTGTTTCACTTGACAGTAAAATCTACTATTTACCTTGTTCTTTGAGAAGACTAGAATGTTGCGAGCAGCAAGGTCTCGGTGGATTAACCTCTTCATCTCAAGGTACTGCATCCCGCTGCAGATTTGAACGGCAAAATTACACAAAGATATCACAGGAAAACTGGCACGTAGAGAGGGCTCCTTCAGGCACTCAAGGAGGGAGCGGAGTGGTGCAAGTTCAGTCACCAACATGAGAGCATTGGTGTCCAAAACAACACCATATAAGCGGACGATATGTTCATCATCAATGCCGTGCATTATGGCTGCTTCTTTGAGAAACTCAATCGGATTGTTTTGCATGCGCTCACGGCTTAAGCACTTGATGGCCACTTGAATCCTTTCTCCATCATTTGTCCAAACACCTTGCTGAACAACACCAAATTCTCCTGTCCCCAATTCCTTGTTTACTAATATATTGTCTGCAGGAATGATGTGTTTGTTCGGAACTTTGATTGGTGGTTTCCCATCGAGAGTCCCTTCTTCAGGCAGCATCCCAACCATTGACTCCCATTCTTCTTCCTTTTTAGGAAGAATCATCTGAGAGAAAAAAAAGAAAAAAATTTACATATGAACTATGAAAATTTTGAAACTACTGGTTACCTTCAGTTCTGTTCTAAACAAGTCCTGATATTTATTATTGCACCACTAGACATTGCTTTCTTGGATGATGAATGAGAGAGTGTCTATCATTCATTATTGACACAGTGCTGTACCATTTTGAGAACTTTCTTTAGGAAAAACACTACACCCTTAATTGATTTGTCTAATTTGAGGAGAGGTAAGTCAGTGCACAAATATGAAGGCTAGTCTTTGAGACTTGCTTTGAAATTAACTCACAGGAATATAGTACCCTATTTTCTTATGATAAAGAAACTAACAAAGTAGTTGATAAATTTCTGCTAAATAACTCGGATCATTTTTTTCAACAGTCGAGTTCAACCAACTCAATTTTTGGTTATTCACTTTTTAATAAATTTTTGAGTAACTTACCCTGTAAGTAATGACAATAATTAAAAAAGCCAATGATAAAACCCGACAAGAGTCTCAAAGATCTTAACCGTTTCAATTGATAAGTGGTTATTGCACTAATTCACTAAGCCAAAAAAAGTGAAGCTAAATTTACAACTTTGATCACAGTCTTAATATAAAATTTTTAAAATCACTCTTACCTTTTTTATTTTGGAGAGATAATTCTGAGGGAAGTGCTTCTGAAAAAACTTTTTTAACCTTCTGATTTCAGGCTTTGCCATTCCAATGGAATGCAAATCTTCATCAGTAACATACTTGAGCTGAGATACATTTTGAACCTGCACAAAATATGTTACACATGAGTAAATTTTTGTAATAGGTAGCATGAATTGTTTCAGTCCTTAAAAGTTATGCCAACATAATATAGGCATTTGCTGCCCTCATTAGGTAGTTGAACAAGTAATTATTTCAACTCGGTACCATGGACACTCTAAAGAACTTATAAAGCGAGCTTGCAAAACAAAATTGGAATTTTTCCTGTTTCCTTTAAAAAATATGTGAGATCATGGGATGGATTTTACATAAATCTTGCCAGACAATGTGGCTGTACAAATTATTTTCAAGGCACATATCGACGGTGTAAGTCGGCAATCACATAACTCGGTTTGCAACGTTGCAGACTTCCTGTCATAATTTATTTTTTAAATGGAAAACTACTCAACAGCAATCCTTTAAAACTGCCGTGATTTTTCTTCTACGCGCGGAGAAAATTTTGCAAAAACTTCAAGGAATGATGTCAATTTGTTCTCCTTTAAAAAAATAACATAGAGGCGGAGATTTTCAGACATCGCAAACGAGTTATATGATTGCTGACTTACACCGTCGATATACATTTGTTGCTACTGTTTTCTTGCAATTTTCGATGAATTCCTTAGTGTATCAGAACTTCGGAAGATTTTGATTACATATGGTAGGCTTCTGAAATATTGTAATTTTAAGAGGTGATTTTCCTGAATATACTGTGCAAGGTTAAGTAGGTGAATTTTGATTGTAGTAAAAGGATGGCCAAGTTACAGAATCTTAGCTCAACACTAAATAGGCATATACCTTTGTTGCAAACAGTGCTACATTTACGTTTGACACTTTCATGAGCTCGACACTTTACATGAGAGTTCAAAGAGCAATGGAAAACTGCCCTTAAGATCACAACAAAATCTCAACAGTTGCTTGCGTCTGCTAATAGTTTAATATGCACAAATGTACCTTCAAATCATTCTTGATACCAGCGTAATACTGCTGCAGTTCTGCCTCGATGAGAAATTCATACAATCCAGGTCGTTTGGACGTCATACTATTGGACCGTTCCATCGGGCTAAAAAATAAAGACAATTGAATAAACCATAAAAGGAGTAAAAAAAGATGAGAACTGGCTCGGATACAAGCACATATCTGTGCGGTTACTCCAAAAAATAAATAATACCTAAACATACAAGGTGTGAAATCAAATATCTACCCTGAGGAGCAATGGCTCAAGGTATTATTTGCCGCAGTTTGATCGTGATTAGATCTTAAAAAAGCTAAAAAAATACAGGACCTTGTTCAACAAATCTGCTCCTCTATCAATTGAATCTTCCAAGAATACCCTGCTTGACTGACAACACTTGTGGTTGCAGCTGATAAAATTTTATTGCAACTCAGAGTCATGAATGGGAACTTCGCTAAGAAGTTAGAAGCATAAAACAATAGTCCTGAATATTTGCAATCTATTTAAACCTGTTTGAGTACAAGGTAGCAAGATAAAAGCTAACAGAGAAAAACCCTCCTGATAAGCAAAGTTAATTGAACTTAACCTACAAGTTCTGTTTACATACGTTATTGAATACGGAGTTATTTTTGCAGCTTGCGGTCACATATTTAAGAGCAGACTCCACAAAAATTGAGAAATCAGAAAATTCAAGTAAATTTCCAATGATATTTACTTGAAAACAACATTGAATACTCACGTCCTAACTTTTATCATAGACAGTGGGTTAGGATGGAAGATACATTGATTATGACTCTTTACCTTCTTCAGAGAGATTACCTCCTATTTGTAGAATGACACTGAATACTACAAGTTTTCATTCTACCGACAAATTTATGGCTTATTCCAGCTGCGACATTAGAGGTTCATGAAATAGAAATTAAGTGATCATTTGACACGATTACACAGAGTGTACAATCACACTTTTGATTGAATACCTCGAGCAGAATATTCTGATCTAGAATATTGAGGAAGTTTCGATGACTTCTGACTACATTTTAGCTAGATCTTTCTTCAAAAATTAGCGCTACATAATAGTTAGTGCGTGCAGTTGTACAAAGAATACCTGAGCTGACAAAACAAATGGTTGATAGAGAATAGACCCACCTAAATTGGGGAGTTAAGAGTCTTAAGGAAAAAACTCAAAGGCCCACGAAAAGATCACATTTTTCAATTTGACTTCAGACACAGTACTAGAAAAAGGATAAAGTGAAAGGATGGAGTACAAAATAAGCGATTTTGTAAAAACACAGCATTCGTAAATTGAAAACACTTGCACACGGCGAAATTCAAGAATTTTTTGGTTAGGCTATTATTGACGTATGACGTATGATAGTAATGCCCTGTTGCCGCTTTTGTCAAAAAATGATGATTCCCATCAATTTAGTAATTTAAACAGCACAGCGCAGCCGGCGCGGTGCTTAAAATAATTGATAATATTTAAACCTGGTTTTTTTAAACGTAGAGAGTGTGTTGAGAAACGAGAAAATTTACAAAATCAGAATATATAAAGTGAATAAAATATGAGCCCACGTCACCTACGTGATCCTTGAAAACCACGGCGCGGCGCGGCGGTCGGCATGTAACACATATTAGCGCCTACAAGACTGCATGAATACTTCATGCATTGCGCCAAAAGACAGTGCAGTCGCTGCGGTCAGCAGCGGGCGGCGTGAAATACATAGCGCCTACAAGACTGCATGAATACTTCACGCATTGCGTCAAACACAGTGCGGTCAGCGCGGCCCGGCGCGGCGGAGGAAGTTAAAATAATTAAAACCACATTTAAGTTTATTCTTTCATAATTTTTTTCGTTCATTTCATTTTAATGGAAGGCCTCGTCTTCACAGAGATAGGTTTACATAGCGTTACACGGAGAACAGGGCTCACGTGAAAATAAAGATTCGCCCTTATGTCAGAGGGGCGACGATTTATGGGTATTATTTTAAGGTACCTACTTACTTTGCATGTTTACTTGGCAACGTCTTCGCCTGTGATGAAGATGGCATTCTGCGGAATGTTCCATGTTTTCATTTCGCGAGAGCCTTCACCTCTGGGTCGACTCGGTGGCATAGTCCCATGCTAAGGCGAGGAATACTCTCAAACGAGGACGATTGTTTACACTAAAAATGAGTTGCTAGCTTGCTGATCGAAGCGCGCTGATGGTCGTACGTGCTTTCGCCGGGAGAAAAAATTGGCAGGCACCACGAAAAAACAATTCTAACAAGGCAGCCACTGCCGTATTTAAAATGCGTTGTAGAACTTTTCTAGGTTTTGGTGAGCAACATTGAAAAGTTTTCTGTGTGGGGGAGAGGGGGGGGGGGGTGAATGGGCATCTCACCGAAGGGCTGAGATAGGAGATTCCATTAAAAATTGCTGACCTGAAACACCATCTGCTTATGGGAAACTCAAATCTCGAATGAACTTTCCCATAAGTATTCACATAAGCAGTTGGTGAAATTTCAGTTCATCAATTGTTGATGGAATCTTCTATCTGAGCCCTTTGATGAGATGGCCCATTCACACCCCCCCCCCCCCCCTTCCCTCCGCTACAAGAAATTTACTGTTCTGGATTTCATGGCTGTGTATTTGAGTTATTTTCAATATTGCTCACCGATGTAACCACCAAGTTCTACATCGCATTTTAAATACGGCAGTGGCTGCCTTGTTAGAATAGTTTTTTCGTAATGCCTGCCAACTCATACTAATTATTCACTAATCCACGCTGCTACATTGTTGAATGTTTCTGTTGCAGTATTTTTTCGCAGTGAAGGCGTTTCTTGTGCGTCGACACGCTTTGTCGAAGAAATATCTGAAGGAACCACATTACCTACTATTCTACGCTGCTATACTCTTGATAGGAATTTTAAATGATGGAATTATCTGGCCTCCATGTCTAGCCGAACCATTTTCTATGTATTTGGCGTCTATCATAGAGTCTCGACGCCTGGAACTTAAAAATAGGGTTTGTTGGAAGTCGGAAACACAGATCTATTTGTTTTTCTCAATTTTATGTTTTTTGGATCTCTGGAATCCTTGGAAAAGAAACTAGAAAATCCTAGCTTCAGTTGGTCGTGCGGGACAAATGGCGAGGAAGCATGGGTTTTCGATCTTTTTTCAACCAGTTGCATTGCCACCATTATTGACAGAGCGTGTTTACCTTCCTCCGATCGTAATTATAAACATTTCCATAGATACACGCGACGATATCCAGGGCCGGATTAAGGGAGTGGCCACATGGGCCGCGGCCCATGGCGGCAAATTTTGCAATTTTTTTAAATGTAGGGATGAAAAGAGAATCGGATTCAGAAACAAAATTACAAACGAGAAAAGGCGACAAAATCTCTTATTTCCTGACAGTATAGTAATTTCTAATATTGTCGTCTTTCGGTGATACAAGAGACACCATTTTTAATTAGTCGAGTTAAGAGAGAAACCAAACACACAATTTTGCATGGAGCGGTGCGGCGCAGAGAGCAATAATGACGAGTACTTGATATGAAAAGGAGAAGCCCTCAGCGCGGCGGTCGGCATGTAACACATATTGGCGCCTACAAGACTGCATGAATACTTCACGCATTGCGTCAAATACAATGCGGTCAGTATCAGTCAGCGTGAAACGCATGGCGCCTACCAGACTTCATGAATACTTAACGCATTGCGTCAAACACAGTGCGCATGCGGTCAGCGCGGCGGCGGAAGTTAAAATTATTAAACCACATTTATGTTTATTCTTGCATAGTTTTTACGTTCATTTATTAGAAATGGAAGGCCTTGTTCACACAGAGATAGGTTTAGGGAACTTAACTTTCGCGTAAAGTTCCGTGATTTTTTGCTAGAGGTGTTGACAAGGCTTTCGCAAAACATGTGTCCAACACGAGTAAACGAGTCTTAGGCACCCCTCCCCCTCCGGCACGTTCATTTGATGGTTTTTATTGATGTTTCAAAACGAATGAGGAGGGGGCGGCAAAATACAGACGGCCCATGAGCGGCAAGTAGGTAAATCCGGCCCTGACGATATCTCTGCTAAAAACTCATAATTCCGAGCTCCACAAGCTCGAGCTTTCCGAGCCGGGGAGACTGGCATGGGATCATGGGGTTTTCTACCTTTTCCGACCAGTTGCATCGACTCCATTATTTCTAGCGCTTTTTCAACTTTCTTGGATCGAAATCATAAACATTTCCATAGGCGCAACAGCTAAGTAGCAAAAACTCAAAATCCCGCTCTCCGGATGGTTATCTGGCAAAACTGACCAGGTTGCATGGGTTTTTCATTGTTTTCCGACCAGTTGTATCGGCTTCATCATTTATAGCGCTTTTCAACTTTCTCGGATCGAAATTATAAAAATTTCCATAGGTGCGAAAATATGGTTGCAAGGAAACTTCAAATTTCGCACCCTGCACGCACCAATCCGTACTCGTTTTCGCAGGGAGGCGTCGCGTCGCTCGCTAGTCGCTGTCACAGTTTTTGCAAGTTCGTCGCCTGCTGTCATAAGGTTGTCTCTCGCTGTTACAAGTTGTCGTAGGTTTGTCGCTCGTTGCGACGGGTTCGTCAAAAAACCAACTTTTGCGTCGGATTGCCAGTAAACGCAATTCACTTTTTTCTTTCTTTTTTTAGTGAACGCGAGTCTTGGTACATTTATATCGGTGCGAACACGTCAAAATTGTTGAGGAAGTAGCGCCAAAACCCACTACGCATGCAGGTCATCATTCTATCGAGTGACTGTGTGGAGTTACGTGGACGAGTGACTCATTAAAGTTTCAGACCATGCTGGGCGCTTAGGGATTTTCACTTGACATGAATGATAGACTCCCAGATTTTTAGCTGGAATTGCACCCCGCCCCGTCCGCATGAATATAAAAGCTCTTTTGATGATCATTACGATTAAAGGTTGCCTAAATTCCGTGATATATTTCGTCGGGTATGTAAGCAGTTCTCTCTCTTGCGTATTTTTGTTTCACCGATGAAACTAAGAGCTCTATCGACGTAGATACACGTTTAAGTATGTATGAAAAGAGGGATGGAGGGTCCTCTTCCAGAAAATTTTGAAAATTACACCCCTCTTCGCATTTCGGGTTTTTTTTTTTTTAAATTATTTTTTTCAAAATCGACTGGATGAAGAAGCAGACGCAATGCTAAAGTTTTTTTTTATAAACATGGATTTGGTGTTTAGTCGCAACAGTTCAAGTTTTTAATTAGTCCACCAAGAGGTCAGGTCTGTCAAAGGCACCTGCAGAATCTCTAGAATGTTGAAAATGGATGGAAAGTTGATGGCTCCGAAGTTACGCCGATGGGATTCTGTCAAAAGGGCTAAAAGGGGCTCCTCGTCCATGTCAAAACTTGCCAAGAGGGCAAGTTCAGAGGGACAAGTGCCAGTGCCCCCCATGCTAATCCACCTCTGTATGGCAGGGGCACAAAATGAATTTCACATCTGACGCGGGATTCGAGAATGTGCTTCCCGGCAACCGTGGAGACAGAACGACACCTTGGCTTTGCGCAAACTTCTGGGCGCTTCCTTAGTTCCCTCTCATTACGGACGTGTGCTTGGACTCCTGCGGACATCGTCGCGGCGTCAGTTTGCTCTCTAGACGTTCGTCGCGTGGCCTGACCATTATCTTCGTGAGCAAGCAGATGGCACCCTCCTACAAACTCACCTATTTCAAGTCGAGGGGTATCGCTGAACCGACGAGGTACCTCCTCGCTTACCTCGGCCAAGACTTCAAGGAGATACGCCTCGACTCCGATGCCTGGAGGTCAATGAAATCTAGTGAGTAAACGTCAACGTCTTTTCGATTCCTGAGGTTGTCGAAAGTCTCAGAATAAGTAAGGCTCCCATCTTGAGAAGCATTTTCAGGGGGGAAAATGCAGTTTAATTCGATGAAGTTGCATCCTCTGGTCGACATCGTCAACTTCTTCAATTTAAGCTATTTTGTGCGGCGTGCTGCGGGAAACACCGTGCGCGCATTCTACTGTTGCAAAATTTGCGCACAGAATATATTCGCGTTCTGGAAAGAGTTACGAATATTTTTCCTTGACATTTTCAGACACTTTAAATCAAATTACGAAGAAAATTCTCTGAAAAATCAAAAGAAATAATTCATTAATTTTCCGCACAATTCGTGTTCTGTTAAAAGAAATTTGGCAACGTCTAAAAGCTTATACGGCGTTATTTCTTAGCAGAGCAGGGCAGTCTACCAGTGCAGGTAGCAATAATAAGGCGATTCATTACAATCATAGATACTCTGGTAATGCTATCGCATCGCTACTTCATGGCAATGTTGTTTATGTTGCTTATCTGCAGATTGAAGGGGCACTTATTACTGAAATCTATTGTGATTAAATTGAAATACCTATACGTTTCTGACACATGGAACTCATCTGGTGGAACTATAGAGCGGGCATCTATTTACCAAATAATGTAATGTATCGCAGGTTCATAGTCAAATATAAAAAAAAAATAAATAAATAAATAAATAAAAAATCAATTTTATTGCGTTAAATTGCAACTTACTAGAGTTCTCAGTCCCTTAAACCGAAAAACCTGATTTCCAACCTCAGTCATCGATACATTACATGAGCTACATTTGTTCCAGGAACACATGTTTCACCGAATACCTACATGCTAGGTTGTTTGAATGTGATTTTGATACGAGGTTATTTCATTTCCAATTTTTGTGATTGACAGATACACCGTTCGGTAAATTGCCGATTTTGGAGATAGATGGCAAAGTCGTTCATCAATCGCTGGCCATAAACCGATACCTTGCCAGGAAAGCCGGTCTCATTGGCAAAAATGATTGGGAGATGTTGAAGATTGATATGATCGTGGAGACGCTCTCTGACCTCATGGCCCGTGCGTGCTTCTTTCGATTTTGAGGGTTCTTACTCCCAACAGCACACGTATAACTATAAACCGCACCTTAATCCTTTCGATTTCCTCTATTTCTGGATAAGATTTTTTTTCCGTTCAGTTTTGGATCCTAGGCTGTACATACGTCACATGGATGTTTTGTAAGAATATGGAGGTATGAAAAAGGCACCATGGCATCCCCCCTCCCCCCCCCAGATTTACAGATACGGAGGGGCATAAAAGAGGAGGAAATATGAAAAAAAGGAAAAGAAAGAGAGTAAAGAGGGGGGTATAGCAAATAATTCAGGCACAAAAACACGTTTTCAAGGGACCTTTCTAACATCATGTAAGGTATTCAAGGGCTACGGGGAGGGGACCTCTGAGCTTACCGCACGGCCATCGTGCGTGGGGGAGGGTGCAAACTTTCTCCTACATGAACCTTTCATTTAAAAGAAAAATAATATTTCCCGGTAAAAACAATTTTTCTCAGGTATAGCTTTTAGGCTTTTCCCGTTTATCTCTGAAAAGTGGGGGGGGGGGGGGGGTGTCAGACCGTTTTTGTACGTAATTAAAGTTTCCGGGTATTGATTATTTTTCAGTTATGAGGGCCTACCACCAAGAACCGGACGAGTCAGTCAAAGCACGAAAATATAGAGAGCTGGAGGAAATTTTTCCGTTTTACTACGCACGCCTCGAAGAGCACGTCAGGCGGAATAATAACTACTTTGTCAATGGGACGGTAAGTCTTACCGTGTGATTTGCAAGCTTCGCAAAGCAAAGAGTTGCAAACCGCGCTAAATTTGAAAGCGAATACTTAGCAAATGTCCATCATTAACCGATTTCTGCATGTTCTTTTTTTTTTCTCTCGGTATGTATGGTGCACGATATGTAAGTGTGGTTTCGCAGTATTTTTTCTGCAAGTGCTCGCATTCCGTCGCCTCTCTGACGTAAAGCCGACCTACCTCGATTTCCAAATGAGTCCTGATCTCAAAAGAACTGTAATACTTTCCGGGGCTCATGTGGGAATAGAGAAACGCTCTTACATCAGAGGAGCGTCGATCTGAGGGCAGTTTTGCGAGCACCGATAAGCACTAGGGGGCTATGCCCTCCGGCCGCTACGCGGCCCAACCCCTTCCAAGAATCGATACATTTCCGTAGGTTCAAATAGAGAAAAACAACGTTGCCAATTTGCTAGATCCGCCAATGACCTTTTTTTTTGTTTGGTCTTTTCAGCTCTCTTTGGCCGATATTCAGTTTGTTGGGTTGCAAGATCTGGTCCGATACACTTTAAAAAGGGACCTTGTAAACAATTATCAGCACTTGAAGAATCTAACCAACAAAGTCAGATCGATTCCATCCATCAGGGCTTACTCGGAGAAGAGACCAGCCTCGGAATATTACAATTAGAAAAGGTGGATCCTCTACGGAAACGCGCGATTTTGACAAGAAGAAGACAAAAAAAGCTATCGAACAGATCTGAAGACGGACTTCATCGCTAGACCTGGAGACGTGAAGAGTTTCCATTCCCGAATGCTTTGACATATAGATAACTTGTGCTAGCCTGACTGCATTTCGCGTAGTCTTATTTTCTCGTTTGTTTTACTTTTTTACAAGAAAAAAGAGCAACATAATGCTTAGAAACTTTTTATGAATTGTTCCTACAGTATAAGTACAAATACACTCACAAAAGTACGGGGCAAAATTGACTTAGTCCTTGAACAAATATCGACGGTGAAACTACCAAACCACGTATCTCGTTTGCGGTGTTTAAAAATCTACGCTCACATTTTATTTTTTTGAAGTAGACCAAATGGACCGCGTTAAACAGAAAGGAACCAAGCCACATCAGCTATTGCCAAAGTTAACGGGACAATTTAGTTTTTGACGAGAGGACGTTTGTGTGGATTCCTTTGAAATTTTTAAGGAATTTGCTTCGTACTATGGAGAAAATCCACTGAATTTTGCACAAAAATCCACACAACCTTTTTCATGTAAAAATTTAAACTGCCCGGTTAAATTTGGCAATAGCTGATGTGGCTTGGTTCCTTTCTGTTTAACGCGGTCCAAATCAATATCATTCCTTGAAATTTTCACGGAATTTTCTCCGCACAAAAAGAAAAAATCACAGAAATTTTCAAGACTGGATGTTAAGTAGTTTTTCATTTAAAAAATAAAGTATGACAGGAAGTCTGCGACGTCGCAAACCGAGATACGTGGTTTGGTAGTTTCACCGTCGATATGAGACGATATTGGGCAACGTTCTCATGTGCCAAAGCTGTTTCTAGTCAAAGCCTTTTAATTTTAGGAGCGACTGTTTCAAACTTTCAAAGACATTTCTCAGAAATCATGCTTGAACTAAGTTTTGATCATCGAATGTAGAAGAACGGTACCTAACTCTTAGATGTCCAATCCGCGTCAAATTGACCCACAGCTCGTTCCACGCCGGTTGTGTGGAGCCGGTACATACGATATTTCGATAAATAGGTCCACAAATACATCGTATAAAAAGAATCAGGCATCAAATTGAAAAAAAAAGAGAAGAAATCAAGTGTCGGGGATTGTTTTTAAACATACTACATCGTAAAAATCCCAAGTCGGGCCGAATTGACTCGACTATCTCTACTGGAGGAGTTATGGGGCTGGTACATACAATCTTTATTTAGATTTCCTCACCTCACCTCAGTCTACAAATAGGTACATTCTAAAAAAAAAATCAGATGTAGAATTGAAAAATAAGGAAAAAATCGGATGTCAACGCAGCCGAAGATAGGAAAGACATAATCGAGCCGCGTTCTTTTAACTTTTCTCCCGTATCTTTCATTGGCAGCATGCGAGTTCACGCCTCACGCCATCGCGCCTTCGATTTTGCTTATATGCAACACGGACATCCATCGAGCACGAATAGTTGTATCTCTGCGCCGTCATCAACGCTCGTTGACGTGTCTCTTATTTTTGGAATTTGAAATAAGTTAAGGTTGAGTTTACTCAAAATACGCGACCATGTAGATAATAGTCTGATTTTAATTGGTGAGAGTATGCTCGATCTGAAGAGTATTATATCGAAAGAGAGTGTGAAGAACGGGTTATTGATAAGGGCCGTTTCTAGGCGCTGCCTGAATTTCCTCAAATCAGCTATGCTCTTTTGATCATTGAGGGTCTAAATTTTACGAAATACATCATTTTGGTTTTATTTATTTACTTTTTTTCTTGTGTGTCCCACTAGGTGGTTTTGGTCATTTCAGCAGGTCTCTTTTCAGGTCTAATACTGGCTTGACTATGGGCTTGAGGCCGATTAGGGCGAAAAATGCAGATTTTTAGGCATTCGACCGCAAACTCGCGACGATAAAGAGACTAGAGATGGCCAAATCATGATGTATTTCCAAGAATATAGGCCTGCAAAGAGCAACAAATTGTAGAGTTGAAGAATTTCAGGGTAGGCCATAAATCGGACCTTGTCGATACCTTTCAATTAACGTGGAAGACCTCAGGGTCCATATTCATCGCATATCTGTGAAACTACTGGACCACGTATCTCGTTTGCAGGGTTTAATAATCTCCACTCCCATTTTATTTTTTTTAGGAAAAACTCATAACATTCCTTTAAATTGTCACTGATCGTGAGTTTTCTTAGCACAGAGAAGAAATAACACGGAAGTTGAACTGACGTTGAGTTCAATTTAAAGCATAAAGTATGACAGGAAGTCTCTGAACGTCGGTCATAGGACATTTCGTCAACGATTTTTTGTCCGCGCACTTGATTTTCCAGTAATTTACGTCCACGCGTTTTTTCGGCACGGGAGTTTTGGTCCACGTGCCAGTTGAGACCCAAAGTTAATTGGCCCACATGTAAATACAAACGACAATTGCTCACGACGTTTTTGGATGAAAATATATAATGTCTTGGAAGAATGAGGATTTGCTTGTTTCTTTTTTTGTTTTGTCTGTTAGGTCCAACGGAGAATAATATATAGTTGAGAGTTTCGGTAAAAATGGGGGAGCCTCCATTCCATGAGACAAAATTCACTAAAACTCTCTACACCTCTTTGGTGTAACAGGACTTAATTATCTTTCAAGAAATTCCCACCTTGTTATACCTGAACCGGATAAACCTCTATATTTGCCTCAGCTAAAGGCTCTTAGATTTTTCCTGTGTACGATAAGTATCTTGATTTATTTTGCGAGGAAAGATCTGTACTTTTAAAGGATGCCTGTCATTCTTAATACGTTCAATTTCGTATATTACTGAGCAACACCTCTGTTGTGAAATAGTTGCTTCAGGCGCCGTCGCACGGCGGGCGGGCGGCCAGCGCGAAACGTGCATTGGCGCCTACAAACCTAAGTGGATACTTCAAGCATTGCGCAATGCGTGAAGTATCCACTTAGGTTTGTAGGCGCCAGTGAGCCTCTCGCGCTGGCAGCACGCTGCTCCGCTCTGTTAGGCTTTAATATTTATACTCGCATAGTCAGCGTTTTTTAACTCATGATTTTGAAATGTTTGCACACTCTGCATTGATTATTCTCATTTAAATTGATGGGGAAAAAATATGTATCAATTTATCAAAGGAGCAATAATAATAGAATGTGTGTTTTTTAAATATTGGTGGTTCCGTGTCAAATTTAATGATTTCCAAAGCACTTTAATTTTTTCTTTTACATTTTGTGCTTTTATTGTGCTGCAGCGAGGTGTGCGCGGAACAAAACGCTCAAAATTTGACGTAATTGACTCTAAAAGATCGATGTACAAATGGGTTAAAACTTAAGATTGCGTGCTTCTTGGTTTTTTTTACCTCTTTTATTCATTTTTGCAGTTTCCGTCGGCACAACTGCGACTCATTGAGATTAATGTCGCTTGGAAAAGGTTTTACGAATATTTGTCGCGTTTTAAAAATATAAATGTTTTCAAAATGAAGTGATAATTTCGTAAAGAAAATATAAAAATAAAAAAAAGTAACTATACGTATATAAGGTATTGTACATTCAATATTTTAAGGATAGAAATAAAACCAAATATTCACCAATGACAATTTAAAAAGATGATTCAAAAGGAAAAAGTAATAACATTTCATTTAGAAAATGAGCAACCATAACAACACCTCCTTCTCTCTCAATTTCTCATTTCCATATTGTCAATATAATTTTACATACCGACCAAAATATAATGCTTGGACCAAGTCACTGTTGCTTATTTTACGTGTGGGCGTAAACTACTGGACAAAAAATCGTTGACAAAATGTCCTGAAACCGCAACGTCGCAAACCGAGATACGTGATCTGGTAGTTTCATCATCGATATGCCACGTCAATGCGTCATGCCTACTTCTAATTAAAGTTAACACTCCTTAAAGATGTGCTGTTAGAGTGATGGCTGGTTCTATTTTGAGAAATAAATTATGAATAAAAACTTTAACATGTCAGTAAGTGTTTTTCTTTCATCACGATACATACGTAGGTACTCTAGTTGTACTTGTGCTCGCGTGAAATTATGTGTAATATATTTTGTATTAATATAAAATTTAAAAAGGTCTATAAAGTATTCTAATGATTGCCATTCAACCTGCTACAAAAATACTGCCGTGCTAAGGAAAAACGCCGAATGAGCCTTTCGCGCTTTGCCTAATTTCCTTTGATAAAACACGAATTTCCTGGCATACTTATGAATATTTGGACTGCATATTGCGATTTGGAAATATAAATTCTGGCTCTTCTGAAAAAAGAAACTACCTAATGGTACTTATACGTCGTTTTTAAACCGGGCTAGAATTTATAGTTTCAAATTGCAAAATGTAGTCCATTTTTCTTCCAATTTTTCAGATAATTTTGTTCGCGATGTCACCCAAAGTGCCTGAAAATTTCAGGCAAAAATATTCATAAATTTCCTCAAAAATAAACATTTTAATGAAGGCAGTTTGACAACTCTCGAATGTTCATACGGCGCTCTTTCTCTGCATGGCAGAATACAAGACAAGACGACTCAAAATTACATGATGAAGGCGCCGCCAACCTAGAGCGCGGGGCATTGCTAGTTCGCGCCTCACGCTAAAGCGCCTTCAAGTTTACAGACGCAACACGGACATCCATCAAGCACGAATAGTTGTATCTCTGCGCCTTCATCAATGCGCGCTATTTCCCTGCCTCTACTTCAGACGAAACTTCCAGTCGCTTCAATTTCATTCAGTTCTCCGGGTTCTCCCGGACTCACCTCGAGCCGTTTACCCGTCGCGTCGTTACCGATCGCATAAAAATTGATTTTTTCGCAATTCCCAAGTGATTAGGCATCAGGCGCACGTGACGCGCGGCCGGCCTTTCAAGCGTGATGAGCTCCTTAATAATTCACGAGGCTTCAACGTGGAATCGATGAAGGCTGACAACAGAATCGGTTGGAAGAGGTCTTACTTCCGAGAGGTGTATATTAATAAATTAGGCTCTGCTTCGCGATGGATAAGACTGAGAGTCCGTGTTGCGCTTTTGTTGGACAGCCGCTCAACCAGTGACCCATTACGGTTAAAAACTACTTGTTCGATCCTAACAAAACTGTAAGAGCAAGAACCCCCATGACTTAAAAACCGCCGGGTATACTTAAATATGAGCGGTTAACGCCCTTCCTGATCGATAGACACCTGTCAACCATGCTAACCCACCTGCGACAGGAATTTTCAACACTTCGATAAGTGTCAATATTGATTTTCTTCGAATTAATATGTGATTTAGCCAGGCGAGGGGCCATTGAGGTGGTAGGTACCTGCTATTATTATAAAGGGAAGTATACAAAAGAAGAAGAAAAAAAGAGGAAAATCTGATTTTGGGAATATATCGATTTTCAGTATTTCTCTGCTAAACGATTTTTCATAGACAGGAGGGTCCAGAGGGTCCTAAAGCCTCCCCCGTCAAATTTCCGACCAAGGATTGATGAGATATTTATTTTTAACCGGCTTAGTATGGGTGTTTGTAGTTGTAGATGTTTGAAAAATACTTGCACAGAAATCCAAAAAAATCTGCGAGATGTTAGATGCAGAGTACCTAAAAATGGAATCCCAGAAATCGTTCCTGTTTCTTTTTATTCAAAGCTGTACCGTTTTTGCCGCGATACCTCCTCAACCAATTGAAAGGGTTCTTGGTTATTGCGTCAATTACGACTCCACGCAGCAACAATCAACAAAACAATCAAAACATAACCTCAAAAACACGCAACACCAATGCAAATTTTCGACTTTCGAAGTCTCCCCTGTGACGAATTACCAAATCTCTCAATATTAGTCTTATTTTGCAAGAAATAAAAATGTAATTTATTCACCCAGTCATTATTCGCTAGTATCCTCCAAATTTAGAAATAAACCACCAGTGGCTCTGTGTTTTGTGAAGTGTTATCAACGAAATGTGAGATGGCATCCAAAAGAACTCCGATTCATTCTAACTTCCGGCCGAGTAATCTCTCATCCTCCAAATGGGAAACAAAAGGCACTAAACCGCTTCCTGATCCTTCTTCAGTGAAGAAAATATTTCTCATGGTCTTGTTATTTGGCTGCAAGAAAGTAATGTTCACCCCTACAAACGTCCTCAGAGGATATGCCTTAGCCCTATTCCTCATATCAGTGATCGGTAAACAAATGCCTATCCCTAAAACTTTTTTTTCAAGATCTGACAACTTTCTCAATCTCTACTTTGTCAAACTTGGCTGGCTTTGGACGTTAATAGTGGCTTTTCCATTTATCCTGCTGACAAGTTTCGTCTACTGTAGTGGGAAGCGTGACAGAATCTTAAAACACCTAGCGCGCTTAGTCGTTGCTACTGGATTTTGGTTTTTCCTCACAAAATTCTTTGTTTACATTGAGTCTAATGTTGGCAGTTGTATTGGAAGAGAACCCTCCAAAGAAATATCAAAGTTAAATAAAATTGACTGCATCTCAGGGAAACATTTCTGGAGAGGGTTCGACATATCTGGTCACACATTTCTTTTAATTTACAGTATGCTAATCCTTATAGAAGAAACAAAAGTTATTCAAGGTTGGGAAACCATAGAAGACTTTATTCGGAATGAGGAGCACACCCGTCAAAGTAAAAGTCAGAGCAATGGGCCATTGTCCAATCTGTCTGCTAAAGACTTTGAGTGTGTAAAAATTTCTTACAGCAAGTTTACAAGTTATATTCGCGGTTTGTTCATAGGTATAACCGCTCTTGTTATTATTTGGAATGTAATGCTCATTAGCACAATGATCTACTTTCATGATGTATCGGAAAAATTGATCAGTGGGATCATTGCAGTTTTTTCATGGTTCATAACATACAAAGTGTGGTTTGCTTATCCTCATGTGCTACCTTATGCTCCAGGGGAGGGTGACTTCAAGTATTTCAAAGATACTGCCTCTATAGTACCACCCCCAAGAAAGAAAAGAAATAACATTGTCAATGAGAAAGGTGAACGAATTCCTACATTCTTAGGAATGCCTCTTTACGGGCTACAGACTCAAAAGTCTACCCAATCAAATGGGAGTAGAAGTTGATAATTAAAAAACAAAAAAATAATGTGCAAAACTATGAATTATGGCAGCTAAGTTCAAAGGCTCTTTTCATTTTAGCAGAAGGTGGGTACTTATCTGAAGGCTGGAAAGCAATCTGGCACCTGTCAAATTTGTGTAAATTTAGCTACGTGTTATGTTCTTCAAAACTTTCTAAGAGCGACAAGTTTTCCAGAAAGCTTTTCATGTGCTATCCTCATGCAAATCTATGCCAAGAAACATGGTATATGAAGTGACTTGGAAATCTTCTTGATTTCTGTTTTAACCTTTTTTTTTGATTGCAATCGAGAATACTTAAAACTTGAAAATTGCAAGTAAATTCAGTATGGAAGATCTCAAATTTTCCACAGAATAAGACAAATTTCCAGAGAATGAGCGCTCAAATGAGAAAATTTTCACATAAAGCCAAAGAGATTTCTGCCACCCTCTCAGATGTAAAGCATGGCCGAATTTGCTGAGATGTGGTCCCAGGGTGACAGGTTTTCCTGAATTTCAAATATCCTAGACCATTCAATGTTTACCAATCTTTCTTAAAAATTCTATTCGCAAATTTTTTGAGCAGAAATTCGCCTGAAATATAGAAAATACAATATTATGGCTGGAGAAAATAAAGCTAAGTCTGCATCAAAATTCTCTGATTTTTCAAGGACATGTTACTCTGTGCCAGCCACTTACTATGTTGATGATGCAGAAGCGTCAATATAATTTAAAACATTTCTAGCATGAAAATAGAAACATTCAAGTAATTTTTCAGTGAAAATGTGCTGAAAGTTTTTTGTTAAGCAGAAACCTCTTTGCATAAGCAAGCACTTCAAAATTTTCAAAAATATTCTATGGCAGTACTTAAATTCACCTAGAATTTTACTCTCCAATAAGCATCCAAAAACCATAAAAAGTGAACTCATCCGAATGTTCATGAGTAATGACTTACCATTACTTGGCACTGGTGACTTGGGCGATTTTTTTTCTCCCATCCTGGCACAGTTCACGTTATCCTCATATTTTTTAATGATGTTTTGATTGATGATGATAATGATGATTTGATATTTTTTATTGGTGTGTCCTTTGATGTTTTTATTGAGTGCTACCAGATAAATGTATTCATCGGTATACATGTACGAAGTGGGTTCAAGCATTATTGAAAAACTTACTTAATGCCAAAATGTGTGAAGATTTAATAAATATGAAATATTGTTTTGTTCTAGGTAAATGATTTTTCTGCATACTTAATTAATATCAGTTAAGGATGTTGACTGAGTCAATTATTTTTTTACTTGTGTCCTTAATGAGAAGTCATCAAACTCTAGTAGGAAATAATTTTTCCCCTTGAAGACAATCTCCATGCTGAGTCTAATTCTTGAAGGAAACACACCTGTGCCTTGACAACAAGAATTAATAATGTCATAAATTGACCTATCATTTATTAGCTGTCATAAATCATCATCACTTACCGGTGAGGTGGCCGTAGGAAAACTAAATTATTTTGATTATTTTGCTCACAGAATTAATTCTGTTTCAAACGGTTTCATAAGCTCACTTGCACAGAACTTTTAATTTATATGATGCTTGCACCAGAATTCCAAGCCCTTACTGCTGGTACGTATTGCAGGCCCAATGCTTGCACATGATGTTGACCAGATGGCAGATGATGTGCAGTGTATCATCTGTCTAAGATTTTTGATTGGTTGATTTTAGCCCATAAAACTCGAAAATAAGAGCACCACTCACAATTGATTTTATCAAAAGTGGGAGCTCTTTTCTCAACCATTTAAAATCAAATTTATTGCAATAACTATTTCTACTTTTTGATATGGGTTTAAATGACGTCCAATTTAATTTCTGTGCTCTTACAGTATGCTTAGGTAACTATTTTTTTGTCACCATTTGTCTATCATCATAATTACATCCTTGTCTTTGAAAACTTCTTCAATCTCTCTTATGATTATGTAAAAATTGCCTCTGAGTTAGCTCAAGCACCTGCCAAATGAAGTCTCATTTTAACAAGAAAATCTCAGCTTGCCAAACACAATTATTTTAAAAGATTTAGTGTAAGTAGTATGTAATTATCAGTGTTATTGCTCAGAACTAGTGTTTATTTCTGTAAGGAAATTTTTTTCGAGAGGTGAAGGGAATAATAGAGGCATTTTTATTTTCTTGGTGTTGAGAAAGATTTGCTAGGTAATTTTGAATGTATTTATTTTTAGTTTTAAGAATGTATTTTTCAAAACAGAATCAGTACAAGAAAATATTTTAAGGTAGAAACTAATTTGTACTTGTTGTCAGAATTTTACAATTGATTGTCCTGGTCTTCTAGCCATATCGATGATGAAACTTAGAAACCAGTTCGCTTTGCAACATCACAGATCTCCTGTCGCACTTAATGTTTAAAGTGTATGTATTTATGCTAAAAGGAACCATGTGCATAAGTTTTACGAGCAACATAAATATAAATACTTTCAGTGTAAATACGCCCATGGGTAAAAGTAATCAATGTAATTGCGTGATGTGTTCTTTCTGCAGAATGAATTTCCTATCAGAATTTTAAACCGTAGAGCTTTTTTTCTATCAAAAAATAAAATTCATAGGAGTGGAAATTATTAAACATATTGACAAAGGGATAATATGAATGTACGACGTTTGCAAGTTAAGTCATCAATATGTATCTAGTTTGGTTGTTAAAGAGTATTGTGCCAACTTGGAGCAAATGCATGGGAGGAGCAAAAAAAAAAACCCAACTAATCAAGTCTATGATCATGGGTTGCAAAGAGTATTTTTCGTCAATCATCCATAGTTTTCAATGCTTTTTCTAAGTACTGAAATACTTAAGCTGTTCTATAAGACATTTTTACACTTTTTTATTTGTAATTTTTGGAATGTTATGCTATCCTTGGTTAATGAGCTATATTGTCACTTTCATCTCTGTACCGGGTGCCGTTATCTTAAGTTAATTTATTCTTGGAAGTAGGCTTTTTTTGATCAATCAGTTATTTAAATGTGGAACAAATCAACAGTGAGACTGCAGGAACGTGTATCTCAGTTTGCAACACTGCAGAATTTCTGACACATTTTATTTTTAAAATTGAAAAATACTCAACATCATTTCTCAAGAACCTCCCTGATTTTTCTTCTCTGTGTGAATAATAATGTATGCAGATTTTAAGCAGTGTCAGCGTCAGTGTGCTCTCCTTTGATAAAATAAAATAGAAGCAAAGATTTTGAAACATCTCGGACGAGAAACGCGTTCCTGCAGTTTTGTTGTTGAAAAAATACTTGTTAACTTATGTGTTTCTTCATTTTTTTTCAAAAATAAATTTTTTATTTGTTACTCTGTTTCCTTATTGTTCTTGTCCTTTTCTGTTTTCTTCGGTTCCGAATATTAAAAGAAATGAAAATTTGAGAGGTTGTCCAAACAAGTTTTGAATTGGATACTTCCCGGAAGAAGGCAATGAGGGATGGTAGGATAATAGTGATGACGTTTTATGATGTAAATTGAAGAGCTGGGTGCTGAAAAAGCATTTCTTGACTGCGGTATTTTAGTATCCCGCTGCTAATCAATATTTTAAAGAGCAAATTATCAGGTGAATTTTCTGAAATTTTTGGTTTTCAGCATTGTAAAATTAGGAAGAAAATTCAGTAAAATTTTTGACAAATTCCATGCGTTTGCTTTAATTATAGTGGATGAAACGTTAACAGAGATCCTGAGACACCACAACCAAGAAATGCACTTTCTGGACCCCGCGCTTCAATTACTCAATTGCCTTCAGAGGGTAAGGCACATATGGTGTTAGGATATTGCAGAGTGCGAATTTATAAGAGCAACATAGATTAATATAAAAAACGTGTAGAGATGAATAATCTCCAAATTGTAATTTTATGAAGATAATTCAAATTTTGATGTTCAACAGCGTGGATTGGAATCTTTACGTTCCTATTCATTCTAAAAGTTAGCACCAAGTACACAGAGGAAATAAAGAGAACATTACCATCAACTTTCCAATGAACAACTTTAATGGCCTACTAAAAACAAACAGAATTTTCACAAACTTTTGATTGTAAAAACAAAATTTACTAATATTGCAACATTTAACTGCCTTTGTGAAAAAGAGCTTAAGTACTGCGAAATATCTACAGTGTATACACCCTTTTTTCAAAGAAGCTGTTAAATTCAATCGTTGTACTTGCTGTGAATAAAATTCAATCAATTTTTCATCAACTGCTTAAATTTTTCGGATAGATAACTCTAATCAACTATTATCACAAATACAACAAAAAACTTAAAAATGCACATTAATAGCAATGAACAAGCAGTTCATCAACTTAAAACCATCAAGGCTTCCAAAATTTAAAAAAATAAAAAACTTCAAAAGTATGTAGCTTAAAAAAATATTCTCTTGAACAATATAATAAATATCAACTTGTGTTAGCGTTTAGACTAAGACCCTTTCATAAACCAATCCTCAACCAATAGAGGACTTTCATTTAGATTTCCGCTTGAAATAGAAGAAAATTGTTACAACTACAAGGAATACAACTGAACCTACCAGAAGTTGAGAACTTAAATCCAAACTGGGGGGCGATTGCAAAGATGGAATTGTTTTGATGAAAGACTCTCTCTGTGTAACCCGGTTGAAGTAGTTTTCTAAAAGAGGGCGTTTTCCATTTCCCCAAAATCGATGAGATAAGCCTACACTATTAAGCCGATGCAGTAATAAGCTCAATGATATATCTGCTACGGTGAACCTGTCAGAGCAAAGCCACCAATCATCCATTTCTGTAATATAAAAAAGAAAAGAATATATTTCAGTTAGTTAAGAAACATAAATTTAGTGAGTAACTAGCAACTATCGCAGGGATAAAAGCATTAGAACTAGTCAAGTTTCTGGGAATATACATTGATGATAAATTGAAATGAGATGCTCAAACTCAAAAAGTAATTAACAAACTGGCCTCTATGAGTTACTAGATGAGTAGAGAAAGGAAGGTGATTTCCAGACGAGGGATGAATTCATTCAATTACAGACATGTCAACTCTCATTTGAAGTATAATATGAGGTGGTGCTAAAAAAATACAAGAGGTGATGAAAAGGCAGAAGCATGTCTTATGACCAATTTTTGGTTTAAAAAAACTGCCTTCTGCAGAGAATATTTCAGGAAGCATCGGTTTTTAACTGTCGTTTAGAACCTTTAAAATTAGTTCGGGAAAATGAGATCATTTTTGTCACTTTCAAAAATGCCTAATCGTGTGCAACCAGAGGTGGTAGCCATGTAAAACTGTCCTCTATGAAATCCACCAAATTTTTTAGTTCCCTTGGTTTGTTAGCAGCCGGTCTCTGTAATAAACTTCCAAAACCAGTTAAATATATTGAGGACAGTAGGACCTTCCTCAACAACGCCAAAAATCTATTAATTACCAAAGCCTGCAATATAATAGATGAATTTTTAGAGCTAACATATTATTATAAATAGTCGTAGACCTTCTGACAGGGACCATAACAACGTTTATTGTTTTAATTGTACCAATTTATACTAAATAAAAAAATAAAATAAAAAAACTAACAATTTTCATAGGTTAGGCTTCGAAGCACTTCTGTTTGTTATTTGATTCAATGGACATGAGTAGATTCTTCAGAAGTTTTAAAAGCTGGAGACAACTTGCTCAATTATTCTATAGGTATCAGTAGAGCAGGGAAGAGAAGTTTTTACTCAAGAAACTTGAAAAGCAAGAAGTATCATCAAATTTGTTTTAAAGGGCGCCGCCTTTAGAGAGCTGAACTTTCTTTCTCACCCAGGGAGGTTTTTCTAAGTGAGAACTGGAATTTGATCGCAAAATAAGTTTGGAACTCACCCCTAACTTGTGAATAAAAAAAGTACAGCCCAAAATTGTGTGTTTTCTCCTGATTTTTGGCTAATAACTCGAAGTTTATTAATATCAGTTGTTGGCCAAATGAATTAAACTCTGGAAAACGAATGAAAAGTAAGAATCCAGATGATTATAAGTATTCTCTTTTCTGATGAAAATCTTTGACTACATAAAACTAAACTTACCATCATGACTAAATAGTTCTTTTTCAATTTCATCTAGAACTAAGTCAACATCATCTAAAGTGCTCTTGTACAGTTCTTTGTCCATACATTTTGCTAGCTCTTCCTCATGCTTTTCAGCTTTTCCTAGCAAAATTTCTTTGATATTGCTATTTGAGTCTGAAGTTGCCAGTCCTCGAAGTGCCTCTGCTTTTTTCAAAAAGGATTCTAAAATCAGGAGAAAAACATTGATCAACAAAATTAATCTCCAAAGAGAAAAATTTAAGTCGAGTTGCGAGATAGCTTACTTAAGAAAGTTTTTTAAAACATCCACATTTCTCTTTCAAAAGGGTATGAGTATTTTGCCAAAGAGAATGAATAAGATTCAAGAAGAGATTAGGCAACAAAGAATACAGTTAGGCTGATTGCAGTTAAACCTATTCGGTTAGGACTGCCTTTTGCATTAAAGAATTACAATTTCTGGCTCACACATCAAAACACCATAGAGAAATGATGCATTAGAAATTGATGGCACATATGCTGTTTTTAAAATGAGCCAGTAATTGTAGTTCCTATGTGCAAAAGCAAAATGTGGCTCATTTACTCTCTTTGTCTCTTGTAAGCTAACAATATGCTAATTTTAAAGTCCTTCATACAACAGCTAATCTCTGATTAACCTCTGAACAATCTGAGGGGGTTAAAGAAAGAGTATTTACAGATAGAGCCACTTGTAAGCCAGCGTGGTCTCAGCCGCGGAGGTCTCACTCCTCTTAGGCAAAAAAAAAATGATGTTGCCAAATTGAGTGAATGAAGCTGACAGAATTATTCCTTCAACTACTCATTGCATTATTTACACTATAAGTCCTGTTGCAAATGCTCCTTAAAGTTTGTTTCAAGGACTCTTGAAAAAAAACAACCTAAATATTACCGGCCTTCATATCTGAGAAGGAGACAGTCTCAAATGCAAACTCTGTGCTATGTTCCAAACCACCTACATCAGAACAATGGGCTATGATAGTAATGACCCTCAAGGAAGAGTGTTAGTTGCACCTGCATAACCCTTCATGAATTACAATATCCTCGTCATAATTCTTTCATTCTGCCTTATAGCAGCACCATTTGAAGATGAATTTCAGATAAATACAAGAAAACTTTCAAATTGAGATGAAAAATTAAAAACAAAAAAACTGGTGAATAGATGGATTTTTTACCATGGAATTTGGTTCTATAAGCTCCAACGAAGGGAGGCATCGTGTTTTTCAGAAATTCTGGGTGGAAGAATGAGCCCTTTGTCAACAAACCAATGGGCACTTCATCCAAAAGATCTCGATACTGGATAACTTTTACCTTCACTTCTGATCCTTGATCATTGGGCACCAATCGAGGTTGACCTGAGGAAAAATAAATATTTTAAATAGTATCGTGCATATCATCAACTCTGTGGTGAAGGTATGACCGAAACAAATTATTTGTACGGATAATTTTTTTTTTTTATTTTTACTTTTCCAGCTGTTAAAAACTAATTGCATAAATTTTACACCACAATTATCAATGAAAAAGAGTATATATGAATAAGTCGCTTTTACAGCGCGCTAAGGCGCTCTGTGATGCCTACCCGTCACAGAAATCTGTCATGGTAGAGATCCTCCGGAAGCTGACATCTCTTCACGGACGCCCTCTACGTTGCATACCTGGGGGGACCCACTCCAACACCTTCTTTGGCAACCTGGTATCAGCCATTCTCTGCACATGCCCATACCATACCAATTACTTGGTCATGATATTGTGCACAATTGTCCCCTCAACACCCATTATCTCTTGGACTCGTTCATTCCTAATACATTGTCTCCTTGAGATTCCAGCCGATCTTTGCCAGAAATCCATCTCTGTCGCCTTGAGCATTTCTTGGGTCCGCTTCTTCAAATGCCACACTCACTGCCATAGGTGATTATACGCTTGACAACCAAGTTACAAATCCTCTTTTTGTTGTCCTTGGAAATCATTTGGTCCCAAAGGATCCCATTAAGCATGGCGATGGCTTTCCTTCCTTGAAGATTATAGTCCCGAAAGACCAGATCCAACTCCCCATCTGAAATTAGCTTCACCCCCAGGTACTTGTATTGTTCGCAATTTTCTATATGTTGACCATTCTCTAGGACTATGCTTTGCTGAGCACCCCCGACTGACATCTTTTTCGTCTTACGGACACTAACCTCGAGGCCCCACTTGCAGTACTCCTCAACCAACATCTGGGTCATATATTCCGAGAGTCATGAAAAAGAGTCAAAAACCATATCTCTATAGGAAATGAGTAATACTTGTTGAGCTTCTCATGGAATAATTTTCTAATTCTTCAGAAATCCAAAAGCATTTATCAACACATTCTTGAAAATTCAAAATTAACTCTCCCCTCCAGGCAAAAACGGGTTGTGAAAACCTTCGTAACAGCATTATTGTCGAAACTGACTTTGCAGCAAAGTTTTTACTCGGCGTTACTTTTAAGAGTTGCCGTAAGTATAGATTTGATGGTCATACTGAGGAGTTTTCACATTTGGATTACTACATTACTTGACTCCCTTACTTACTTAAATTAGGTTCATTTGTTGTACATACCGTTGCTGAGATTATCTTCCAAATAGTCTATAATCCTTGAGGAATCAGGGATGATTTTCCCTTCATCTTTCAAAACAGGTACTTGGCACAGAGGATTCATTTCAATAAACCACGGGTGGAATTGTTCACCTTGTAGAAGATCAACTGATTTTGTTTTGAACTGCACTTTCTTTTCATACAAGGCCATGATTACCTAACAGAGGAAAATGCTTTAGTGAAGGAAACTGACTGTAAAAATGGTGAAATTAGATTCTATTACATGCTCTATTGTCTTTAGAAACTACATGAGAAAAGTTCCAAAGAAAAAATATCCTAAGGTTAATTTACCAGAAAACTGACCGCTAATAATGTCATAATACAGTATTTTGTGATTGTTGAAATTCAAAGTAGCAGTAGTAGCACCTTCTTTTGTCAATAAGGGTATAAGAATAGCAAGTGCTGTTGATATTAAAAGTCAAAGCTTGCATGAAAGATTTCATTTCCTAGTGTCGAAGCTTTTTAGCATTTCGAAGGTGTAAGACGGCAATCACATAACTCATTTGCGGTGTTTGAAAATCTCCGCCTCTATGTTATTTTTTTAGAGGAAAACAAATTGACACGATTAGTTAAAGTTTTTGCAGAATTTTCTTCGCATAGAGAAGAAAAATCACTAAAGTTTTAAAGAATAGCCGATGAGTAGTTTTCCGTTTAAGAAATAAAGTATGATAGGAAGTCTGCGACGGCGCAAAGCGAGTTATGTGATTGCCGACTTACACCGTCGATTTGCCATTGCTAGAACATATTTGGCAAAACATAATTTGTTAACATGAAGCAAACTTGTGATATTTTCGATCCATCTTTTCTTATCATAATAATAACTAGTTACTTCAAAAAATTAAAATCTTCTGTGTGAGCTTTGAATTCTTATGTTCATGGAATTGGCTACCCTTACGTACACCCTTATTCGCAATAAATGAGTTCTAACCAAAATATTAAGCTGACCTTTCACTGGAAATAAGAAATCAGTAGACTCCTCAATGACAATATAACTAAATACTAGAATCAAGATGATTTCTTGTTTCACTCTGGCAGCCTGACAAAAATTACGGCACAAACTCTGGCTCAGTTATTCCTCACAAATTAACAAAGCAGCCTCTGTTCATTAAGGGATTGCAAGAAGCTTCTGTAAAGTAGCTAAGAAATAATCTTCTAGAGGCCATGAAAATTTATCTAGATAGAGTCAATTTTTTTACACAAGTTTTACTGTCAACATATAAATAATATGACAATAAAACTAAGACCAAGAGGCTGCGTTGAGAGGAGGGAAAGACTGATCAAAATCGACGCTAACATAGCCATGTGGTCAACCAAAAGAAAATTAAATTAAGAGGTAATAAAATAGAGAGATAAGTGGCTCACTTTCTGGGAATAGAACGAGTGTTTGTTGGAATAAAGCAGGAGTCCATTGCTTTTATGAATATCTTTATCAACAGACTTGGAGCTTGTTTCACCTTCATTGCTCGAGCTTGCCATGATCGAATTTTGACTGTGAATAGACGTGGAGAGGTCGAAAACAAAAAATAACAAATATATTTACAGAATGTATCAATTGCAAACGTATAAATGAAACAACTTATGAGGAGGAAAAATACACAAAATTATCAAAAGTATTTTGAGAAAAATGACAAAACAAAACTCATCGGCACCCGCTGTGACAGTTTTAAGGACTTGTATCACGTGACTTAAACGTGGGTTGTCATTGGTCTAAATCAAAAGTCAACAAAAACACAGGTGTTTTTGTTTCGAACATTTTTAGGTTATGTTTGCCATGTGTGTCAACTCTCGTTGGCATGCTTGTTTCCTAGAAAAGTCATCAAAATTAATCTTTCTAACTCCTGTCGATGATCTTATTTAAATCTATACAATGAAGAATGTGAAAAGTAATCTATTGGAGTTCAAAGGAAGTAATTTCTTTCGACAGCGTTTAATATTGTCTGTTCTAAGTGCAAAGCCAATTCGTATTACCGACATCAGATCCAAAAGCGACGAACCAGGACTTGCAGGTAAATTATGCTGGTATTTTCTCAATTTATTTATCTTTTGGCAAACTACAAAAATTTTTGAATGTCGGAAACAGAGATGGAATAACTCAGTGAACCTGACTTAACCACACTAATGATCAAGTTCTACGCACATATTTTTTCAATCATCTGTAACGTTAAATTTTTCAGTCATTCAAGGGCCGGGACAGCAATCTCCATCATTTTATGCTGCTAGGGCTTTTAGAGGCCAGTGGTGACATGCTTGAAAACATTTAAACAACCTTGTTTTGTTACAATCTGATGTTTAAATTTTGATCAATTCTTCTGAGTCAGCAGATCAAAATTTTTTGTGGCTGTTAGAAAGAAATACACATAATATCATATCTTTCTGTAGCCTCCCGAATTAGAATGAAACTTTTTTCTGATTAGAATATAATGTTTTCTGCTATTTCTTTTAGAGTTTGAAATCAATCTCTTACGATTGATTGATAAATTAACGAACGGCACTGTCCTTGAAGTGAATGAAACTGGTACCACCTTGTACTTTCAACCTGGAATGTTGACTGGTGGTAAATTTGACCATGAATGCTGTAAACAACGAGCAATTGGGTACTACTTTGAAGCGGTCTTGGCCTTTGCACCATTTTGTAAAAAAGCCCTTGAAATTACTCTTCGTGGAGTCACCAACAATAAGGTAATTTTCTTCAGTTAAATGTTTCTCATTTCTTTTTTGCCAGTTTTCAGTCTCATTAACATCTGAGGTGAGCTCCGAGAGTCCTAAAAGAAAATTTTATCCGAACTACATGTTTTTTTATTCCAAGAGTTTTGTCTTACAGACTAAGGAACTTTTGGACTGGTAACATAGATAACTCATTGGATCAGGGCTGCACAGGCAAAGTGATACTTTTTTACTTTCTCAGCCTTTGCCAATAATAAGACACTGTAAAAGCTCGCTAAATCGAACTACGGTTTAGACGAATTGCCGCTTAAGTCTAATTTGTTTTCGGTCCCTACATAATTTGACTTAGCGAGCTTTCACTGTATTAGATCTATTATAAGAAATCGACTAGCCAGGTAAAGTCTGAAATTCTATAGCACCTAAATATAGAACAGGCTATAGCTTGTGTTCATTTTTTATGGCACCTATAAGAGAGGTCAATCAATGTAAAAATTACTATGAATTCCTCTTCCTCTCTGGTCAGAAAACAACACAAAACTTTAAAAAAAGTGGTCATTTTCAGCTTACAGATCCAAATTTCAAGGTAATAAATCTCACTGAAAAGATTTTATGATGGGCTAAAACAAAATCATTCCCATCAAGTATAGACCCCTAATGGACGGAAGATGTCCGAGTTTCAAAAATCCAGGGCGAGGCCAACTGTAGGCTGTTAATGTCACCCTCCTTCAATCTCAACTCAACGATTCTTTTTTTGCCATTGATTGCCTCACCAAACCATTACTTTTTTGTTTGCCTTTCAGATTGATCCATCAGTTGACTCTCTCAAAACAGGTGCTCTTCCTTTACTCAGACGATTTTTAATCATTGATCCAGGAATTGACCTTAAAATTCGTAAAAGAGGAATGGAACCAGAAGGCGGCGGTGAAATTCATTTTGTTTGTCCTAACCTGAAGCAACTGAAGCCCATACAGGTTTGTCATTTCATCCTTTAATACATTTAGGGTGGTCCAAACTCCTATTACACTCTTTTTTCGCTTAATTTAAGTTGCAGGACAGGACCTGGGGATGAAGAAGGAAGCAACACTAAATTGAAAAATAAAATTGCATTTTTATGCATTTGATTTTAAAAGATCAGTAAAATGCATTTTATGTGGAAGAAAAGAAGGCAACTTGTGATGCAAAAAAGTTTCCCTTTTTTTTTCAATTTCATTGCAATACTTAAATATCAATAAGAGAAGCCCCTTCAATCAGTGAATGGACAACATACTCAACACTCCATAACAATAGCAATAATTTTCTCATAGCCCAGAAACCCACTAACTGTGTGCACATTCGCATTTCTTCTAAAGTACAATACATTCAATAGAACAGTTGCAGAATCATTAATTGGAAACAGTTGGTCTCCATTTGTACCGCTAGGATACCGCTGCTCACTTTCAAATGTCTGTTTGTATTTCATTTTTTATATTTTTTCCTTCTCACAGATAAAAGATTTTGGAAAAATAAAGAGGATAAGAGGCACTGCTTTCAGCCTCCGGACTTCACCTGTTTTGTCGAATCGTGTCATTGATGGTATCAAAAGTGTCCTTCTAAATTTTATTCCCGATGTATTTATAACAGTTGATCATTTGAAAGGCCAGAATGCTGGAAAATCCCCAGGTATGCTCATTCTAAATTTGACAGAGTATTTCAAATTTCTTTGTAACTTGTATACAACTCACAAGACAAGTTGAGGTTGAACTTGAAATTGACATCAGCAAATTAGTTCAGGATGAATATCAAACTAATGTCATTGAAGTAAAGCTTGTAAAACTAAATTAGTCTCCTTAATAATCTCTGTTTACTCCAGGTAAGGAATCTTGGACAATTTTCCACAGATCTTGTCGTAAGGAACAACAATCCAGTGATATCATGTGGATCATGAAAACCAGTGAAAATAAAAAATAAACTTCCTAACGCTCGATGAGTTATGAAGATATGACGCTCTGAAATTCAAGAGATAGAATGTACGTAAGGTTATCAAGTATTTAGGTAATGTGTCTAGGGAATGAGTCTCTGGCGATGTTTCACAATTTTACCCGGAGGTTACTTTTTACAGAGAGTAGGAAAATGTTCAGCATAGCTTGATGCAATGAAATTAATATGTTAAATTGAAAGATGAGTAATGCTTAATTTTTCACCAAGTAAAAATCATTTCTCATAAAAACATCACTCAACTCCTCAATGTGTGATGCCCTCCAATTATTAAAGCTAACTGTTATCGATTTACTTTACAGGATTCGGAGCCAGTCTAGTCGCGGAGTCTACAGCTGAGGTATTTTACACTGCTGACCAAGTGTGTAATATTCCTCCTGAGCCACGCTCTGTCCCAGAAGACCTGGGTAAGGAACTCGCTTTTAGACTGTGTGAAGAGATATCTCGTGGTGGCTGTGTGGACTCCTCGTACCAATCACTAGTTTGTTTGTGGATGGCTCTCCATCAAAAAGATGTCTCTCAATGCCTATTTGGCCCTCTCTCACCTTACACGTAAGTCTAATTTTTTGGAGCATGTTGTCTCTTCCGTAGCTCTTCGGCTCAAATTTTAGGGGGCCAGCCAATGTGGCTCTTCTAGAGTCTGAACAAGTATCATCTGGCCCTGTCCTAAAAATCTGTTAGATACAGAGAACGATTTCAGTATTACATTATGCGAAAGATTATTCATCATGTAGATTTATAATATGTATATCAGTATCAGATTCATTACGATCTTATAGATTGATAAATGGCAATTCCCTTCCTACAAAGAGTACGGTAGGTTGTGGAAGTTCATTTTTGAGTCCTTTTATGGATCATCTGACAAAATGCGTTTTTTGTTATAGGATACAATTCCTGAGGCATCTGAAGGAATTTTTTGGAGTAACATTCAAATTGGAGCCATTCGTTCAAGATGATGAAGATGATTTCGATTTGAAACAAGGATCAAACAAAGTTCTAGTGACTTGTGTCGGAACAGGCTTCAACAAAATTGCTTAATTGGTCAGCTTGTTTTGTTGTCCATGTATGAATGGTAGCCTTCTTCATCCTGTGCATATAAAAACTAGTCAAGTGTAAATACAGGGTATCCCGAACGCTATGGCGGGAATATTGGGGATCGATCTTTTGGACTGAAACAAGACTATTTCGTTCTACAATATTTTTTCAGTTGAGTCATTATAACGGAGATATCTTACTTTCTCTATCACCAAAAGTGCATAAATATGTCCCTTTGTCTACAATTTCATGTAAGACTTCATGACAACTGTAGCCAAAATGTGAAAAAAATCCATTTCTTGTAGAAACTTAGAGGGGCTGTATCCTCCTTTGCATTGGCTCTAACAAAAATTGTTTTAGAAAAAACATAGTCTTCTATACAGTAGTTTCAATTTGAAGAATCAATCCCCAAAGTTTCTGCCGTTCAATTTGGGATCCTCTGTATGAATCCTACATCCTGTTTGCATTCAGTTATGAAAGCATTAGATGACAGGAAGCAAGTCATTATTTTGTAGAGTTTTGATCCTCAAAATAAGAATGATAGTTTTTTTGTGCACAAATTGTAAATATGTGTAAATAAACATTAGTGAATTACCATGTATTTTTCTTAGTTTTTATTTGTCTTGTTCAAGATCTAGTTTCTTTTAAGAGCATGTTCAAGGGAGCAAAGGAGGCTCTCTTTTCCTTGCGATTTTCATCATGAAAGGGAGCATACAATGAATATAGATAACTTAACTTGAAAACACCATATCTTAATGGCAGTAATCCAAATTTTTTTTCTACAACTTACTTTTTTTTGGGGAAACAAAAAGCCTTCATTACTCAAAATTGTCACTCATGGAATATTCTTCCAACAGAGAAGAAGATTTTGATTCAAGTTACGTGCATGTACGAAATCGATCATTTCGGAAAACTACATGATATAAAATATACCTAGGATCATTTTTTTTATAAAATGTTGGACTATGACTATCTGCTAGCTTAATTTTTGAAAGCGATAGAAGCAAAAAGGTAATTAGAAAGAACCAAGAATGGAATCAAATTTACGCAATTTTTGCCCAAATCTGTGGGTAAGAAAAAAACAAAAACATCATTAAAAAAATTACAAATCATTATTTTTTATTTGAAAGGAATTATGTTACACAAAAATGAAGAGAAAGAGTATGTACACAACTTTGTACAACTTGATGAAAATTACAGTTAAAAGGTAAGAATTAAAATTATGACTTTCTCGGAGAATTGTGAAGGAGTGGCGTGCTTTCTTGAACTTGTAGGCGTGGATTTGTCATGAGATCAGAGGATGCTGATGCACCTTGATGCTGCATCCTACGCCTGGTATTGGACTGATTCTTCTGCTTGTGGTGTAGTTCATGAAGATATAATGTACTTAGGCTCATGGCTAAATCAGTTGGTTGGTCATCAGATCTCTCTTGTCCTTCCTGATAGTTCATTATTATTGACTGTTGTGGGCCTTCTGCCCTAGAGGCACCTTTGCACTGCTGCGACATACTTCTGCAAAGTAATGAATCTACACTTGGTCGCAGTAACATGGCACTAGGCCCAATTCCCAAGGATGACAAGGAGTTATCTACTCCGTAATATTCTGGGATTTGCGCTGCTTGAATCATTTCGTTGTTTAGAAGGTTGGCATCACGTCGAACTTGAGATTTGACTGTTGTGACAAAATGTTGAGCCTCAGCAGGCAATTGCCAGTTGGGATTTGTGACGGTAAAATGTACAAGGGACAATTCCGTCTTCCCATCTTCGGCTTGGTTATACTGGTCATTGACAATGACAGACGCTGTCTGTCCAGTTTGTGCCACCTGCCATGTTGGGTTTCCATGTTTCTGAACGTTCATTTGCGCAAAAGAGCACACATCTCCAACACCAACCACCTCCACAGTGAAATTACGGAAAAAGTCGACGATATCAAGAGCTCTGTTTCGGAAATAGAAGCAAAGAATGAAGGGAGTCACAACAGGCGACAGTAACTCCATGAGCAGAAAAACTGCTTTGTACTGAAAAAGCTGCGCGAATTCATCACGAACTCGGGTCGTATGAGCTTGACCCCTCCAATGTTCTGGCAAGTAGTGGGCTTGCGCCAGAATGGCAGTCATTAAGTTTTCTGGGCACCAAACTAAATTTTCATCTGGTATGAATGATCGAAACCCTGCTACAACTGACCCTAGAATTGTCATTATAGTTAAAACATGTTCAACTGCTATAACATCTTCGTCATAAACTGTAAGAACAAGCAGGACAGCTAAAATAGACCCAGATATGAAAACAACATTTTTGGCAATAACGGTCATGAGAGGTGAGGTGAAAATGCTCATGTACTTTGAAGCAGGGCGATAAGCACGGTTGAGCCTTGCATTCAGCTCATGATCCAATTCGTTGAAATGGCGTAAGTAGAACTTACCATAGAGTGACCAACAACGTGAGCCAAGGGTTCCTGGTTCACGCCGGATGATTTGAGCGTAGTTGAAAAATGAATAAAGGACCTGCCAGAGTAACACAATGGGGGAGAGCAGAAAGTTAATGATGGCAACCCAAAAAATGTGTTTTGAAAGTTTAGTCGCAAGCTCATGGCGTTTATTGACTTTTTTATAGTCTTCTTTCAAGTGCCAATTGTTCTGGAATGGAGCCCAAGGTCCCCAAAAAAGAAGGAGTTCTATGTTGTACTTTAAACCATGTGAGAGAAATACAACTTCACCGATTATAGGAAGGTTGAAGCGAACTGGCAACAGAGACTTGTTAACCATTGCGACCAGATAGTTCTTAAAACGGAGGATGCGATGGTAGATGTCCAGTTCAGAGAGATCTTTTTTGTGGATACACATTTGTTGTTTGAGCTGCACTTCACGGATTTTTTGTTGGACTTCATGCCAAGTCAGATTGTCCAAATTATTCTGAAATCAACACACAAAGGTAATCTAACAGACCAAAAAAATGCACTTTTTCATCACAGAGGGTGACACTGGAAGAGGCTCTTAGGTGATAACTCTAGTTGTATGCTTCTTGAATGACTACATCTTGATTTTTGCATACCTCAGAAATCTGAAGTTCTTAAAGTATCTGCTTTTAGTTGTCTCTTCCTTAAAACCACTTCCCATACTTTGTGTATGTTCATTCATGCATTTCAAGAACAAAAAATGTGACTTTAATCTAAGCTTTGAATCAACTCTTTAATTGTCTCCTACTTTTCAGGTATTTTAAGAAGAGGTAAAAAATGCCATTCTTATTAAATTTGACCTTTTATTCAGTTTGTTTAAACTTCATAATAAAGGAAAAGTACGCACTGATTAAAAATTGACAAATTTTTCAGAGCAATAAACTTTCCAAAGAAATAAAAAGTACATCAGTGCGATGGATTAGGTTTTCTAAATATTCAATCTTCTCCCAATGTAACCCCGGATCCCTCTATCCACCTGTTCTGCACACCTAGCAAATTAGGATTATGTATGAGCATATCCTACAGAATCTGACACACTTCTGATTGATGAAAGCTTTCGCTCCTTTTATCTTTTACGGCAGAATTCAAATCTCCATAGAATCGATTTGTGTCTGTATTTTTGGTTGCATTTTATGCTCAAAACTCTCTGTTATTATCTTGAATCAATAACTAAATTTGGAGTTTGGGTGGACTAAGATCCCTTTACCCAGTAACAAATATAGAAAAGCATACTTTACACGAATCCGCCAATCTAATGTGACAGTCACAAATCAGACAGAAAGTCAAACAGGTAGGACACAGACCAAAACAAATATTAGTAAATTATGGTGCTATGCATCATAATTTACCCCTATTTTTGATTGGATGATTGTTTCACCAATATAAATGGAAATTTTCAATTTTTGCAGCTCAAAAGGCACTGCAACATTCAAACATAAATGGAGAGAAAGAAAAAAAATACTTACATCTTCAATTTTTAGAGCTGAATTATAGAATGCTTTGATATCCCAATATTGGAACATATGATAGAGGACTTTTATGACACGCAGAATCCAAAACAGGATTGTGATGAGGAAATATGACCATGTGAGAAACCCAAAACTGGCCACACATTGGTCTGTTGGTAAAATTGCATCACCTAATGAGATCTTTTCCGTTCCATTTTTAGATGGTTTTATTTTATCTCTGCAAAAAACAGATGACTTCATTGCTTAAATTTCTACATACAACGTAAGACTACATAAGACTTGTTTAATAAAATTGTGCATGAAATTCAACAGGATAACGTTCACCGCAAAAAACTATTATTAACATTTAGTGAATCTATTTTTTTGTATGGCACAACAAATCAAAGAGGATATTTTTATGATTTAAAGTTTTTACTGTACTTAACTGTATTCTTTTTTTAAAAATAAAATAGAATTATGATGAAAATGAGTGAAAAGAATATCAGCGCCACACAGCGAAACAGTACCTAATACACATTTTTATAAAAATCAAGTTACTGAGGTTATGAAAACCTTCAATCTGGTTTTAAAGAACATAAAATTTGATAGTCTTATATCACGTTGTATATGAGACATTGATCCCAAAAGTTGGGATTTAAAATGGAACAAATGGCTCACACATCCATAAGTAAATGCAAAAAATGCGCATTTCAATTGCATTGTTTAAAAACCTGTGATTATGTTTCATTTTTCTTTAGGAGAACTTAGTAATCAAAATGGTTCCCATCAATTTTGTACAGTTTTTTTTAAAAAAAAAGAGTGTACAGAACATTTGAAAAAAAATCATTAAAAACTATAGCTTGGTTTTCTTTTAGAATTTTCTTTCTTTCATTTTTTTCTTTGCAGATCTGGTCATGATACTTCAAAGAAACTTTGTAATTTGATGCCTAGCAAATGTACATTTATTTCACTTGGAAAAAACTGGTAGAATATGGGACAAAATGGAAACTCACCTGAACAAAACAGGATAATCTACACAGTGAAAGAGAAATATTGAGAAGACTAGAACAAATATGAACTGAAGGAGCTCGAGGGTCTCCTGTAGCATCATGCATGCAAATCCATGCTTCTGATGGTACAGGTACGTTCGAATGAAGAACGAATCCAAATCGTCTACATGATTCCATCGTGCCGCTGAAACAAAACACATTACATCAATTACTTGTAGCATGTAAAGGTTTCCATTTCCCATCAAACACAGATAGCCCTTGATTTTTCTTGAGAACGTAGTCATCAAGGACATTTAAATCACAACCAAGGAAAATGGAGTTTGTAAAATTTAAAGGCAGATCAGTATTAGTCCTTTTACTGCACACAGAGTAGGGCCCTCTGCAACACCAGAGCTTACAGTCTACAATTCTAAATTTCAAACTTATTTGAAGTTTCAAGGAAAGATCACTGTAAGTAACATTAGGTTTAAATCGACATACCTGTGGCTAAAGTATAAGAATGTAAATAAAAAATTGCGACACATTAAGTCTCTGCTCAAATTTTCTGCTGAAATGTGCGCTGCTCATAAGCACTGGCATTAATTGTTGGACATACTAACCTCTTCCTGTTTCAGGCACAACGTGTATCATGACTCCAATGTCGTGGGGAAGATCGTCTTCCCCATCCGCACCCAGAGCCTGATACTGAGCTTCCATCATCTTGCCGCATCACTTCAATTTGTTGCACCAAACACTGTCTACTAGCCTGGAATGGAAAAAAAGCAACTCTAATTAAAATGTCACGAAAGAAAAACAACAAAATAGGGATAAAATTACATTTAATTAAAGGATGAGCAAAGGAGCATACTTAGAATTTTCGAAGTACTTCTTGTAAAGAGTAAATAATTATAACGATCAATGAAACAAAGGCTGTTCAAAGAAACCTGCTCTGAGCAAACCATTGAAGATATCAGAATATGGTTTGCACAAAGTTGTGACTTACTTCTTCAGCTCTCTAATGAGCCCACCTTGAGCTTAATTGGTGGAAAATTTGCGTTTCTACAACGATTTTGGGGAAACAAGGTAAAAAAAACCCTCCGCAATTTTCAATTCATTTTAAACTCTCTGACTCCTCTCAGTGAGGCCACGGTGACATCAGAAATGAAGTACACAACTCAATAGAATCAAGATACGATTAATCTGCTAAAAATCTCAGAAAAACTGACGATTTACTTCCATTACTGATAAGCTCACAGCAAAGTGAAAATTAACAATAATTCTACAGCCTGGCCATAATTTCAATGCTCTCAGTTGCTGGGAAGGTAACTTTTTGAGCCTTGAACAGTCTTCAGGCGACTTGAACATGGTTGTTTACTAGAATAATTGGCTTCAGGTTCTTACAATGTTATTATTCTTTCATTAAGGAGCTAGAACAATTTAGACCTTCAGTCTGAAAAAATTTCAAGCACCTAGAAAATTATCTTTAGATAGAAACAGTTTTTAATCAAATCAGCAGATGGGTGGAATGAATGGAAACAAAAAAAAAAAGATGAGGTATTCGTTCCTTCTGAGCTGAAAACTGAGCTACAAACTTCCTTCAAAGTAAGCACTTCACCCAGTATTTTCCTTTCATTCAAGAAACAAAAGCTCAATCTTTTGTTCTGAATAACAAGACAATGACTCGGTCAGAATGCTTGGCACAGGTTTCAAGTAAAAGATCTTACAGATTCTGGCGATACTTCAAGTTGCTAGGCATCGTTTAAGACTATCATGAAAGGTGAACGCCTACAAGTAATTCTAGGCTCTCCAAAAAGGTGCGACTGCATTTTTCTGAAGTGAGAAAATTTCTGTTTTCGGATTCTAAGATCTTAGACAACAATGAGTTGAGCAGTAATATTAAAAATATACTCACAGAGAGGAGAGAAGTTTTCAAATTGAGTCTTGGTGTCCATGGCTCACTTGAACAAGAGGGAAACACAGGTAATTTCACAATGAACGTGTAATTTTACACAAAATAATGACAAGATGCTTACAGAGTAAAAGTGTTTCTTGACTTCATAACTTTTGTTTCAGTTAAAATCCCAATGTTATCCACATACAAGGGTTTGAAGGTTAGCCATTGTGCTGTCTCTGCGAAGAAAACAGCTGATTCTTGTTGTCATCCACAGATCTGAGGCTCTGCGCATGCGTGATGTGCGCAGTTCAGACTGTGACGGTGGCCAATCCGTGACATTCCTCCGAGTGGCGGATTTTTCAAAAATTCCTCCCCTCAGCGTTGATAATAAAAACACATCGCCAATCGACGTGTTATCGTATGACCTGTCTATGCTTCGTCGTAGCTCAGTGCGTAGCTCGAAATTCGTGATCGTATGTTGCCGCTTTAAGCACACCCTCGTGAAGGGGTGATGGATCATTCTATTCCCCTCGGCCCTCGAAAAAACTGCCTCCACATGATATGTGCGCATACACACTGAAACAAACAAATGAATAACTAAGTAAGATACAGCTGTATTGAGAGACTCTGTTGGACTTAATAATAGCAATCTGGCAATCGGGCTGCTTACCTTTCAGTAAGCAGTAAGGTAAGCAGCCCGGAAAAAATCAGGGCCGATGGCTGAAGGGACATTCAAGAGAAGGGTGAACTAGAGGACCGTTCATGATATACGTGACGCTCTAGGCGGAGGGGGAGGGGGCCTGAACCCCAGTCATGGTTGTGTGACAAAAGAGAGGGGCGATCAGGGCGGCGTCAGAATTTGTCAGAATTTGCCTATTTGTCAGAATGTCAGAATTTTTTAAAATCAAAAATGAAAAATTTTCGCAAGGCAGCAATTGTTAACACACAATTCATCACAAAACGCTAATTTGAGGGGGTTGAAACTGAAATTTTCGAAATTACCTGATGAGGGTGCAGCCAGGGCCGGATTAAGGGGGCGGCAAATTTTGCAATTTTTTTAATTATAGGTATAAAAAAATTTCGGATTTAGATTAAAAAAAAAAATTCCAAGCGAGAGAGGGCGAGAAAATCTCTCATTTCCTGAGAGTATAATAATTTCTAATTTTGTAGTATTTCAGAGATAAAAGATACAGCACCTTTAATTATTCAAGTTAAGAGAGAAACCAAATAGTTAAAACACGCAATTTAGCCTGGAACGGCGCGACTTACAGAGAAATGATGACGAGGACTTGAGATGAAAAGGAGAAGCCCTCGGCGCGGCGATCGGCATGTAACACATATTAGCGCCTACAAGACTGCACGAATACTTCACGCATTGCATCAAACAGAGTGCGGTCACTGCGGTCAGCGTAAAACGGATAGCGCCTACAAGACTGCGTGAATACTTCACGCATTGCGTTAAACACAGTGCGTTCAGCAGCGGTCGGCGTGAAACTCACAGCGCCTACAAGACTGTCGGAATACTTCACGCATTGCGCCAAACAAGGTGCGGTCAGCGCGGCGCGGCGGCGGAAGTTAAAATTATTAATCCACATTTATGTTTGTTCTTTCAAAATTTTTTCGTTCATTTTTTATGAATGGAAGGCCTTGTCCACACAGAGATAGGTTTACGAAACTTAACTTTCGCACAAAGTTCCGTGAAGTTTTGCTAGTAGTGTTGACAGGGCTTTCGCAAAAAATGTGTCCAACACCAGTAAACGCGTCTTATGCACCCCTCCCCCGCTGGCACGTTCATTTGATGGTTTTTATTGATGTTTCAAAACGAATGAGAAAGGGGCGGCAAAATACAGGCGGCCCATGGGCGGCAAGTAGATAAATCCGGCCCTGGTGCAGATTGGTATTTCAGACGTTGCGAGGGGGAGAGAGATAAAAAATCCGATCTTCAGCATCACGTATTTTTAGCTCGGTCCCTTGGCCGTACAAACTTTTAGTGAATATATTTGTGAGGGTTGTTTGAAAATACATATACCAAAATAAAAAAAAAAGATTGAAGCATTTACTAGATTTTTGTCAATGAATGCCTTATCTAGGATTTTATGCAGGAACTCTAAATTGGCTTCCTTTGAATTATTCATTATTGATTATTTTATTTTTTATTTTTTTTTAAATTATTTTTTTTTTAAAATGAACTTAGTCCACAGGTGCTCCGATAAGATGATGTTGAAGCAGTCAGTAACGTTAGACATATTTTCCACAAGCTTTGGGTCCTAACAGCAACAGGCTTTGAATTAGCGGTAGGTTCATTTACATTTCTCACTGAACTTTTTTCCCACTCCTCAGTGAAAAAATAAAAATATGTTAAGATGCGCGCTCGAACTTTTCCACAGGTGACTGTGAAACGTCTTTGCCGCATTTGTTGTTCTTGGAGCAAAGAAGGAATAGGCCGCAGCCCACATTTTAGGACGGCAACGTCCTTAGATATTTAAATAAACAAAGCATTATTCGGAAAATTGACAATGTCACATTAAAAAATCAGTAATAGTTTACTTCATCGGCACAACAGACAGCTCTTGAGTTCAGTCACGGCGGTGTAAGACGAAAAGGAAGCCCATACCCTCAGTTAGTGTCGAATGCGACGAACACAATACAAAACTCATGGATGCAACTATTCGGGCTCCATGGATGTCTGCGTTGCATACGCGTTAGAGTGAAGGCGTTTTGAATGTCCAGGCACTCACCATCACCCGCTTCACCCGTGACGCACTGGCGCTGCGGGATTTACTGCGAGGATCCTAAATGGCAGAGCGAGCTTTCAATTCTTCATTTATACTGCAAGATATCACCTAGAATATTTTAATACAGGCATAGGATGTGAGTATCTTTTGTATGTACTTCAGTTTGAATATTGCGATGTGCTTAGCATGGACTTGAGGAGCAACTATTCGTGTCTTTAGAGATGTTCTCATCCTGCGAAGTATTAATGGGGAATTAAAGGCACTCGTCATTATATGTACATTTTCGCAGTAAATTTTGATGATAACATCCTCTAGTTATTATTCGTAAGGAAAGCCTATTGTAGGAAACTTTACAAGAAAATCAATGAAACCACTTTTAAACCTCTACTTTTCGTATTAACATCGATATGGGCTTTTAATGCTCCCATATTTAGTCCGACTCCTCTCATTAACTCTCTCCACTGAGCGTTGATGGTGAGGCATCTGAAGTCAAAACGCCTTCACTTTCGTGCCTAGGCAACACGGACATCCATGGAGCCCGAATAGTTGCATTCAGGCGTTACAATGAAATTCGTTCAGAATCCGTCACATAAGACACTAACTGAAGCTTTGATTGTATTTTTTGACACCAATTCCAGCGTTGCCTATATGTCAATAAGGTTAATCATCACTGCTTTTATCGCGGCATTGTCACTTTTCCAAAAAAATGCATTATTTAAATGTATTACAATGTTGGCGGCTCTCAAAATCGTAAAAAAAATTAGGTATCGAGCCCCTGGTAAAAATTGGCAGTAGAATGTGTGTTCCAAAATGCTATAGACCTAAAGCCGGCTGTAAGATTTCCAATAGCATTCTGTAGCCGGCTGTCCAATTTCTTATAGTCTTTTATAGCCGATGGCGATTAAGCATTAGCCAGACGATAAAGTTAATGCTAAACGTTACTAAATACGGATACTAGGACTTAGTGAGTTGTTGGACTACCGCTCTCTTTTTGTGTCATAGTATCTTGATATATATTTTGCGAGGAAAGCTCCGTACTTTTGAAGGATGCCTGTCATTCTTATTGTGTTGGAGCGCCTTCAATATCTTATGATCCTGTACAATACCTCTGGTGTGAAATAGTTGCTTCATACGCCGTGGCACGCTGCGGCGCGGCGGGCGGGCAGAGAGCGCGAAACTCGCATTGGCGCCTACAAACCTAACAGTGATACTTCACGCATTGCGCAATGCGTGAAGTATCCTTGTTAGGTTTGTAGGCGCCAGTGCGTCGCCGCTCCGCTCTGTGTTAGGCTCTAATATTTAATCTCGCGGAGTCAGCGTTTTTCAACTCATGATTCTGAAATGTTTGTACACTCTGTATGGATTATTCTCATTTTAATTGATGAAAAAAAATATGTTTTATAGGAAAATATAATGTGTGTTTTGTAAACATTAAGGTAGTTCCGTAAAAAACTTAATGATTTCCAAACACACGAATTTCTACACAATTTCTTATAGCCTTTTATAGCCAATCGCGATGAAGTGTAAAGCCCGGCGATAGAAACTATAGCCCGACTGTATACTTTTTTATAGCCTCGTATAGCCCGGCTATATGATTTGTTCCGCTTTCTACAGCCAGCTATATGATTTTCTATAGCCTTCTTTAGTCGGCTATAAGAACTCCTACGGTATTTTGAAACGCAGCTCCTAGCGCCAATTTTTACCAGGGCATGATATGTAGAGTTGCCTTTAGCCTACTTAAATAAGTTCACCTTTGTTTGCGGTTTTTTTTATTTTTCCCCCTTGAGAAAACACTTTCCAAGAACTAATACGAACTTTCAAACAACAATCCTGATGAATCGCTCGGAATATGGAACAAAAAAAATTACAATTGGTCTACCAAAAAATGGGATGGGACAGGGAATCTATAACATCACAAGTTTAAATATATACGTTTATGATTTCCTACGTGCTATGGCGAAATTAAAGGACAAGTAAAGTCTGACAAAGTGAAGAAAATGTAACATGTTCTGCTTTTTTCCTCCTGAAATGTGGGCTGCATCTAGAACTGTAATTATTTACTAGAAAAACGCAATCAACGTGTAGCAGTGTGAAATAGTGGGTAGTGCGATTGCTTCAAATAAAAATAATACTTTGATTGAGAATTACGCCGCAGAAGGGTAATTCATAATGTATAACACCTTAGGCGCGAAGCGCTACCGGGGGGGGGGGGGGGGGGCGTGAAGCGGTCAAGGGGGGTTGGCGTATCCTCCGGGTGGAAAAAAAAAAATTGGTCGAGGACAAACTTCCGACAATACTGCGACGGTGGTGCAGCAAAAATCACAATAATTCGAGTGGATATGAAGAATAAATCCTCCTGCTAAAAATGTAGAAGTCACTGCGAAAAATTATGTCTGCAAGAATAGATGGTAAAAATAAATCCTCTCCATTGATTACATTTTGCGCAACTAAGGATTCAAATCACATTTCTCCATTTTGACCTGAGGTACTTTCTGCTGAACTTGATCCAATTTCGCTCCCATCTCGGACCCACTTTACACCGACGCGCGTCCTTCCCTCATCAAGGGCGGAAACATCCCCTATTCCAATCGGTGGAAAAACTTACCGAAATATCACAGAGAGGCCGCTAGCGTCATAGTTAAACTCCAGCTTTCCCAACAGAGTGCTCTGCCGTTATTCCGTACCTCCGAATGCAGAACACGGTATTTCCGTGGCATTTGGCGGGTATTGTCAGGGCTGGTGTGCTGCCGAAGAGGGGGAGGTAGTGAATTTAGGATGATAGGGGTTGGAGGGGAGATGGATGGAGGGAGTGATTCAGTGCTCGCGAACTTATAAATCAAAAGCACGGATCAGGGTTCGCAGACAGGGATAAAAGGGAGGGAAGGGACGAAAGCCCCCTGTGCCCTCCCCCATGAGCGGACGAGAATGCACTCTCCGAATATCCCTCGCGTCACGCTCATCAAATGGTGATTCGCGATTGCAACGAGCCCCGTGCCTCGGTTGCGTTGCCCCTCCTCCTCGCTTTTTAACGCTTCTTTTGTTTTACAATGTGCGTTATGAGTAATTCTCCGTCTCCCATTTCGTATGGCCCTCGATGAGTTGCCATTACAATACCCTGCCCACACCGTTGCAGTGCTGCCATTTTACTGTATCAAAAGATTCCGAAATAATTCCGATTTCCGGAAACATATTCCAATTTGCCAAAGTTCCGAGAAAAATTTCGATTTTTTCAAAAATTCCGGGGAAAAATTCTGATAGACGCCCGGATTTAGTTGCGAAGATCGTCGAGTTAAGTCCCTAAATTTGATCAAATAAATGGTCAAACTGGCGAAAACCCGCGAATTTCGAGGAAATTCCGAAAATAAATGAAAATTCCGAGGATTCAGAGGATGCCGGGAAAAGTTTCGATTATTTGAAAAGTTCCGAATTTTGGAATTAACTCAGGGAAATTGCAGCACTGCATCGGTGATTTGATGAGCAGATTGCAACCGGGGAGGGGGGAGGAGTACGGGGATTGGTCACGAGGATATTAGTCGAACAAGTTTGCGTAGAGGATATTAGTAGAGTTAGACGCGCGTGGTCGTGACGTCATGGTTAGATATGACGTCGGACTCAATTTGCCCTTCCCTTTTAAAAGAGAATCTTCACAGGGAGAATATGGCCATCAGGTATCATGGAGACCTTTGAAATCCAGAAAAATGGCGGTGACTGTGGATGAGAGAGGATTGTTCCCAATTTTTCTCGATTTTCCCTTACTGCACTTGTTGCCTACCTTGCCATAGTAAAGCCGTTCTTTTTGCTTGAAACAAATTCGCGACTCTTACAGGTAATAAGTGGCTCCAGATTGCCACGAGTTCTTCGGGCAACCCCCCGCAACCCCCTACAGCCAAGCATATGAGGAGAGGTCCATGCTATGAGGGGATGTTTTTAAATAATGCAAAATACGTCCTTTTCCTCGCAAAAGAACGCAACTAAATTTCAATTTTGCCGAATTTTTTTTCGCAAATTGCATTTTTCAAAGTGAATCCCGGGAATTTCAAACTGAAAATTTTACTGTTTTGAAAGTCAAAAAATTTTGAACGAACATGGCACAGGTACAGTCTCGGAAAAATTAAATTGTTTGAGTAAATTTTGCGGCCTTGGTATGTAGTTACGTTCCCTCAGCCGGGAACGACGAATATTGGTTTCAAATCTGAGCAACTAAGTATGAAAATAGCATAACTGTCACGCGATCATTGCGCACTATTTGTACAGCAAAAGTATTAATTTTTTGCCCCATGTACATACCTTTAAATGGAAAGAGGGGGTGTTTTAGGTCGTCTCACAAAAAGCGTTTTACTTAATTAAATCTAGTATGGAAAATTAGGTGACAGCAAGGGCCATTGCGCATAATATCATAGGTTCAAAATGATAGGTTTAGATGTGTCTGTCCAAATGGCTCGAAATATCTATAGATGCGATGTGAAAACCATGCTCGATAGACTAATTTTCGAAAGCATGCCGAGTATTCTAAGTCTAGAATATTAGGTAGTCAGAGGGCGAAAAACTTTTAATGTCCGAGTTTTGAAACAAGCCAAAAACTTTTTAAGTCTCTGATACATTGAACATACATACATATAAGTCGCTTTACAGCAGTCCCTCGCGCTCTACGACTCCTAACCTCCACTGCTCTCTTTCAAACCACAAATCTTGGGGCATTGAGCACCTTAACATTTCCGCTTCAATCCCCTCCCTCCAACCTTTCATTGGGCGCCCTCTGCGTCTTCTCCCAGGAGGAACCCAATCAAGGACCTTCTTCGGCAACCTGCCTCCTGCCATTCTCCGGACATGACCATACCAAATGAGTTGTTTTGTCATAATGTCGTGCACGATGGTCCAGACCATCGTGCATGATACATTGAAACTTATCTATAAATCGAAGATAGATCAATATAGCCGATAAACCGATGTTTGATATTCATCCACAGTAGCATGTCACAGTTTCGAAAAACAAGCGTGCGTCTTTGTAGTTCATACAATCAGACCCCAGTTTGTGGACATATTTCATCAGTGGTGTTTTTATTACTCTGAGGGAAGTAAAAGATGAAATACTTTGAAAGTGCAATGGGATTACGTATAGTTTTTACAGTTTTAATTTGAAGAGCTTACTCCGTGCTCTCGGTCCGTCGCCTCTATGACGTGAAGGCGTACGTCGATATTCACGTGAGCTCTGGAAAGTAGGGAATTAAAGTGATAATAGGGCTCATCCCGCAATAGAGTTAAGTAGGTATGTCCTTACGTTATGTCAGAGGAGCAACGAGTTATCGCCCATTACCACCTCTGACTCTGACCATCACATCTCGCCGAAAACACATCAAATCGCACGAAACACTCTGGAATTCACAGAGGAATTCGAGTGTATTTTCCAAGTAGGCGTTTATCAAAGAATAAACGGTGCAGAGATTATCTAAAATTACGTGATCGATGACTATTTTTAACGCGATGATAAGTCTCCTGATCGTTGATTAATTTGCAGCGTTTAGATGGATGAGTACACTTTACATTGTTCCTATTGAAAAAAGAGACGGGGTAATCACAAACATGACGTTTTTCTTCTTCTTCCTCCTTTCCTGATAACCCTGAGAGAGCTGCTAAGTGAAAAATTTGACGGTAGTGGGAGAGCCGCTACGCCGCGCTGCCGCACTGCTGTAACCTTTGCTCCTTCAATTATTCAGGTATGCAAACTTTCAGTCTCGATTCTGGAAATGATATCGCAACATGTCAGTGATGAATCATTGCTATTATAAATGGAAATTATTATTGACGTCACACAATCGCGTCATGAAGTTCAATTTCGAATGAGAAAACCATCTATGGTGAAATATTCAGTCATACTCGAAAAACCAAATAACCATGTAAAGAATCCGCGGGGTCTTAGTTTTTTTCTTATATTCGATCATTGTCGCTCGTTATTTTAAACTAAAAAAAGTAAGCTAAAACAAAAGATGAAAACAAAAGCATGAATCAGCCAGTGATTACTAAAACAATATCTGTAACAATTAGTATATGCTTCTCAAAGTAGAGACAAATTAAGGGTAGCGTATCAGGAGCGGCTCCACCAGGCGCTACCAAAACAGGAGCGATAAAATGAAAGGAGAGAAACTATGAAAACAATTAATAAGAGGCGACAATGATAAAAAGAAAAAAGAAGAATGAAAATTAAAAGAGTAAAAGGAATATGAGGAATCGTGGGCGTAGCTAAGGGGGTAGTGGGGGGCTGCTCTCTCCCCCGGAATTGAAGATAGTATCATCTGGGTCCCTCCAAAAATTCTTGATGGTGGCAAAAACCTTCGTCGAGGATATTCATCTCCTTTGAAGTAGGGCTTTTGATGAAAACTCCGTGCTCATTCAATTAGTATTTTCTTCTTTGTATCTCCGTTCAATATGCAGTTGCATTCCTCAAACGAATCTCGATTAAATTGATTTTCGCTCGATTTAGATATTTCTGAGAAGATTTTAAAATGTCTAATCACTTATGTTTACGTTTTATTTATTGTATTTTACTTTTAATAGGGTGCTACTGATAAAACACTATTACCCTTGCATTTTCCTTCATTTATCTTCGCAATTTTTTACATGTAAGTAATAGGGATTGGAGATCAGCAAATAAACAGAAAATCTGATGAGTCAAACGATTCGAAAGTATTTAATGCTAAAGTACATAAAACAACGTAATTTTTGTGCAGAAATTGATGGAAAATATACGTCAATGCAGAGTTATTGGTTAGAAATGGGATTTAAGGCTACGTGACGTTAAGTTACACATTGCAATGGGGGAGGGGGATTAAAAAAGCTGTAAAGTTACGTTACGTAATGCACAGGACTTGTCAGTTGAAAATACTACACAGAGATGGTTGTTGCGCCTTGATGCAACTATTCGTGTCCCATTGATGTGCGTGTTGCATGTTCAAAAATTGAAGGCATTTTTCTCATCTCTTCAAAAATGAACGGGAGTTGTCTTTGGTTATAACACTCGCACAACAGAAGTACCAATTTAGAAATATTCTTTCCGTCTCTTTCCTTTAACTACAAAAAAAAACAAGAAGAAACATCCAACATGAATATGTTGGAAAAGCGTGCCGAAGAACTGAAATCTAGTGTGTGCACTATTTCCATTTCAACGAGATGTGTATAAATTAGTACTCTCTGCAAATTGGGGAGGAATTATTGATTTGATACCGTTGAATGTAAATACATTTCATTGAAAATACATTTTATTGAATAAAGAAAGTAACATAATTATATTGGATGAACAAAGAAAATAACATCATAAATCATTTAACTGAATTGGTTCATTCAGAATTTCAAATTAAAGTTTGGAAATTGTTCAGTTTGTTGCGTCATGTTGGAGATTGCTCAGTTTGCAGCAGCAGAGTATGGAGTTTACTCTGTTTAATGAGTCAAACTTTGTCTTTTCTCTTTTCTTCGATTGATTTGTATTAAAATGAGACTTTAAGGTATCTTTTCTGGAAATAAAAAAAAAAAAAAAAAAAAAAAAAAAAAAAAAAAAAAATGCAACTTACACTCAGAGAATCAACAAGGGAACCTAACCTCCAAAACTCTGCCTTCCAATTGGTCGAATTGGAGATTGCTCACTTCGCTGCAGTTGTAACTATGGAGATGCAGCCAACTTGGGTTTAACCGCTTTTGAAAAGACGCTGATTCGCTAAATAGTTATGGCGGCATTTAAACTTCTAATTTAAATCCTCCGAGCGTAGAAAAGCTTATTTGACGTACCTATGAAAGAAAATAATACGGTTTCCACGGGAAAATGTTCTCAAGGGTTTCCAGTAACAGGATAATTCGGTTTCTCGATGAATGACCTTCAGGGCTTGACACTATAACGGTTCAAAAACGGAAGAACGGATCCGACGGAAAAAAAATTCGGACCGCCCCTTGAAAAGCATTGGTCGATCGGTGTGCTGTACTACAGTACATCCGAGTGATTTCAAAAAGCGAGCCCTATAGGCACGCTTAAAAAAAAATAAATAAAAAAAACTCTCTAATTGGTCAAAGAATTTCAGGCTTTCGTGGATTTTCTACTTTCCAACTTTTGAAAAAGTTCTGAACAAACTTTGGTAGATATTCTCGTTAAGTACCGTTTTCCTATAGGTTTTATTCATCCCTCGCTTGAGGATACACAGTTTTATCGATCAAGGTAACGGGTTTGTGAAAAAACAACTCCTACATTTTCATTGAAAACTCCAGAGAGAAACATTTTTTTAAAAAAATTTATAAAATCCATTTAGGTACGTAAAGCCTGTATATTTGAATAAATTTTCAAGGATTTTATTTTAATACTTATGAGCTTCATTAAAAATCTCGTAAAATATTCATCAGACATCGGCCAAAAGGGGACATTCGTCGATTGGAGTATGGATTGTATTAAGAATTAACAACCAGCGTCATTTTCAAACTTTTGACTGGCAAGTCCGCGGACGCGGCAAAGAAATTGCCCTGTTGCTGGACTGGGCAATTTCGCCAACGGGGTGTAACATGAGAAGGCGAGGAAGAATCTGCAATACTAATAATCTGGTCTTCTTCACATTCTACATCGTTGAAAAAATTATTTATGCACAGTAAAGCAAAGTAAAGGAATTACAATTAAATTTGATATCATAAACCATACAATAACTTCATTCTATGAAATAAAAATGATCAATTTTTTGCGATTTCTTTCAACCTTGGCATCTGACCAGCAGCCTCTTTTACTGTACTCAAGTTTTGCTTGGAGGTGCATAGAACCAGAACCCACTGGCACTCCCGTAGAACCGACTATGGCCAATACTGCCATGGTAAGGGAAAACGACGTATGGACCTTCAGGCTTTGCCAAATTTCCTTTGATAAAACACGAATTTCGTGGTAAACTTGGGCAAATTCTCCCTCCAATTTTTTCAGATAATTTTGGGCGCAATTTTACAAGATGCTGAAAATTTCAGGGCAAAATATTCATAATGTTCCGCAAAAGTCACCATTTTATCGAAGGAAATTTGACAATGCTTGAATGTTAATACGGCGTTCTTCCCTAGCACGGCATTATGCCCAATAGACTTGACTATATACCTATGGGAATCCAAAGAAAAAATGAAGGAAGCTTATGGTGGAGGGGAGGCAACAACAGCTCTGCGGTGCAGACCCGTACTGCCGTGCTAAGGATAAACGCCGTATGATCCTCCAGGCGTTGCCAAATTTCCTTTCATTAAACGCGAATTTTCCGGTGAACTTATGAATATTTTCCTCCCAATTTTTCAGCTAATTCTGTTCACAATTGGACGTATTTCTGTCAAACAGAACTAAGCGCCAATTTGAGTTCCTTTTGAGGAATTTAGAATGCTGGATAGCGCGTTCTGTCGAACAGAACTAAGCGCCATGGAAAAACATTGCAAGTATAGGGCGGAATGAGCCCGACAGTCGGCTCCGCCGCCAATCAAAGCCCCCCTCTACCTTCCTCCCCCGATGGCGCCTACTTCCGTTTGGCAGAAATACGTCCAATTTGACCTAAGGATTCTAACAGTTTAAAGGAAAAATATTCATAGCTTTCCTCAAAAATAAACATTTTATCGAAGCAAATTTGGCAACTCTCGAATGTTCATACGGCTTTTTTCCTTAGCACGGCAGCGTAGGCGCGCGTCCTCGTCTACATGTCAAATCTGCGGGCCGATTATTGAAACTGATAGACAAAGCTATAGACAAAAACGACAGAAGGGATTTGGAGGGATCCTATTGGTGGAAGCGGGTGGTTGCAATGGACAAAGGAGGTAGGTAATAGACTAACTAACGGCAACCCACGAGAGACCCGACAGTTAGTCTATCATTTTTCCCCTTAGTCTATGAGAACCAACTATGTCAACCAATAGGATCGCTCCATACTCCCTATGTCATCTTTGTCTATCGCTTTTTCTATCAGTTTCAATAATCGCCCCGCTGGCCCCGAAATCAATTCTCTTTAACTTTCGAAATGAAAGATGAATCTGGCAAAGCGGACTTTCCTTCGGCGGAGCCGCGCCGCGATCAGCAGCTGTCGCGCGCCGCGTTGTGTGTACCCTGAACTACCCTCGCGGCGGCGGCGCGGCGCAGCGCGTTTCTCATCGATGATTGGTTCGCGGTCGTGCCCGCCATCTTGCCACGGAAAACATGGAAACGAGGGTGAATTCAAATAATTCGAATTCTATTGTCATGATACGAAGCCAAGCGCGGGCAGCCGAGCCCCTTTCCCTTTCACTCGACCCACGCCGTGCCCTCACGTCTTCCTGGCTCCATGTTCCGCTCCGCTTTTACTTCCGCCCAGTCCCAGCCAAGGGCTGTATTCATAATTACTCCTCATCCTTTCCTCAGAAGAGCTCACATGGGTTTCATGATGACTAAAAAAAGTTTGAGTAGGGGGCCTGACATAGCATTATGATCATAATACGTTTTCCGAACCTGTAGTAAAATTGAAGGGCACGACTTTGGGAATACACCCTTGAAAGGTATACAAATTATTTTCTACCTAAATTCTACGAAGTGCAGAAGAGAAAATATTGGGAATTTCGCGAAAGTAAATGTAGGTTTAGGCCTACCTTAAACCTTGTAAAAATCACACAGAAAACTCCGGCCGTGCTGGCCGTACTGACGGGCTACATAGGCATACCGTCCGCGTTCCGGGCTCAGAGGCCGAAAGTTCCGGGTGTGGCATCCGAAACAGTCGAAGCTACCGCTCCTGCGCCCGGAACGGACGGTATGGTGTGTCTATACAGCCCGTAACTCTTTTTTTCTAGGTGCGCATGTAGACATTTTTTCTGGTGTGTTTAATTTTTTTGAAGAAACAAATCATTTCAATCTCTTCCAAGCATATATTTTCAAAGTTACACCTCTTCATTTTACTCTAAATTTTGGAAAAGCTGTCATTTTTATAGTGCTGTGTTGAAGGCCTCCTTGATCCTCCCCTTTATTCACTATGATAATCATATGGGCCTCCCTGTGGTAAGGGGTTGTTTACGGAGTGAGCTGTATGAATCCAGCCCAAGGTCCGCCTTTCCGCAGTCACTTTTACCTTGACCGCCCTTTGAGGTCAAACACCCACGTCGAATATGAGAAGCGTCAACGCTCAACATGTAAATTCACATTACAATGATATCCACCTCAAAATGTGTGATGCGCGATTTTTCTTGTGTAAAAAGTTATCCGAGGGAGTAATTTCTGACTGTCAATTTTGTTCAAGAATTTGAATGATTCAATGGTGCTGAAAAAATGGACTCGACTTCCCCTCAGATCGCTTTCCGATTCTACTAACATGGTCATCTCAAACCAGACCTATCAACAGTAGTTTTGGGACAGTCTATGTAAAAACGATAAGCAACTTAATTAGCCAAAGCAGGTAATAAAATAACAACTCAATCTGGGGAACGACTGCAAAAAACACAAAAGATCGAAAAAACAAAAACGTCGAAGAAAGGAGAAAAAATGTCGAAAATCAAACGTCCCGGTTTTTTTTTTTTCATTTTGTGATCTTTTGTGTTTGTTGCAGCATTTCCCCATATTCAGTTGTTATTTTTTCCATGTAATAATCTCAACTCGTCTATGTGAAAAAAGAAAAAAGAAAGGAAAAAAAAAAAACTTCAACCATCAGAAATGAAAGCCTTCAAGTATAAAAAGGGTAAAAAAGAAAAAAAGGCGAAAAAAAAAAACTTTCAGCAACCTATTCCGGACAGATTAGAGCTTAGCCATAGCCAGCGCCGCGCGGCTGCAGCCCCATTATTCCAATTTCTCCCTTTTTTATCCCTCCGATGATACTCGAAAAAGTTTCGAAACAATCCGACGCTCCACTTCCGAACAGCCTCTCGGACGAGCTCGTCTGTACCCGGGGGAAAAAACTGCCCAGTACGAGCCTTAAAGGATTATCGCGGAGCGGAACGAATTAAATACGACGATAAACCATTTTTTTCGCTTTGTTTTGAATGCTTTTGTAGGGCCGCATACATTAGCGCGACGACCCCTCCTGTGCAATTGTGAAACGCATACACTGCACCCGATGCAATAGCCATTCATAATTCAGCCCGGGTGAATCGGGCCTCGTGTGATTTGTGAATTGCGGTCCGAGCATGAATTCCGCCATGTTGCAATTGGCCCTCGCCAATTTGAAATGGCGAATCGCCCGCACATGCATTCCGTGCAGGGTGCAGGGATCAGTATGGAGATAAAATATTTTAAAGACCCTGCACTGCCCATCTTCCCCCCGGTGCTACCATTCCACGACCGTCAAAAGTTCCGAGATTCGGAACTTTTTTGTTCCAATTTCTCTTACTCCATGATCGTCAAAAGTTCGGAACTTCGAAGTTCCGGCGATTCGGAACTTTTTTGTTCCAATTTATGCCACTCCATGAGAAGTTCCGGGATCCTTTTTAGAATCTTTCTGAAGTTCCGAGAAAGTTTCGATAAATGTAAAAGAGCCGGAACATTTCGGGAATTTTGAAAGTTCCGGGAAAAATTTAAGAAAAGCTCAAAAGTTCCGAAATTCGGCACTAGTTCCGGGAAATGGGAGCACTGCCAAAACGTAAAAGTTATACTTAAGGAAAGTCAACGCTCAGATTCGCACGATGGGTCATGACCCAAGGGTTAAGTTTCAGCAAACTAATGATCTATGGTCGCCTTCATATTCATTCCTTAGACAGTGATTTACCTTGAGGAGCTCCACATGGTTTTCATTTGTGATTAAAGCGATGCTTAACATAACATTATAAAAAGGACAATTTTTGCAAACCTCTGGTAAAATCCAGCTGTATAAACTTTGGAAATGGGTCCTTGAAATGGATTATATTGATTCACCACTACAAAAAATACAAACATCGGAGGGGAATATAATGCAAGTTTAATTTTAGGAAAATTTTAGGTGGTTTAAATTTCTGGCTCACCCACAAAGGCACCCATCTCTAGAGGAAAACTAATAGGACATATGTTGTTTCTGAAATGAGCCAAAAATAGTGATCCCCATTCACGCAAGATGTAGTCCGATCAGAAACTATACTGCCGTGCTATGAAAGTACGCTGTATGAGCCTTCAGGCGTTGTCAAATATACTTTAAAAAAAAACACGAATTTCCTGGTGAACATGTGGATATTTTTCTATCACTTTTTCATGTAATTTTGTTCGTAAGTTCACCCAAAGTTCCTAAAAATTTCAGGGAAAAATTTTCATACATTTCCTTTAAAAAAAGAACATTTTAATGTTGGAAATTTGGCAACTCTTGAATGTTCATACGGGGTTTTCCTCAGCACGGCAGTATACGAGTGGGCAGTGGGCGCGTAGATTGGATTGGAGCACATAACGACTACTGATGGCACTGCGTGCTCCTTCGACTTTTTGGATACTTCACGGCACGACACGAGCGCTGACGATTTTACCACCTGTGGCCTCTAAGCTCTATTTGTCGTATTATCGTGATTACATAAAATGCGCGCCCCAAAGGGCAACAAACATTCAAAAGTGGCAACATTTATTTTGCTGATTACATGGAAATTTGAAACTATTTTTTTTTTTTTTTTTGCTGAATTTCTGAATTATTTTTCTTCAATTTCAAAATGAATTCTAAAATTAAAAAATGCCAAGACCGAAGGTGTTATGTGATGACTGTTGACACATTTGTCGCTCAAAAAATCATTAACGTATCGCAAGAATTTAGTAGTTTTCCCGTGCGTAGAAGGTTGTAACTCCTAAACTTCAGGAAATCACACCAGGTTTCAAAGTTTCAAGTAAAATTGATGATTTAAGTACTGATGCGTAAAAGTGTTTTGCAATACGCTTGCAAAAGATATTTTGTTCTTAAATTGAATGCTATCTTATTGAAAAAAAAAAAATGTTTTAATCGCAGACGCGAGAGAATTTAAATTTTAAAAATCTAAAACCTCTCAGACTGAAATTGTCGGCTGCTTTGTTGATCTCAAGTCCCCGTAGTGCTCGAGTCCTTACCTTCTTAGGTTAACTGCGTGGTCAGGCAGCTTGGAGGGAAATCCTTAGATTTCTGCCCTCGTTTATACTTTGAATGGGATTGGTAAAAACATTTTACGTTCACCTTCACAACAGTTCCGTCCTGTGACATTGACCTCACACTGCTCTCTCCGAAAATTTACTCTCGAAAGTCAACTTTCATAGTCACCGAACGATGACTCATAACCATTGAGTTGAGAAATTAATTTTTTCAGCAATACGAACCGAATTTGAAAAAACTCGCCTTATTGAAAAGTGTTTACCCCGGCATTCATCAGTCATCATTAGGCAAATTTTATTTGATTTTTGACTCAACAAGTTGCTCATCCACCATCAATAGGCGAAAAATAGCGTGATTCGAACCTCTGAATGAGGAATTTGCAAGTGTCAAAAACTTGCTGAATTTCGCGTTTTAGTGGAAACCACTGAGTAAACTGAACACAAGGATACCCGTGGTTCATAAATTGAACAATTATAGGAGGAGAAGTGACAAAATTATCTGATCCTAAATGCATGTGTTTAAATGGGAAGTGCCGCCAGATGACGTTACTAGACGGTGCATTTTTTCACTTTAAGATCTATTTTGATACTTTTTCCCATACCAGAGCGAAATTTAAAAAATACTGCGAAATCGATAATTTGCACACCAAAATTTTTTTGTTTCATCTAAAAGTGCCTAACGAGCTGAGTTCGAGTATTTTTCATAATTTTCTTCTGACACGGGAAATTGGAGAAAAATTGATTTAAAAGGGAGAAAATGTGCCGCTTTATGACGTCATCTGGCGGCATTTTCCATTTAAACACATGTGTTTTAGCAGATTAGGTTATTTTGTCATATTTTCTCCAATAATTTTTCAATTTAGTAACCAAGAATATATTCTCGTGCTCAGTTTTCCTAGCAATGTCATTTTAAAGATGAAATCCACAAAATTTAGGACACCTGCAAACTCTCTATTAGCTCTTTAAGCAGGGTGGCAAGAAACGTAAGAAAGAAATGAAATATTGGAAATTTCAGTGACATATTTCATGATATTTCACGAGGATGTGAAAGATTTCATATTTTTCAGGGGCTAGAGTATGCTACCCGCACTCAAACACACAAAAATAGAGGAAAGTCGCAATTTTAACATTTTGCGAAAAGAAACCGATAATTTTGAATATCTTTCATAAATTTCCGAAATTTCATGAAATATTTCACGTGAAATTTCAAAATGTTATTTTTCATGAAATTTTGCCGCCCTGTCTTTAAGCGCTCTCAGATGAAGCAGTAAAAAATTTGCAGCAAATTCTCCATTCAACTTTGACCTCGCCCGATTAGATTGCTAAAATTGCTAGTGCACGGTCTCTGGAATATATTGTCCCTAGTTCCGCCATGGACACCGGAGCGATTTGCTGCGTAAAATGCGGATAAAGTAAGTTCTAAAAATTGACTCCCCCACACGATCCAAACCCGAAGGAATAAATGCGGGGTCTTGGCGTTCATCCCTTCCCGGAGGAGCCCTCCGCCCTGAGGTCGGCTTATCCGTTTTCTCTCTCGCTCCTTCCCCTCTCAGCGCGCACAATTAGCCGGGCTGATTTCAATGCATCCAGTATGCTAATGCATTCCTACTTTTTCCCTGTCCTCTTCCCAAGGCGCATCCATGTCGTTGAGGATGGACGCGCGGTATCGGTGAATTGGCTTGCAAGTGAGTGGATAAGCTTATCTCGCGTCTGATCTCAACGTTGTTTCAATTGAACTCGCGGCTCCGTCCAGACTCCTTGTCAGCCTCAGATCATTTCCAGCTCGGAGCCGGAGCCTCCAGCCGTTTATTTCGGTTAGAAGGCCCTCAGCGCATGCACCGCAAAAATTAACCGACTTCCCTACCCCCGCTTTAACGTTATCGGGAAAGTGACCATTTTTGGGGGTCAAATATGTGCGCCCATTATGTCCCCGCACTGAAAAAAAAACACATTGGATCTAGAGTCCAGACTCTTAAAAATATTGACAAGAAAAAGTACTCATGATTCAATCCGAATCTAGCTTAAATCAAGAATCAAGCCTCTTAATTTAAGCGGATTTCGTTTTGATTCGAGCAAAAATCCGATTGAATCAAGAGTATTTTTTCTTGTCAATGTTTTCAAGAGTCTGGACTCTAGATTCTAGATCCAATGTGTTTTTTTTCCAGTGAGGGTAAGCTTTCAACCATCATACCTAAGTAATGCAGCGCGACAAAAATATTGATATATTTTTGCAATTTTTCTTTACCATGAAATTGAAGTATTTCTACGTAATTTGGCCATTAAATACAGTCTTTAAACGACCAATAAAATGAGTTGAATGTGTAAAAAGAATATGCGATTTGCCATGCGTAAAAAATTGAAATTCATTTCAAGTTTATTACAAGACATTTTAAAAAGAGGAACCCCTTAAATTATTAAATAGACATCATGCGCACAACGATCCGCAGCAGTATGTAATTGCAATTTATTGCAACCTGCGGCTCGATTGTAGAATCTATATCGAATGACCATGATCGATAAAAAGCATTGCTAAGATAGAAAGTTATCGATCAGGATCATTCGATGACGATTCAACAATCGACCCGCAGTGCTACTTGAATATATTGTACACTATAGAATTTTGAAAAATCTCAACAAAAGCGCGTGGGAGTGATGCTATCGTTCAGTTGGGTAGCTCTGACCAAAAGAGGTCTAATTGAATCCCAAGGCGCCTAGTTTGCTTTCTCGCCTTATTTTCCTATAGAGCATACGGAAAATATATCTTTCGGTTATGAGTTTCTGTAAAATTTCTCTAATTATAAAATATGTATTGAAACAATTTCAAAATCTCATAAAAATAGTAAGTGGACCAACTCGTTTTTAGTCAACATACATCAGCAGAAATTCTACTCATATTACTAGAGTGTTTCATTGATAGCAGTAAGGCATTTTCATTCATCAGTGTATTCATTCTTATTTCATTGAAGTCCCATTCAGTGCGAGTCAAAATCACCTGTAAATGAAAATCAGAGTTTTAAACGAAATCACAGCCGAACCGAAATCGGAGCATTGCGGGTTCACGCCTAGCGCCTTCAAATTTTCAGATGCAACGCAGACATCCATCAAGCACGAATAGTTGTATCTCTGCGCCGTCATTAACGCGCGTCCTTATTATCCTTGCTCTGTTTCCATATTGTGTTTGCAGCCGTTTGTCCGATTAGTAGTGGTTCTGCAAGGGCTACGTGAGCAACACAACCAAAGATAGGAGAGACGTATTCGGACCTCGTTTTATAACTTTTTGCTCGAATCGGAGAAACACCTCATCGACAGCATAGAGCGGAGCATCGCGAGTTCACGCCTCGCGCCATCGCGCCTTCAATTTTGCGCACGCAACACGACCATCCATCAAGTACGAATAGTCGTATCTCTGCGCCGTGCCAACGCGAGTCTTATTCTTCGCTCTATTTCCTGTGCCTTTGTAGTGGTGCTTCAATTAAGGGCTACGCAAGCTGCTCAGCCGAATATAGGCAAGACGTTATTCAGACTCATTTTAACTCTTCTCCCGAATCGGAGAGACATCTCACTAGCAAAGCAACTTAGAGTGGAGCATCGCGCCATCGCGCCATCGCGCCTTCAATTTTGCGCACGCAACACGGTCATCCATCAAGTACGAATAGTTGTATCTCTGCGCCGTGTCAACGCGAGTCCTTTTCCTTGGTCTGTTCCCATGCTGTGTTGGTTCTGTTTGTCTCATTTTTATTTTCTTCTTCTTCTTAATTTGCCAAAAATTATGTTACTGATCGGGCGGCATCTTCATAATACATAAAATCTGAACATAATAATTCCAATAATATATTCCAATAATACTAATAATAAGTCTTCAATTTTGTGTACATGCAACGCAGACATTCATTGAGCACGAATTGCTGTACCAAGGCGCTGTCATAAACTGTGCCTATAACCGATTTGTTTAGTTCCAAAACACACCAATTTATTTTTCAAGAATATGCCAATTCGACTGATCTGATTTAATGCATATCATTTAAGGAATAGTGGGTGTAGGATAGAAATGGACAATATCCACTTTTTCGGTGATATTGAGCTAATAATTGATGCTTATAGGGCTTTATGCTCTCTTTCTGAAAATGAAGTCCTTTCGAGTATAAAAAATACAACATTCATACATCACGCAAAAGGTTCGTTCATAAAATACGTATCATTGACAATCGGATTTTTTCACCCCAACCCTCTTTCCCCTCGTAACGCATCCCGCATCCGTAACACAATAATGAACTCTCCAAAAACATTACGTAACGCGCTTTTCGACCCCCACCCCCATTCGGCATTTTTGAATTTTTTTTGAAAAATTGCCAGCTCGCTTTGATTTTTAATCTTGAATATTCGAGAAATCGGTGCAATGCGCTTGTTTTAACGTTACGCAACGCAACCCTGAACATCCTCTCTTCTCTGTGATACACTCACAACCCTCCTGGAAGGTTTCGTATTTTATGAACGGCCTCTTCGGCATAGTCGAAAAAATTCGCTGGCTGGAAGTACTCTCTCAATGGACCCCTAGATAAGGTACAAAATTAAGCATTTTGATACATTTCTCTCATCCAAAATTTCACTTAAAACACGATTTAAGGAACGAACATTTCTGAAACTAACTCCTAACCAAGATATTCAATGTTTCTTTACGCGTGAATTCAAACCTCTCGCTCATGAACACTCAAGGGTCTATGTGCGTCAAATCGCACACCAAACATTACCGTGGTAGTCTCAGCGATACGAAATTATGACAACCTCAATCTTGACACTCTGGCTCAGCTATGGCAAATTGTTTACACTTTGAACAATAAAGGGTGAGAAATGAACAATGCTCAATCGAGAAGTTTGCCACAACTGTTGTAAGGCGCGATTTGATTCACACAGAGTATTGCGTTTCTTACGACCGGGCAATTTAGATTTTCCGTAACCAATGTAAAATTAAAACGTTAATATCTTATTTAGGAGTTTATTTCAGTAATTTTCAATGCGAGAATCGTGTTTTACGTGCAGTTCTGGTCAAGAAACATGAATCAGATCGCTAAGATTTGTACCATGTCTAGTGATCCATTCTGACTTGAGAATATCGTGGGTGAAGAGGTTTTGGAAGAGAGCGTGGTTCTCCCAGGGACCAGGGACAGGACGGGGACCAATGTCCACTCCGAATCCTGGACGAGGACCGCAGGGAGGGACTCCCAGCTCGGACATGCATGCACAACAGGGACGGGGCCTGACGGGGACGGTTAAAGCTTGGCCCCTGGGCCGTGGCCGAGACGGGATTTGATGCTTATCTCTTGCATATTATTCGAAATAAAGAACGGGATAAACTAGTTCCTTATTGTTAATTGTTTACTTGTAGCGTCCCCTCCGCCCTGCCGTGGGCTACTGCACTCGGGCCTTTCTTCTCGCCTCCGTCCCCGCTGCCCAGAAATTCGGCCGTGCATACCTCTGGGCTTTCAGGGATTCTCAACACGGATTTCGGCCAGAAATTTTGCTCCTCTTTTATTTTGACGGCGTAAGTCCGCAATCACATATCTCCTTTGCGGTGTCTGAAAATCCCCACCTCTTTGTAATTTTTTTAAAGGAGAACAAATTGACATCATTTCTTGAAGTCTTGGCAGAATTTTCTTCGGACAGAGAAGAAAAATCACGGCAGTTTTAAGAATTGCCGTTGAGTAGTTTTCCGTTCCGAAAATAAAGTATGACAAGAAGTCTGCGACATCGCAAACCGAGTTATGTGATCGCCGACTTACACCGTCGACTCGGATCTCTGTTTGGTATGAATTGAGTTGGGGCCTCGGATTTTGAAGAGGGAAAAGTCTAAGTCTTAGCTTTCGTAGGGAATAGAACCCAATTTTTAATTTATGTATCAAAATTTCAAAAATTTTCTTTTAGAAAAAAGAAACTATTCGTACAAATTGCAACATCTTACTACGGGTGAGTGATTCGATTTTAGCCCCCGTTACTTTTAAGTAGCGCTACGCCATTGAGGGTGAAACATTTCATCGCAAAGTTTGGTCTCAGACGGCAGCAAGGCGGGGGAATTAAAGGTAGTGGCGTTTTAATCAAGTAAATTGGGATGGAATCGCAGAAAAGAGAGGAAAATTCGGTTGCGCAGGGGTTTTTCGGGTCTAATCGAGCCTGAACTGAAATATGCTTCTTGAAGCTCAGCGACGGAAAAATAAGGATTGAGCTTAAGTAGAACCGAAATGACACGCTGTGAACTGAGCAAGGGCCTTTGCTACTGTCTGATTTCCTTGACTCGTAGCAAAGCGTTCTTACCCCGGATAGTGAACTTTAATGATAAGAACAAACTCCCCGTGGAATTCTTTCAGGTATTCGCAGCTACTAATCGCTTCTTCCGGAAACGTTGAAGAAGAGGCATGCGGTCAAGTAGTATTTGTCGGCAGTCGAAAAGAAATTGAGAACAGGGGTCGTTCAAAGTTTACGTAAGGCATTTTGGGGGATCAAAAAGTCGTCATACTTGAACAGAGGCCCTATGGCCAAGTGCGACTGCGAATGAGTTTGGGAATCACTGCAAAGCGTACACCGTACACTCATTCATATGATCGCGTCCCGAAATTTGCGTCCCACGAGGGCTCCGTAAAAGCTTCTCGAAGAGGCCGACCAACCACATCGCCGTATCGGTGGCCTTCTTGACAAGCAAAGGTGGAGGAGGAGGGGAAGCCGGCCGCGGCTGATCCTCTTGGATATCCTTTACATGTGTTGCATACACCTACTATGAACCTAACAAAAAGCTCCCACCTCAGGTTCTCCGCCATGTTTCTTCCTTTTCCTGCACTCTCGGTTGTTTATATTCCCCCTCCTCCTCCTGCCTACATTGTTTGATTACATTACAACTACCCGCCCGACAAAAAAAAAAGCACAATGCCACTACAACAACAATTAACAAGTTATTCGGCTCCAAAAACGAACGTTCCGTTATTCTCGGCGCTTTGCGTTTAGAGAGCGATTATACTCATTCTGTTATGTAAATGGTTAGAAATAGCCACTTGACGCGGTTTGGAAGGAATTCTTTTTCGTTTTAGTTTACTTATCCATCCGTGAGCCAGACAAGGACAAGGTGCTGCAAAAGTTTGGAGGATTCGGCGCTTTGAGCGAGGGGACCACCAACGTATCGACGGTGAGACTGCAAAAGCGCGTAACTCGCTTGAAGGCGCTGCAGACTTTCTGTTATAATTTATTTTCTGGATGGAAAAAAAATACTCAAGGCCGTCTCTTGAAAACCACCCCGATTTTTCGTCTCCGAGTAAAAAATGAATCAAGAAAATTTCAAACAATAGGGTTGGTTCGTTCTCCTATGATGAAATTAAAAGGGATACGGAGATTCTGAAACACCGCAAACGATGTATGCGTGGCTACAGTTTCCCACTATCGTTACATCAATGGGTCCTGAAAAGAAGATGGAAAAAAACTCATATTTTCTGAGCACACCTCATTTTTACAGTGAGATTATTTGAGAACTCAGAAAAAATCATTTCGCCATATTGGTTTAAGCCTCCTTTTAAAGGTAAAATTTGCGCGGGGATAAAGAAGGAACTTTGCGAGAGACATAATTTTAAACAGGAACAGTGCTTTATATAATAGCCACCCTCAGATGGATGCTGGTTTATACGATCCGTATGCAAGGCACGCGTTGTTGTGAGGTACATCAAACTGTTGTCACAAGTCGAAAACGCCTTCAGTTTCGCGCTATACTTCACCGCTCACACCGGAGTCATAATATTCGCATCATAAATTGCCGTGCAAAATCGTCTGCTTTTCAAACACTCATGAAATATATTATCTCGCATTTGGTCGGAAATACCTTAAGGAAAATGTTAGCACTGTATCAACAGAGTGACTCAAGTAAATTCGCATCTTGTCTAGTAGCACAGTACGATGAAAATATTGAAGTAAAATTTCGATCTACTGCAATGAAATTGCAATATTTTTACGTCGGTCAACAAATGCCGATTTTGAATAGTGAAAGCTATGAGTTCTCTGTGTCAGTAAGATAGACAGCTTGCAATGCACGTTGCAATGGCCACAACCCGGTATCTCTTAGGCATCCATGAAATGCATGACGCTGATAATGGGATTTTTCTACTTCCTTCCTCTCTCCCTCCCCCTCAAAAGACACCCGTAACGCAGGTCTGCATCTCTCTTAAAAAAAAATTCGTAACGCTTTGTTCAACCCCCTCAAATGAGCGTTTTGTGGTGAATTTTGGATGGAAGATTGCCACTTTGCGTCGATTTCGCGTTTGAGACTTTCAATTGGTCGGCGCCACTCGACCGTTCTCTAGCGTCAAGCAATAACGCATCCCTGGACTTCCCTTTTCCCCTATAACGCACTCGTAACGCAGGCACAGACCTCCTTCTCCCCCGGGAGCGATACTTACGTATTTCATAGCCTCGAGCATGGAAATTACGATTCTCGGGACTGCGTTCTATAGTAGTATAAGAATTATACTTAAGGCATTTTCGCCTACTTTATTTAAATTCCCTCCTCCCATTTATGCCTACCGTAATGAGCCAAACCTCTCCTAATGGATTACTTAAGCTTGTCTTGACCTCCCTCCCCTCTCGTAAGACCCCGGAAGCCGAGCTCAGCCCCCCTCCCCCGTTAGCCTATCACGTGATAACTTGTTATAGGTAAACTGTCCGTTTTTCTGAAAGTTTCAAATTTCGCTTTGGCTCAACATGTTCGGATGTTTTTTGTTGATGAGTTTCGTAAAACACTTTTCTGAGCATGGGTTATGCCATTACCTCTCAATTTTGCTTATTTCGACACTTAGACCCCGTCTCCTTAGGACGATCACATTTGGCCATTGAACCTAATGATATGAACGGACTAACGTCCTCGTTTCTTTTACTCTTGAAAGGCGATAGACGGGCTCTGGGTGGTAATTACGTGGACAAAAGCGAAATTAGAGGGAACAAGTGGCAGTGGGCACACGATGAAGCAATAAAAAGCGTCGTAATGCGGGTGAATGGGAGCGTGGGTGGCGACAAGGAAGGGAAGGGGGCAAATGTGCGGAGGACGCGAGTACGGCGATGCCTCGAAAATGAATGGAAGCTGAAGGGATGAAGAAGATGCGCTGAATGGAGCGATATGAATGATATGATTACCCTCAGCACGCTTCTGGGCAGGTGAAAAGGATCCTAGCAATCCCTGGGTTGGTCGTGTGCTGGCCATCTACATCCACCCTCGCATCCCTTGTCCCGGCGAGCGTGGGGCAGCTCGCGTTTTTTTGGCCGTCTTGTGCGCGAAAATGGGCTGTGTCCAGCGATACTCCCCCGCCTAAGCCACTTACCCCCAGTGGCCGCCCCATTTACATACCGCTCCTCGGCTGGTTATGACTCCGTTTTTTTAACCTTCCTGGACGTCTGCCGCTATTTATTTGCGTGTCATTGTGGCGCGTGTTCCCTCACTCCGCTATGGATAGCGTTTTAAGCTCCTCTTTCGCGGCTTTGGCGATTCACCTCTTCAACGCTGCGACCCCCTCCCCTTGGGATTGGAAAGGAAGACTACCACCTCACGTATGGGATCGTATAATAATCCGGGTGAATTAATGTAACATTTGAATGCATCGAAATTTTCCGGGACGGATTTCCCAGAGGAGAGCTGCTTTCAGAAAACAGAAAACATGCTCAACGTAAAAGTTACCCAAATCCTTTACCGCTGGGTGTCCGGTCTTAGAGTGGGCGGAGACCCCAACGGCATGGTCGGAAATTCTCAATGGGGGGGGGGGGGGGAGTCTACGGTGTAAAAGTTCTCATGAGTTGGGGGTTCGAAGATAAGAAATTCCTTAAAATCCCGAAAAATGAAGTTATTTCGAGAACATTCTCCGGTGATGGAAGTTCCAGGGGTCAAGACCCCCTGGCCAAGCCACTGACGGGGATACTTGGGCTCGACCCCACATCTAGGTAACTTTACCTAATTCTAGAAGATGATGATCAACTTGTGTAGTTTATTTCCAGTTTTTGGGAATCCCTCCTCTCCCTCCGAATTTGTCCTCTTCCTGTGAAAAGCAAGAGGCGTAATTTTGAGAGGGAAGAGGGACTCCCCCTCCCTGGTTATTTTTCTCCTTTTTAACTTCATTTTCCCTAGTTTTGATTGGTAGAAGTAAATTTTTCGAGAATGTTGGATCTTTTGTCTCCCCCTCCCTCGGATAGCTTTTTTCCTCTTTGGAACAACTGTTGCGCCCCTCTGTATCGTAATATTTGTCTGAAATGACGACCCTGAGAAAAATTCTCACAAAGCTTTCAAGAGCATCTGCATCTCTGATTAGATCCGGGTGGAGGACTTCGAAGTAGAAAAGTGGTGATATGGACGGAGCTAAAAATATGTTGAAATTGCCATCAACTAGTAATGGATACTTTAATTTTTTTTTTTCTTTTCACATGTAAATGAAAAAGAGGGAATTAAGAATAGAGTTTTTTAGTGACTTTTCTAATTCACGGGGGGGGGGGGGGATGAAAGGGGAGCATCACGTATTTCTTAGTAAGTAGACCTGCATTTAGGAAGGATGGATTGCATAAAGAAAAACTGATTTTTAGCGTTATGTATACTGAGGAAAGCCACTCTGCGTATAAACTCCTTGTAGAAATGCAACATTTTCACGATAAAAGAGTAAGCTCGATGGAAGTAATGCAAACTTTTTCATGCACGAGGCTCAGGTTTGCGTGGCGGGTGCGAGGAGGGAGGGAAATATAAAAACCTCGTGCAACGCCGTTAGGTAGGTACCAAATCTGTGAATGGCCCCCAAATAAAATCGGGAATAAACGATGTGGCTTAAGTTTTTTCATACGGGAGATTGTGTTCCTCGCTGAATGATTTTGTTAAAATCCATATTGCACATGCTCTTCTGTGAAGTTGTTGACATTTTTTACACCTTATAAAAAGGGAGAGGTAGAGGGGGGGGGGGGAGAAAAAATTATCATTATCAAAGGAAAATATGTAGGCGCTCCAATGGCTGTCCGGGTTTGACTTCTGGCAAGGGGTTTTGGGGGAGCTTCCCAGAGCCGGATTTTCCTACTTGCCGCCCATGGGCCGCCTGTATTTTGCCGCCCCCTTCTCATTCGTTTTGAAACATCAATAAAAACCATCAAGTGAACGTGCCAGCGGGGGAGGGGTGCATAAGACGCGTTTACTCTTGTTGAACATATTTTTTGGGAAAGCTCTGTCAACACTACTAGCAAAAGGTCACAGAACTTTGCGCGAAAGTCAAGTTTTGTAAACCTATCTCTCATGGACAAGGCCTTCCATTCATAAGAAATGAACGAAAAAATTATGAAAGAACAAACACAAAATTTGGTTTAATGATTTTAACTTCCGCCACCGCGCCGCGCCGACCGCACCGTGTTTGGCGAAAGGCGTGAAGTATTCACGCAGTCTTGTAGGCGCTGTGCGTTTCACGCTGACCGCACTGTGTTTGGCGCAATGAGTGAAGTATTCATGCATTCTTGTAGGCGCTATCGGTTTCACGCTGACCACACAAACCGCACTGTGTTTGATGCAATGCGTGAAGTATTCGTGCAGTCTTGTAGGCGCTAATATGTGTTACATGCCGATCGCCGCGCCGCGCGCCGAGGGCTTCTCCTTTTCATCTCAAGTCCTCGTTATCATTTCTCCCTAGGTCGCGCCGTTCCAGGCCAAATTGTGTGTTTGTTTTCTCTCTTAACTCGACTAGGTAATTAAAGATGCTGTCTCTTAAATCACTGAAAGACGACAAAATTAGAAATTACTATTCTCTCAGGAAATGAGAGATTTTGTAGCCTTTTCTCGTTTGTAATTTTTTTTTCTACATCCGATTTTTTTTATACCTACATTTAAAAAAATTGCAAAATTTGCCGCCCCCTAGATTTGCCGCCATGGGCCGCGGCCCATGTAGCCACGCCCTTAATCCGGCCCTGGAGCTTCCATCAGAAAATTTTGAGAAAAGGTGTTTTTCCTAAGCAAGCTTTATTCATGTTCCATTTCTTTTCATCCGCGCAACTATCACTTTAGCATGGGCAAAAAAGGGGGGGGGGGAGTCTGGTCCCCCAAAAATCCAATTAACCTTCCCGGGGATTATTGCTGAGTAAGTGCGCGTGACATACTTTTCATATTGACGATCGTAATTTTAAAATTTTTTTTATGAGAATAGCTCGAAATTGCTCCTAAAACGAGTCAAGTTTTCAAATTTTCTGGGGAGGCCCTCCAGACCTCCATTAAGGGCAAGGAGTCTCCCGTACTCTCCTTGGAGTTAGGGAGTCGGGCAGACCACCCCCCCCCCCCCCCCCCCCCTAGTGGAGTGTCCCCGCGTCCAACCACACCTTCCTTGCGATGAGGTGCCTCTCTGGCCCACCCACACGAAAGTGTATACTTCCGCCCATGTACCTTAAAATTAAAAAAAAAAGTAATTAAATTGTTCAAAATTCGTTTTCAACCAAAATTACGGAGCGCCTCTCACCAACTAATGAACCATGTTGCAGAATCTTCTTGAAAAGTTACTTGAATCCACGAGAAAAAATAAGTCGGAAAGTAACTGGGCTGCACATTAAGGGGTGGAGGGGGATTTTTTCACGGGGGGCGCTGACCCCTTCGTCCCCTGACTGCTCATGCATGAAAAAGATGCACACGGTATAATCAGGAATGCAACTGACTTGGTTCATCCTGAACAAGTCGGCTGGTGCTGTATTTCAATGCGGCACTACTATTATTTTCTCCTTCTCTATTCATTAAATCACTGACCATTCAGAGTGAAGGGTTCCAAAATTTTGCATCGCTGTAAAAAACTGGGGTCGTGTTTTTCTTCCTTTTTTTATTATATTTTTCTCTCTCAAAAGTTGTTGTTGTGTTGTCCATCATGCAAGTTCCCGAGAGAGGGGGAACCGCTTTGTTGCGAAGAGGGGGAGGCCAGGGAGGCAGAGAATGCTACCGTAGGCTTATTATGCATGCGTGCCAAATACGTGTAGTAACTTCGTTCTCGATTTCAGTGACCGGGTGCTAAGTTGATTTTATGTATTTTATACCCCTGTATTTTGTGTAATTGTTTATTTTGTTTAAGTGAAAATGAATAAGTTATACGTCGGAAGTTTGCCTCCGGACGCGGGTGAAAGTTCGCTAAGACAACTATTTGCCGAGTTCGGCATTGCTTGTGGTTCAATTACTATAAAACGTCCTGGATACGCTTTTGTTGATTTCCCTGACCAATCTTCTGCGGATAAAGCCATTGATAAACTGAACGGTAAGTCGAGAAATTTCTCAAAATTTACTGACTGTCCTTGGTCATTTTCTTACGTACTTTTCTCGATACATTTGATCGGATTTTGGTCGGTTATCAGTTGACACACATGGCTATATTTTGTCAAGTTTCGACCTATCATTCACTAGGGCTACTCACTGTTATGGAGTCATCCCTCTTCTCTGTTGATCCTAATGAGACTTTCCATTCATTTTACATTCCACACTGATTTAATCACTCCAAGGCTCCTTTTTGGTGCTAATCTCTAGCCCGACTAATGTAGCACATAACCTCTTTACCAAGCAGTTTCGCAAAGGAATGTTATCATTTGAGCCTCCGATTCTCGTTCAACAAACTCTTATTTGATATTCTTGGTTGTATTTGCTCTTGAATCCATGATCGACCCCAAACCAGTGAAACAATCTGCATGTATTGATATATTTTATTTGCTTAGGTGATAGTGCAGGAAGTTTCAGCGATTCATTGATTGCAACCTTTGCATACTTAATTTAGGATGTCCTTATCATGATATGAGGTATTTTGTTCATGCATGAAGCCAATTTCAATAATTCTCTTACCTTCTTTTAAGATCTAATATATGTCAAGCTTGTTGATTGCTTCAAAGTGCTTGAAAACTATTCCGTGTTCGTCAGTTTGCCAAATTAGGATTTTGTTCAGTTTCACGTAAACAAACCAAGAACTTTTACAGCAACTGTCATTCAGGTGCAAGGTGAATGTTTTTTGGAATTTTAATCACTTTTTTCCATGATCACTTCATTTTGAGGTGTTAGAGCTTATGCTATTCATAAATAGTGAAATTAATGGCTTTCAGTCTTCAACTATCTTACTGATAACACGCCAGCAATTTTCAGACCAGTATCCTAGTACCTCCTTCCAACCACATCTACTCCAGTAAATCCTCTCATGGCCCAAAATTTTGCAACCATTTTTGCGTACTCAGTTATCATGAGACTGGCTAATTTTAGCCGCAGACATGGCTTTATGCTGTCCATGATCCGTATCAGTTCTGCCTAAATTCGCCGCTAATTTTTATCGTAACTCTCATCTTCAATCTATATCTATCCGAGCTTTCTTCCTGGTAATTTATTTCTCAGTTTTTCAAACTTAGGAAAAGGCCTGGTTATACATATTGACTCCTGTCTCCATGTCTCTGTTTCTCAGAAAAAGTTGATCCAAAGATATACATATTTATGCTGAAAAATATTCTTTATTGAGACTGAGGAGGTCCTGCTTTACAAGGTTGTCTAGAATGTCGTTTGCACCTGATTCCGTCACAACAAAGGACAAGCCCGTGCTTTGCTGTAAATTTTTGGCTCAATTATGTACCTATGAATTACCACTATATTTTCAAATCCCTAACTTGAAAATTAAATATGTACCATACTTGTCTGAGGTGTAATTATGTCCAAATGTGGTAACATCATTTGGCAATCAAGCTTCATCTACGGATGAATTATCAGAAGAAAAAGTGGTGCTGTTTATTGCCTCATTTCAGTCGTTGAGACTTTTTTCTGAGGGGAGGGGAGGCAGAGGTATTAATCATATGCATAAGCTTAACTTGAGTGACTTAAGTGAGTTTTCAGTGAAAATTTAAGGAGTTAAAGAAACTTACTGAAATTTTCATTCAAAATTGTGCCTCAGTTTTTCAGTGAGTAAAAGATTTTATAAAAGGAATAATGCAATAAAGATCCTCCTTTTCTGGCTTGAATGATTCTGAGTCATGACAACTCTTGTCCCACACCCACCAAAGGAAGCGAAATTGGCTAAAAGACAACATAAGTTTCTCCAATTTTTTTAACTAATTCACAAGTGTATGTTGGTAATTGACTCTCAGCCTGCGTTAGCCATTTAACATTCAAATTTAAATGATCACATCTGATAAGAAGCACCTAATCAATTAATCGAAATTATCATTTTTTTTTTCGTAAGTAAAATTCTTGTAGGTACAGCATATCCTGTGAAAGAAATAAATTCATTTGTCAAGACTGAAATTAATATTTTAAGTACCTAAGAGAATTAGAAAGAACCCATTTTTCTCTCTCTCTCTCTCTGATGAAAGTGTTCTTTCAAGTATGAAAAACCACAAGTATATCTGAAACTGGTCCTGTTGTTGATTCTATCCCTTCAATTTTAAACTTAGAATGAAAGAAAAATCTCTCCAATAATTTCTCCATGACGAATAAAAGGAAAGTTACAGGATCGCTAATCTCTGCTGAACCAAACCGAGTTTCGTCCACTGCTTTTAGGCTTTGAATTGGAAATTCATGACTATCTGCTTTCCTCTGAAACAGTGAAAGAAGTAATTATTGAAACCTTTGATTTTTTGCTCTTAATTTTAAGTGAACATTTTAATATTTAACACTTGAAACAGTGCCTTTTGGATCAACATTATTAAAGGAAAAATGGTTACAGGTTGAACACCTGCAGCAGTAATGAGCTTTTCATATCCTGATGGTTTCAGGCAAAATAGTCACAGGCCGAATCGTACACGTGTATTGCACATAAACTCTACCTGTAGTAGGTACTATAGCTTTTCATTAAGCACCAGGAAATGAGAAATAAAGGAAAGGGGGATAAAATAACTTTTCGTTAGATTGGTTCTTTCATGTACCATACTTTGGCTGATCGTGGATTATTTTCACGAAAACGCACAAAAGATAAAAGTGGACGTTGTAGTGTCACTGTCACCATATTTGGACAATAATTCAAGGGAACAAGTTCTCGTAAAATCAGGGATAACTTGGCAAATGCGGAGTCTTGGAGTTTTCTCTTTCAGCCAAAACATGGCATTATTTAATTTCAAGAACCTTCGTGCCTGAAATCTTTTCATGTAAAAAATGGTGTGGAAAAAAAATGTGTATGGGTAAAAATTGAAAAATAATTCATACCTACTCAATAGATTTACTCAAGGAAATTTCTCTTCGATTTTTTTCCGCGAAATCATGCCAAAAAGTGAATTTCAAATATGGCAAGAGCTTAGAATTTTTACATTCAAAACCCTGAAAAATCGGGGAAGAGTCGGAAAATTTTTAATTCCAAGAATAGGTACCTGTCACCCTGAATATGCATTTGCTGCATTTTTTAAATATTAGAACGCGTTTTTTTATTTTACTTTGCGATTCCTCTGCCCTGTACGACGTTGGTGTAGACTCACTTTTCTGCTGAAAAATCATAGATGGGGGATGATCATTCAGGGTCACTAGATCGAAAGATCGTTCCAAATATTGCCGAAAATTTTTGTCATTTTTTTCAGTTAAGCCTATAAACTCATAAATAATTTTTACATGACGAGATTTATATGGGAATGCTGCCTTACAGAGAGAAAATTCCGTATGCATATCTGAATGTTGCCCAGTTTTCCTCGATAAAATATTTAATTTTGAGAAAAGTTGTGAGTCTCTTGAAATTTTTTGATCCAGAAGATTAAAATGTATTGAAAATTCGCCGAAGATTTCCAAAAAAGTTATCCAGGAGTAATCGTGTTTAATCGGAAAAAAGTTGCTTGAATTCGAATGCTCTTACGACGTTTTTCTGCGTACGGCTGAATTGAGGGAAAATAACTTTCGTGGCAACCCCGCCGAAGCAACCGTCCCGAAAGGTCCAACGTCAAAATCCTCGTGCGACAACGAATTATCACCTCGACGCTCCGAAGCCCCAATCTCACGGGGGTAAAAAAGAGTAACCGATTTTCGTGCAGCTCCCGATGAATGGGGCCCCGAAAAGATTTTTGACAGGATCCGCTGGTTTCGGGCGAAAAAAAACGCCACGAAAAAACGAGGGCTTTTGTCGCTTTAATTAATAATAATTGTTGGCGGGATAAGACGCGGATCGGGCGCGCGGAGCCGTATATTGAATCAACTGAAAAACGTTGCCATTCCCCGATGAGAAAAAAAACCTTTTTCCGTCAAAAATATGCCATTGACTGGCATTTACTATGCAATTCTGCAAGCGCGCGGGGAAGAGCCAAGAGCGGCGGCAGATTTTTGGGGATGGCGGATCCGCGGACGCAGGGATGCAGGACCACCCTTATTCGATCCTCAACCGGTATTCCGCAACCCTTTAACCCCTTCGCCCTTCCCCTCGTCCCCCTTCCCCCTATCAGCGAGAGCCTTCCTTCCTTCCTTCTGAGCTTTTTTTAAATGGTAGAGTCTATTGTTAGCCGAAATAATACATGTTGTATTGCAATTTGATTTCCTCGATGCGGTGCTCCGTGCGTATCCACTCCCAAAATGTATCCCCCGCGTTTTTTCTTCTTTTTCTCGCTTCTCTCACTCTATTCTTGCCGCCAATTACTTAATCATCAGTGGCTGAGCTTTAATCCCGGATTTCTGAAAACGCGCGTTCATTGACCGCGTCGGACGTTGTAAGCACTTCCCAATTTTGTAACGAATATTAATGCCTAATATAAACGATGAAAGAGTAATGAAAAACTTTAGTTTGACGGTGGATTCATCGTAATTTACTGCAATTTACGTAAATCTCTCAGTTTAAGTTAAAGTCTTAAGTTAATTAATTTTTTTTTTAAATTTAACTTAAGAAATGAAATCTCTAACAATACAATTGTGGAGCTCTAGTAACAACCGCAAAATTGTTTTAGTAGGGTGTAGCGGGATAATATTCTAATTACCTATGGTTGAATGCTTAAATATTTCTTTTGTCTGATTTCACCTTCATTCGTGATAGTGAAGAAGCAGCATCCGGGAGCGAACACTGGGGAAAAAAAAGTCGCTTGGATCTTGAGTCCAGACGCTTGAAAACAATGACAAGACAAAACATTCTTGATTCAATCAGATTTTTGCTTGAATCAAAAAGAAATCCGCTTTAATTATAAGAGGCTTGGTTCTCGATTAAGCAAAATTCCGATTGAATCAAGAGTATTTTTTCTTTCCAATGTTTTTAAGAGTCTGGACTCTAGATCCAGGGACTTTTTTTCCAGTGAAAGTTTCGCCCTTGTCCTAGATTTTCGTAAAAATCAGTGCGTTGAGCGTTCACTCTTTAGAATAAAACGTTTTTTTTTCGGTTGCAGGAACCGAACGTTCGGTTCATGCAACCGAACTTCTTTCATCAGTTTTTTAACCTCATAGACTCGGTTATACGAACGTTTGGTTACACGAACTGGAAGTGGGGTTCGACGAACCGACTAGTTTGGATGATAGAACACCACATTCTCCTTCATTTTAATATATGCAATTTTACCTTCTTGGAAGTCAAAATATTTGTGGATCACGTATTTTGTTCCATCCGTCTTTTTTACTCTGCGTTAAAGTCTCTGAGGCAGTAGTCATCCGAAAAGAACTGGATATGCAATTTTTCAATTTTCTACTTAATGTATGGAATTGAGGCGCCCTTCAAAGTTTACGTCGCTGTTTTTAAATTAACCTTTTTCCTTTTCCTTCGCAAGAAGTCTGGCAATTTCAGCGCCAGTGGTCAGGGAATTTTTCAAAAAAGTCAGGGATTTCTAAATTTGGGTTAAACTGTCGAGTTTGCCTTCAATAATTGTGATGGCAATTTGAGCGGCTTGGGAGTTCGAAAAGTTGTACAAAGTATTCGTGATTTTGCCACTTTCGCCCAGTATCAGTCCCGGCGAGGAACACGCCATTAATTCTCTTACTACATTTTTCATTCTGTCGAGTTCGCCTTCAATAATTGTGGTGGCAATTTGAGCGGCTTGAGAGCATGAATAATTGCGTGAAGTAGTTCTGCCACTTTTTTTCAGTCTCAGTCCAGGGAAGGAACACTCTGTGATTACCCATCGCATGTTTCGTTACTGAGTGGGTAGTGGTGCGCTAGAGATTTAACAGACTTTTAACGGAGTTGTTTGTATCCCTTTGTATGTAACACCTTTTACAAAATATTGGCGAAAAATTGAATTATCTACTGTTGCCGGAATTCGAGGCTTTGATACTTGCTCGCTGATCGGCGGTGACCCCAGTGTCGATCATTTTTCGTTCGCTCTTGAGAAAATCATGGAGACTATTTTTAACTGACTACCTCGCAAGGTATAATAATTAATCGAGTATTTTTGCCTTGGCCATGGATTTTAGTAAAAAGAGGAACAGGTTGTAATTTTCTGAGGAAAAGCTCTAAAAATTACCCACTTAGATTGCGAGTCCTGTAAGGCAGGTGTGCAGAAAATGCCCTATCACGCCCCACCCCCCCCCCGCATGAACATGTGGAAAAGCTCCAAAAATGTGGAAGGAGAGAACAAGTCGAGGAACCAAAAGTCGATGATCGAAGGAAAACTGGAGAAAAACGTCATCTTTTTTGAGATTGGTGGGAAATTTCGTGGAAAACTGATGAGAAAAATGTGGAAAGACGGCTGGCGGGCGCGTGAAGATTTTGCACCCCTGCTGTAAGGTAGATAGAGATCGAAGAGTCAGCCGACTTGAGCTTCACACCAAGTGAAGGGTGGGAATTCACAGTCCGGTAAGTTATACGTTGCTAAGATGGCGTAACTGTTTCTTTCAATAACAGGAATCTTGTAACCTCGGGATAGTAATTTTTCCATGGAAGTGTGACCATTCTGTAGATAACGAAAACAACTACCCAAAAATCCTCTAAATTATGACATTTAGGTTCCTCTTAAATGAAAAACATCGTGCATAATCTTAGAAACCCCTGCATTTTTAAGGAGATTACCTGACTTCGAATAGACTGATTCAGTATTGCTACTTCATTCGATATAATATCAAAAACATTTGGTTCAAATGTAAACAAACATGTAGCCTTGTTTCTGACTAGCGACCTTTGCGTCGTGGTGGTAAAATGCGTCTAAGTGTTTTTTACAATCGAAATTTCTCGTGTTTATTGAGTCTTTAAATGATCTATGACCGGTCAATGATCAAATTTCAGTAAATTAACGCAATCAACTCATGAAGAATTCACACATGAGGTTATGTTAGTTCGTTTTGGTTTGAGCCAAGAGTTCGGTATTTTATCGAATGACTTAGTGTTTAAATCAGTCTATTCCCACTCTTCAAAGTGATTTTGCGATGAATCGAATTCGAAGTGTGACGTAGTCATTAAGCTCCTCGCATAACCAAGTCAATAAATTAGCCCACTTTAGAACGAGAGGGTACAGGTTCATAAGCCATGACTTCATCGAAAGTATAGTTGTCAGCGTAAAATGTTGGATGTTGCGGCGGCGGCGGCGGGTTTTTCGAGTGATGCTGCACTCCCGTCGCCGCTGAACCAACGTTCATCTCACCCAAACCCGTTTTTACTAATCTCAACCGACGCATCAAACATATTTGCGCTGTTGCCGAATCGTTAAGTTGATCACAAAAAAAGAAGAAGAAAAAGGAAAGGCGACCGTCTGGAATTGAATCGCGAACCGCATGCATACCAACGAGTTGGCTAAACCACTTGACCATCGCCTCAGATCAGGAAAGAAACTGAAACAGCCCTAACTTGAACGTGCGTTGGCGGAGTGCTCTCCCTACCACAATCGCGACATTCATTGTGGGCACGTGTCCAGACTCATCACTTTTTTTTCTATAAAATATCTTCTTAAGACTTATGAAACTTGTTTAAACCAATACTTTCGTAATCTTGATGACATGAAGAGTAACTGAATGTAATCACGTAAAATCTCACGCAAAATACAAGAAAGTAGGCAACTAAGGCCAGAAACCAACAGACAGAATGCCAGGGACGTTTCGGGGTGGTTTCAACCCCCTCCTCGATCCGGAAACAAAAAATGTAAAAATCAGGAAACTCCTCAGAGCCAGGGGGTGCAGAAAGTGTTCGATCGGCCGATCGCGGAGCTTATGTGAAAGCTTCTGAAAAGGGGTAACAAAATGTGAAGGCACCTGAAAAAATGTAAAGGCAGAAGGCTTAAACCAGCCGAGCGCATTTAGCTTTTTGCGTAAAAACTGTGTAACGCGCTCTCTTATGCGAAGAAAATAGTTAAGCACACTCATTTATGAGAAGGTAATCATGGAGCGCGTTCTTTAATGCGAAGGAAACAGTGAAGCGCGCAAGTCTTATGTGGACAGCAATGTGAAGGCGCAACCTCAAAAAATGCGAGGGCTGCCTAGAAAAATGTGAAGGTGAAAAACTCTCTGTACCCCTACCGCAGATCCTCATTCGTGATAACCTCTGATTTCTTTCCATATGACACCAGCTACCTGAATTGACGTAGAGTGTTGCAAAAATCATCTGAATTTGATGGTCCCAAGCCAGTGCCGGATTTACCTACTTGCCTTCCCCTTCTCATTCGTTTTGAAACATCAATAAAAACTATCAAGTGAACGTGCCAGCGGGGGTGGGGTGCATAAGATGCGTTTACTCGTGTTGGAAACATTTTTTGGGAAAGCCCTGTCAACACTACTAGCAAAAATTTACCGAACTTTGCGCGAACGTTAAGTTTCGTAAACCTATCTCTGCGTGGACAAGGCTTTCCATTCATAAGAAATGAACGGAAAAAAATATGAAAGAACGAACATAAATGTGGTTTAATGATTTTAACGTCCGCCGCCGCGCCGCGCAGACCGCACCGTGTTTGGAGCAATGCGTGAAGTATTTCGACAGTTTTGTAGGCGCCATGAGTCTCACGCCGACGACCGCTGCTGAACGCACTGTGTTTGACGCAATGCGTGAAGTATTCACGCAGTCTTGTAGGCGCTATGCGTTTCACGCTGACCGCACTGTGTTTGGCGCAATGCGTGAAGTATTCAAGCATTCTTGTAGGCGCTATCCGTTTCACGCTGACCGCAGTGATCGCACTGTGTTTGATGCAATGCGTGAAGTATTCGTGCAGTCTTGTTGTAGGAATGTAGGCGCTAATATGTGTTACATGCCGCCCTCGCGCCGAGGGCTTCTCCTTTTCATCTCAAGTCCTCGTCATTTTCTCTCTCATTGGCCTGGTTCCTGGCCAAATTGCGTGTTTGGTCTTAACTCGATTAATTAAAGGTGCTGTCTCTTGTATCACCGAAAGACGACACAATTAGAAATTACTACACTCTCAGGAAATGAGAGATATTGTTTGTAATGTTTTTCTAAATCCGATTTTTTTTATACCTACATTTAAAGCAATTACAAAATTTGCCGCCTCCTAGATTTGCCGTCATGGGCCGCGGCCCATGTGGCCACCCCCCTAATCCGGCTCTGTCCCAAGCCTCCACCTCCTAGAGATCTCACTAACAAAGTGCGTAAGGGATCCTAACATTTTTGCGGTCCCCTTGTATTCATTCAGCGAAGCCCTGAGGGGCGTCAAGATCGTGTAATGGGATTCTTTGGGTCCAATAACCTAAGAAAACAACTCAAAAGTCTCTTTTCTAAGTCTCTGTGTTAATTTATGGACCAGGCTGCGGTATCAAGCAGCGTCAATTCGCTATAATACTATATGGAGGGAGGGCAGAGGCCAGAGGGGGATCTGCCCCCCACCTTTAGGGTTCAGTATTTCAGGCAGAAGGGGACGATTTTGGAGTTTTTGCCAGAACACGTGGCAAGGAACATGATAGAGGGAACAAGACCATTTTTGGAAAATAAAAGGAATTTGGATTTCTCTTTAGCGGATGTATTTTCCTTTTAAAAAAGGCATGTTCATGATTTTCTGGAATGTTTTAGCTTTAGAAATAGACAAAGACCCCCCCCCCCCCCCCCCAGTTTCTGGTTATGTCTGTGCCTCTTCCCCACTTCATCCCCCTCTTCCTCCGCTGCTCACTTTTTGTGACCAAATTTTTTAAATAGGTACTTTTTATAAAAATACCCCGAATTATCGTAAGTCGAAGAATCTCCAAGCAGCCTCCTGACTACTATATCCGCAGATGAATTCTGAAAATATTCACCGTATAGCAAGTGTGTGGCAGTGTTTGGGGTTGAATGAGAAACGATGAGCCCCGAGCGCATTATTTAACGCCACGTCGACTCACTGTGACCATTTATACGCAGATCCAACCCCATGCAACTTCACGATTCAGATGTAAACACAAAGAGGCTAACCTCCAAATTTGTCCTGTGTGTTACGCACTCCGTACGCTAACGTGTCCTAATGCGCGTCACGAAACGTTGGACACAGAAAATAGAATAGTTGAAACGCGCCAATTTCGAGCTAATACGTGAGGATTGCAGGGAGAACCTTAAATTATAATATTTTTACCCGAAAACGGGGGTTTTAGGTGCAGACAGGAATATGAATCATCCCTTGCAGCGGGTTCTCTATCGGGGGAGGGGGCGCACCGAACGGCGCTTTGCTATTGGCTCACCAGAGGGGAGGGATAGGCACGCGAAACGGGTTATGCAGATCACTATGATAATCGCGATGAAGAATCCAGCTCGGGGCAGCGACCTCCTCTTCAGTGGTTTGGCGTGCTTTGCGATGTATCGATTGATCTACCATTGAAACCTGCGGTGATAGATCGATTATCAGAACCCCTTAATAATCGATTAATTGCCATGGTTTCAAATGGGACAGTATCAATGGTCGATTCGCCACTGCCCCTCTTCCTCCAGCTAGACCACCCTTATACACGCTTTGTATTGTGCTTTAAGTGTGCAGAAACATTGGATATCGTTTACTTGTAAATTTGCGGCCTCGCTGTGTCCCGTGTCCACTTGGGTGAGTGTCGAATCGCTTTGGATTTTTTTCAATCTTCCACTCCCTCGCAGTGATATCCTATCGCGTTTTCAATCCGGGGGCTGGGGCTGGGGCTGAATCACGCTGATAAAATGACCGTAGGTCATTCATTATTTCAGTTGATGGATCCTTTGGGGAATTTTCGTTCTTCAGCTCAGTGGCGGCATATTAGCGGGCAGGTAGGCACAGGTAGGCAGGGGTATTACTTTACATCTTGAAGATGTTGATTATTTTCGATGTGCATCAGGGTGTTAACTGGTCTGGAGAACCGAGAATTGTCAGGAAAATAAGAGAAAATTCAGGGAATTTTAAGAGAAGGGTTGGAATTTTAAAAAAAATCTCGAAACTTGAAATCTAAAAAAAAAAAATCAGCGCTGTCCGCACAATCAAACTGCCTCTCATTCTGGTTCGGGGTTCAGTGCTTTGAATTGCACTCCGAATAGTGAGTAGAGGAACCATCTCAAAAAAGAATTTTTGAAATTTCAGGTAGTATGCGCTCAATACCTGAAGAAAAAGGTTCTCATATCTCTTGTCATTTGCAGTGACATAAAACGCCGAAAATTGTTCCATCTCCTTCGTGCAACTAATCGTCGACGTGAAAAGTCAGGGATTTTTGATTATTTGGGGCAGGGAAAACTTAGAAAAATCAGGGAATTATTTGCCACCGAGTGTGTAGCCCCCCTGATGCCAGTTCATCCTCGGGAGTTTTTTAAGGTCCCCTCCCGTCAAAAATACGAAGTCGAAATATGAAACTCGGCAATAATTTCATCTCTGACGTTGAGTCTATTGGAGGTAACTTCAGCTCAAACTTGAATCTAACTTCAAACCTAGTTTTCTCGATTCGATCTTCAGGTGACTTGGGTTCCTCTCCGCCCAATTCGATCTTAAACTGTGAAGCTAATTTTTGCGTGGTTCCAGGGCCGGATTAAGAGGGTGGCCACATGAGCCGCGGCCCATGGCGGCAAATTTAGAGGGCGGCAAATGTTGTAACTTTTTCAAATGCAGGTATCAAGAAAAAAATCTGATTCAGAGGAAAAATTACAAACGAGAAAAGGCGAAAAAATCTCTCATTTCCTCAGAGTTCAAGTATAGTAATTTCTAATTTGTTCGTCTTTCGGTGATACAAGAGACAGCGCCTTTCATTAGTCTAGTTGAGAGAAAAACCAAACACGTAATTTGGCCTGGAGCGGCGCGGCGCAGAGAGCAATGATGACGCGGACTAGAGATGGAAAGGAGAAGCCCCCGCCTCGGCGCTCCGGTCAGCATGAAACATATATTAGCGCCTACAAGACTCCATGAATACTTCACGCATTGCGTTCAACGTGGTGCGGTCAGTAGCGGTTGGCGTGAAACTCATAGTGCCTACAAGACTGCATGGATACTTCACGCATTGCGTCAAACGTAGTGCGGTCAGCAACAGTCGGCGAGAAACGCATAGCGCCTACAAGACTGTAGGGATACTTCACGTATCGCGCCAAACACAGTGCGGTTGGCTTGGTGTGGCGGAAATTAACATAATGAAGCCACATTCATGTTTATTCTTTCATAATTTTTTCGCTCTTTTCTTATAAATGAAAGGCCTCGTCTACACAGAGATAGGTTTACGGAACTTAATGTTTGCGTAAAGTTCCGTGAACTTTTGCTAGTGTTGCAGGGCTTTCACAAAAATGTGCCCAACACGAGTAAACGCGTCTTATGCACTCCTCCTCCGGCACGTTCACTTGACGCTTTGTATCGATGTTTCAAAACGAATGCGAAGGGGCGGCAAAATACAGGCGGCCCATGGGCGGCAAGTAGGTAAATCCGGCCCTGCGTGGTTCCGAGAGATCTGTTTGAAAAACGCATTCGTAGCTGAATATGTTATAATAGAGGATATTAACATTGGTCGTTAGCCGTATTCAGAGTTATGGAGACTTGACTACTCCAGTCGGCACCCACTTGATGCAGGAGCGTTCGCTAATTGTCTGGAATGTCGTAGCGTGTCGTGGTCATTCTTCTCAACTTCAAACCGGACCTTTGACAAGATTCCGCCAGTTTATGAAATCCGGATCCTAATTTTTAAGTAAACCACTGATTCCTAAAACCGCCTGGGGGTCTGGATGTAAACGGTCATTTTTTGCGGTGGTGAGGGGCAGCGGCGGACCCAGCAATTCGGCAACACCGGATTTCCTTCATTTAAACCTATGTTAAATAATCGATTCTTGTCAGAGCACCTGGCCCCTACAAGAATCGATACATTCCCATAGGTTTAAAACGGGGCAAAACGATGTTTCTTATTTGCTGGATCCGCTAATGGTGAGGGGGCGAAGACAACAACTCCTGCCGTGCTGAGGAAGAACGCCGTATGAACCTTTAGGCGTTGCCAAATTTCCTTTGATAAAACACGAATTTCCTGGTAAATTTATGAATATTTTCCTTTCGATTTTTAATATAATTTTGTTCGCAATTTCACCTAAAGTTCCTGAAAATCTCAAGGGAAAATATTCATAACTTTCCTCAAAAAGACACATTTTATCGAAGGAAATGTGGCAACTCTCGAATGTTCATACGGCGTTCTTCCTTAGCACGGCAGATTACTAGAACCTATGACTTATGAGGATAACCGCATGTTAATATTCATCCCCAAATCATCGATAAAATGTGCCCCCATTTTGGCATAAAATCTAACTTTTGGTTGCGGGGCAAAAACGTCGGGTCGCGCTGACGGTCGTCAGCGTTTTGGAACTATCTGCACCCCTGATTGAACTTTTCTGTTTCTCGGAAATCCCTTCATCTCATTTGTCATTGCACAAAAAATTCCAGCTTGACCATTTGAAATGGACCTCCCAATGTCCATACTTACTCTCTTCACATATTCTCTCCAGACTTTCCTCCTCACCTCTCGTTGGTGTATTTGGAGAAGAACAAAGGATTTCTTTGTCCGAAAGCTCGACGGCATTCTGCTTTCAGTTAACTTGCAGGGCAACATGTTCCTGAAAAGTTTGGAAATTTCGCCGCGGAACCTTGAATGTATCCCAAAACATTACACTATTAAAAGTTCAAGAAACCGTTCGCTAAAATTTTTTTGTGGAAAGAACTATTGTGAAAAATCATGTCATCAAAAATTAAAAATGTTGGAAAGTCCGGGAATTTAATGTTCAGAATACTTGTGAAGCAGTGGCGTGCTGTTAAATCTTGTTTCTCACTCCAACTCAACGTGGCTGCCTCTTGAATCCGCAGGTGCGACGAAAGTAGACGAGGGAAGTCACGGCTTAAGCTGGCTGTTTTCGTCTTACTCCTGGGTTCAAATGACAACCAGGTGATGTGCGAGTGCCGAACAAGATTTTAGCGCACCCCAGTTCTGAAAATTCAGGGAATTTTGCTGCGGAACCATGGCATTTTTTCTTCCAGCCAAAACAATACCTAGCGCTTAGAACTTTTTTTAAGAAATTATGCTACTAAAAACATTGGAAAGTCGGGAATGTTATGTTCGAAATCCCTCAAAAGTCAGGCTTAAGTGAGGGAACTTTGAAATGCAAGAAAACTTGCCACCCAGACGCGGTGAAGATGGAGTAACCAAAAAAAGAAAAGAAAGAGATTGCAATCAGGAACCGCTTACTCCAGCTTATCTGAAGAAGCACCTATCTGTATGAGAATACTAATGGCACATACGCCGTTTCTTAAATGAGCTAGAAACAATAGTTCCATATTACAAAATGTTGTCCACATGATAAGAGATGCTCGGAACGTTGCGGTCTCCCTGCGTGTGCCTCCGTCTGGTTATTACGCAAGGTCCCGCGGGCCCCCTCGCATCCCCGATCCCTTTTTTGCGGTCAAGAAGGGGTTCCTACTCTCCCCCTCCCCCTCCCTCTCCCCGTCCACGCCTCCCCTTGATCTAGCTCCTTCGACGTCTTTTGTGTCATTTCAGACTCCTATCGTGTCATCATCCTTAACGCTCTCACCGACTGCAGTTCTACTCTTCCCGCATAAGCCAATCGCATATCGAGCCTCTACCTTGCCCTCTGAACTAAATATGAACAAGCTTCCGTTTACTAGGATCGGCGATTTTCGAGAAAAGTCGATACCAGTCGATCGATTTGGTTTTGACCAACAAACCGACACTTAAAAAGTGGGTGGCTTAAAAAAAATAGTTTCCTCACAATCGATTTTTAGGATAAAATAATGTAAAAGCGCTAACTTGACATAATTGGCCCAAAATTTACACAATTTAATAAAAATGATTGGTGTTAGGTGTTCACCGTTTTCAATCGTTCACCGGTTCGAAAAATCTATGTGATTTTTTATCATTCGCAGAATAAATTCTATTTCTCGAAGTAATGTTTCCGTTTGAAGATACTGCGCGCCGCGCGGTAACGTTGCATGGTGGCAACGATCATGGTGTCAACAAACCAAAAATCTGATCATGGAGTCAACGATTGTTGACGTCGTGATCAGGCAGTAAAACGCAAAAATGGGCCCTGAGCATGGTGTCAACGATCACGGTGTCAACAAACAGAAAAATATCCTCCTTGTGAGTAAAATTAAAAAATTAAGTGTACAGGAGAGGTCTGGGTCACGTATAGTTGGATTAGGTTAGTTTAGGTCAGGACATGTACGGTTAGATTAAGTAGGTAAGGTTAAAGTTATGTAGGGTAAGGTCGGGGAAAGTTAAGCTCTGTGAAAGTGGGATAGGTCTTGTAAGGCGAAGTTGGGTAAGGTGAGGTAAAGTTGGGTAAGGTTAGGTTAGGTAAGGTTAGGTTAGGTTAGGTTAGGTTAGGTTAGGTTAGGTTAGGTTAGGTTAGGTTAGGTTAGGTTAGGTTAGGTTAGAGTAAATAGCACAAGAAAAACAAGACTTGAAAAAAAGGTGTTACTGAGGCAAGTTTTAAGTTTCGTTGACGTCGTGATCGTTGACACCGTGATCATTTTTCATAAGGGTCAGAATTTTTTATTTTTGGATGATCATGGTGTCAACAAAAACTTAGAAAAACTGTTTGTTGACACCATGATCGTTGACACCATGCTACGTAATCCTGCGCGCTTAAAAGTTTCGTGAATAGATCTTTATTAATTCATGCCACCGCTCCCCCTTCCCCCCTCCACCTCAGCACAGGAAAAACAACCTGGGAAACTCAAGGAATTTCATAATCTAAGAAAACTTGTCACCTTGTATCCCTCCCCCTCCCCCCCCCCCCCAAAAAAAAAAAAATAAAAAAATAAATAAATAAAGGAAAAGAGCATTTCACTCTTTGGAATCAAGATAGGGCAAGTGAAAGAGCGGGTGGGATCGAAGAGGAGAGAAAGACCACCCTCAACAAGAATTCAAGGTCATTCTAATCGTCACCGATGGAAGCATCAGCGCCTTCCGTCAAGTTAAACGACTTGACACTAACGGAATGCATTCTCTTCCTCTGGGGAACCGTAGAAGTATGGACGTATTCGCTACTCGCCGCTCAGTAGAACGAGCCATTTGGAGAAGTCGGAAATGCAATTTTTGACGCAAATTTTAATGTGTATATCGTCTAATTTCAAATCTTGAGGGATGCCTCTGGAAAAAAATTTGATGAAAGAACCAATGGAGTCACTCTTAAAACCTAAACGTTTTGTATCAACGGTGCAGGGTGTCTGCAAGTCCGGAAATAGTGCCGATTGTTTAAGGGAAGTCCGGAAATACTGAAAAAGTGCGGAAATTCCGCACAAAGGTCTGGAATTTTTTAAAATTTTTTGTCATTTGTGTCGCAATTTCAAATTTTTGAAATTTTTCTAATTTTGTCAAATGGAGGTACTGAAGAAGTACGGAATTTTTCTGCTGGAGGAGGTACTGAATTTCTCGAGAATGTACTGAAAAACTACTTATTTTTGACCAGCCTATTATAGAAAACACCCTGACAGAGTCGAAAATTCTCAAAGTTACCAAAGTTTGTCCGACTTCTACCATCGAATCGTTCCACTGAACGCCGCGCTGACTGCGGCATGAAGGATGGCACGAAGACGAAGGATCCGGAGACGGGTCGGTCGCGGTCGGGTCGCGCCAAGTGCGGAATTTTGTGAATGAGCGATTCGGACGCCAAGGAATGCGGCCAGTCGGATGCTCCTCGCCGCGCAACGACTGGAACAGACGCCCCCCCCCCCCCCCATTCGCCCCCGAGGGCCCCCTCAGGGAAGACTGCAACTGCGCAGTGCACCCTAAACACACAGTCACAACGAGGAAAAGACGTGGCCGGAAAGATCACTCCTTTCGGCGGATCCTGGGAAAGGGCCACGCTGCCGTGCTAAGGAAGAACGCCGTATGAACTTTCGGGAGTTGCCAAATTTCCCTTGATAAAACCTGTACTTTTTACTAAATGTATGCATATTTTTTCTTGAAATTTTCAGATATTTTAGATTTAATGGACCACTAGACAAGATACGAATTTAAGCATCTGATACTATGTTTCTTAACCAGAAATTTCACGTATAAACACGATGCGCACAACGAAAATTACTGAAATCAATTCCTAACGAAGATATTAATCGTATTCACTTGATGCGAGAATTTAAAACGCCCGCTCATGAAGAACTCAAATGCTCTACGTGAGTCAAATCAGCGCCTACGACGTTATCATGCACAGTCTTCGATATAACAATCGACAAGTTCAATTTACCTTGTTGTTCAAACTATCAGCAATTTGCTGATAGCTGAACAGCAACATGCGTCGGAAATGAACGTTGCCGATTTTATAAGCAGAGACTGTATGAAACGATGTAGCGCACGATGTGACTACGTAGAGCATTGAGTTTTCCTGAGCGGGTGGTTTGAAATTCTCGCAGCCATAGAATATTAAAAGTATTCTTCGTACGGAGTTGGTTTCAGTAATTTTCGTTGTGCGAATCGTATCTACGTGAAATTCTAGTCACGAAACATGTATCAGATATGCTGAAATTCGTAAATTGTCTAGTGGTCCATTGTGTACAAAATCGTCTGTAAATTTGAGAAAATAATATTCATAATATTCCCAGTATTTTTGGTTTTTATTGAAGGAAACTTGGCAACGTCTGAAGGCTCATACGGCGTTCTTCCTTAGCACGGCAGCACGGTGTCATGCTGCCGTGCTAAGGAAAAACGCCGTATGAACCTTCAAGCGTTGCTAAATTTCCATTTATAGAACACGAATTTCCTGGTGAAGTTATGAATATTTTTCCTCCAATTTTTCAGGTAATGCTAATGTTGTTCGCAATTTCACCTAAGGTTTCTGAAAATGTCAAGGAAAAATATTCATAACTTTCCACAAAAAGGAACATTTTATTGAAGGAAATTTGGCAACTCTAGAATGTTCATACGGCGTTCTTACTCAGCACGGCAGTATAGCCCCAGAGACAAGAGACCGTGCATTGCTATCTTGGCAATGGTGGAAGCTTTTACTTTTGGGATTCCATCATTCAACTGTTGACTAACCCACTAGGTGGATGTTGAACAACGTGTTAGGTATTTCGTTTCGCAAACTTATCGAAGTTTGGTAGGTCACCTAGTAGGTAGGTCACCAGCCGAAAAAAGGGTGATGTCTATTGCTCCCTTAAAATGGTCCACAAGGAAGTGTTGAATCCCCGATAGTAGAAGTTTCCACCGGTCGCCAAGAGGCCGACTTATGCAACACGGAAGTTTGTTCCCCAAACAAGACTGTACGGGTTCCATCAACTAGAGTTCCTGGTGGATCAAATGGACTGCATTTTGCAATTTGGAACTATAGATTCTGGCCCGGTATTAAAACAACGTATGTGCCATTAGTTTCCCTATGCGCATAAGTGTTTTTCCAGAAGAGCCAGGATTTATAGTTCCAAATTGCAAAACGCAGTCCAAATATAACAAGACCGTCTCGTCCGGGAAACCAGAATCCTTGTTTCTCAGACAAGACACTTTTTTCAGTATAATAAATACCAACCATGTGTGGATCAATAGATTGGTTCAGTCGCTTTGTCATTCGATATTTTTCGCTGTTGAATTGTGCTACTCTTCAATAGTGCTGCGAAACTATGTGTACTAAAAAAATCCATTCGTTCCGCGTGGAACCGTATCGCATATATCGAGTATTGAATAACGAAGTCAACAATGCCTCCGTTTCGTTGAGCGGGAGGTGTCGTGCGAGATTGAAGGCGCATTATCTCGTCAATGTTGAGTAGATTTGTTTGGTCTGGGATATCATTCCGGGCGTTTTTTTCCTAGCCTCTTTCGCTTCCAGTTTTCTCGATTGTTACATGATAATTTTCTGTTGTATTTTTGCAGGTTACTCATTCAATGGCTCCACGCTAGTTGTCGAGCCTTCTGTTGGTTCTGGCGGCCCTAGAAAAAGGTAAGAGCCAGATTTTTAATAAACATCACATAGTAGTAAATGCATCGTATCATGCGAGGTGCTCCTCAATTTATATTAGATTTATTTGTTAATCGATTTTTAAAATTGCATACCTAGAAAGTATACTTGAGGTAATTTATATGCAAGAAAAAGTCGAAAAATTCTCCCTCGAAATTATCCTCGTATTTATCCCAAGACCATGCACACGGTCATAGAAAGCAGCTTCTGGCCCCAAGTTACATGTTGAATTTCACACTTTTCCCCCATTTCAGGAGATTCGCCGACGAATACCTCTAGTGGAACGCACTCTACACAGAGAGAACACTCAACACAAAAGTTCGGTTTTTACGGGAAGTAACACACAAAATAACCCCAGTTTTCGGTTGACTCTGAGGTTTCCCAGCCTCTTTATTGTTTTCTGCACTGAATTCACCGCAAACTGAACCAAAATCAGTACAAAATGTGGGTAGGTTTGTGTTTTACTTCCTACCTTAACCAGAAGTAACGCAAGAACACAAATATTTATAGCAGCGTAAGGACGTAAAACGTGAAAGTGAGGATGAACATAGGACCGGTCCCGGTCCAGGGTAGTAAAACTTCATGAAAAATTAAATCTTGAAATTTCGCGTGAAATATTTCATGAAATTTCAGAAATTTGTGAAAGATATTGAAAATTACCGGTTCCGCCTTTTTGTGTTTCGCGAAATGTAAAAATTGTTATTTTCCTCTATTTTTGGATGTTTGAGTGCGGGTTGCATACTCTAGCCCCTGAAAAATATGAAATATTTCATAGCCTCGTGAAATTTCACTGCAATTTCCAATCTTTCATTTCTTTCTGAAGTTTCATGCCACCATGTCCCCGTCCGTAAGAAGTCCTCTGAGTGCACCAAGGTTAAATTAAACTTTCCATGGAAGCCTATTCTTCATCGACGCCGTGCTCTTCCCTTAGCAGGACAGATGAGCCGTCAAGTCGACCGGGAACAGTGAAGACTGCCTATTGTTTTACGCAGATTGTCGACTGTTGTATTCTTGAAACTATTCTAGCAGTCCTGGAAAAGGAGGCGAAAACGTACCTCTTTACACCTGGAATCACCGTGCGTAATAGATGGTCCCGTACTTGACAGCCTCTGTCGTCCGATCCTTCGTTTGTTTCCACGACAAAAGCCTTTTGGAGATAACTGTGGCCGTGAATGAACGCACTTTCCCCTCGATGTCATCCCGTTTGTTCAATACAATTTCACCGTGAAATCCTCGGCTGCATCTCATTTGAATGCCTTCGTTGGGTGGCTTCTTAACGGTTTGCATTCCGTTTCACAAAGATTTGGCCTCAGCCGAGATCCCCAGGATTGCTACTCTTCTTTTTGATTCCTCAAGTCATTTCGGGAAAACTCTCATTCGCTGACAGTGTGATTGGCCGTCAATAGAGGGGTGCAGGTTGTTCTAGGCCTCCGCAATTTTCTGCAACACGCTGTGTTTTCGCGAAAAGGTAAACACAACGCGCTGCGTTTTTGCAAAAAGGTAAACACAACGCGCTGATCCAGGGTGTCTACAAGTCTGGAATTTCCGGAAAGTCCAGAAATAGCACTGATTTTTCAAGGGCGGTCCGGAATTTTTTCATTTTTTTGTCATTTTTGTCGCAATTTGAGCGAGAAATTCAAATTTTCGAAATTTTTCGAATTTCGTCAATTGGAGGTACTGAAAAAGTACTGAATTTTTCTGTTGAGGAGGTACTGAATTTCCTGGGAATGTACTGAAAAAGTGCTGTAAAAGTACTGATTTTTGGCCAGCCTGTTTTAGTAGACACCCTGAGTTACTTTCGTTGTAATCTTCGTGTTTTTACTGACCTTCCAGCGAAACTTCCTGTAGATGTTACTCGATTCTCCCCGTAGAAACACAATTTTGATATTAACTTTGAGATAAGTAGTAGAAGTTAAGAGCTTAGCCCCGAACTAGTGTTCGCGGCCTCGTTCGGGTTGCTCGCGAGTATTAACATCATACGTACATTCGTGGTTCTTCAAAGTTTGCATCGTTGTTTCTACATTAACGTTTTTCGTTTTTTTAAAGTTAGGGAATTTCAGCGCCGGTGGCCAGGGAATTTTCCCAGTTTAAGGGAAAGTCAAGAAATCTCGAAATTGGATTTAACTTGCAACCCTGGTGTAGGCATGTGTTTTATTCTTCTACGCCTGTGGTCACTGTCACTGGCATTGGTGATTCCTGCAAGTTGGCATTACTATTTTTCCACTATTTAAATGTACGTAAAATATTTGATTCTTGGTAAGGCAGATTGCCTCACCAAAAATCGATTTTTTTAATGGATTCAAATGGTGCCAAACAGTGTTGTTAATTTGTAAAATCGCCACTGGTCCTTGGCTATCAGATTTGACCAGAGAGAGGTACAAGTACATGCAAGGAATCTCACTCTAAAGAAATAAGTAAACAATCAAGCAATCTCGCAAATTGTCACGAGTTCTCTCGCGTATGATTTGAATATTTTTAAAGCATCTCTCCTTACCCCTTTTTTTCTGAACAAAATGTGGGAAACCGCTGGAGTGGCCAGAACTGTGCTCCATTCGAGCACCATTCGAAGCTTTCAAGCCTTGCGAAGAAGAATCAATTTCTTCTGTTTTTTTTTATAAAAACGACTTATCCATCATGGATTTCCCTGTAAAAATAGGTGATTTTACACGTGTATCTAGCTTCTTTTTGTGATCCATTTGGATCCATTTTAATATGCTCCAACGGGCTGAGCTAGGTTTCGAACCACCATCCTCATTGAAAATTGTGCCCCATTGTCAATACAGCCGCACGTGACCGATCCCGCCACGAGGGGGTGGGATAAAGGTATGGCGCAACCGACGCTTGTCTATCATAGATAGCACGCGTTTCGTATGAGTGCCGTCATTGTACGCCGAGTCCATTCATCGAAGGTTCAAAGCGGGATTTTCGGTGCAAAAATTTCAACATGCTCCCCGTAGACATTTCGTCGTTCCTCTGAGCCTCAGAAAGCATGGATTTGTGTGTAAAACAGGGCTCATGTGGAAATTGAGGTACGCCCTCATGTCAGAGGAGCGACGATACGAGTATTTATACGCCTATTCTGTCGTGCTTAGGGAAAAACGCCGTTTATATATTCGAATGTCGCCACATTTCCTCCGATAAAATACTTATTTTAGAAAAAAGTAATTACTATTTTTCTTAGGAGACATGCATTGCGACATTTTCTATTTTTTTTTAGGAGACGAAGGGGACGCCCAGTGAAAGGGAGGCGACAGGGGGTTTTAGAAGAAATGAGTGTTTGCCAGCTCCCTGAAGGGCTTTGGGAGGATAGGGGACTTTGGCGGCTAGGTGTCGCAGAGCGCCAGAGAGCGCTATAAAAGCGGCTTTATACATACTATTTTTCACTGAAAGGAGAGGCATTGATAAGGCCGTTTTTGAAGAGCCTATACCTTGAGTACCTTGAATTTCCTCAATTCAACAAGTATTGCTCATTGAAGGTCTTAATTTTACGGAATGCATTGTCATTTTCGGGGCTGATACTGGCCTGAACATGGGTCTGGAGGCCAATTTTGGCGGAAAATGCGAGTTTGCGGTCGAACGCAGAGAGATCAGAATTTTTCGCAAAAATCGCGGCCTTCAGATCTAGGTTCAGGCCAATTTAAGACCCGAAAATAACCAAATGATAATGCATTCTGTGAAACATAGCCCCTCAGTGAGCAAAAATCGTAGTGTTGAGTAAATTCAGCGAGGATGGACCCCAAAACTGCCTTTTTCGATACCCCTTCTTTTCAGGTACCTTGAATGAAGTTGCGAAGTAAATACCCTGAAAAATTGGGAGGAAAATTCATAGTTGGGCCCAGTTTAACTGTGACGTACCAAGTTTAATTTTGGAAAGAAATGAGCCGCACGAGTGATTTCAAAATTATAGTAGTCGAACATTTCCTCCTGCGTTAAGACTTGGGAGAAGAGAAAAATATCTTCGAAGGTAGTCGTCATAATTTATCCTTTTGAGTTTTATAAAGGAATAATTTTTCAAACCTCTTCAATCTCGGTTCAACTTTTACACGAAATGGTATGTTTCTGTAATATTCTGTCCAGATTTCCCTAAATCGTATTTTGCTAGAGGAAATGTGGCAATGCCAGATGGCTCATACGACGTTCTGCATTAGTGCGGCTGTATTGAGTATGAGAGTACTCTTGTGCTCAGTTTCATTCAGGCAGTCCGCGTCCAGGCCTTCTTAAAACACGAGCACTCAGTTTTGCCGTCCCAAAAAAACGACGTATGAACATTCGAACGTTGCCAAATTTCCTCTCAGAAAATATTCATTTTTGCGGAAAGTCATGCAAATTTTTCATTGAACTTTTCGGAAACATTCTATCAAATTAAGAACAAAATTCTCTGAACTATCGGAGGAAAAATGTCGACCAATTTTTTCAAAAATAGGTGATTTGTTGAAGGGAATGTGGCAACGCCTCAAGGCTCTTACGGCGTTTTCCCTTAGCACGGCATCGTCGATTTTTCCGTTTGAAATCTCATACGATTTCCTTTCTTCCTCTCCTTTTCAAAACAATCTCATTCGCGTCCGGCATTTAATTAACCAAACCTTCCGTCTGTTGAAACTATCCGGCTAATTTTTTATTGAATTGAACGGAATCCATCTACTCTCTCTCGATCCCCTCTCTTTAAATCAGGAAGCATATTCATGCCGGCACCCGGGGTATTTATATGGTATATTTATATATATGGGGGTATATATATATATGGCATATATATTTATATGGAATGAAGAGGAAGGGAATTTTAAAGGGTTTCGATTCCATCCCTCAAAAGTTCGTAATATCCAAACATGCTGTATTGGATGGAGACGGAGAAGTGGAGGGAAGCTGACCGCTTTGGTTTAAACACTGAAAAAATGGTTAAAAACATGGTTTTAAATTATGTAGGATTTGATTCGATTAAAATGGGTAATTTTTCACTTGATGAGATCAGTGTTTGAGTTGAAGACATTTTTTTTTAAGTTTGATGATTTTTTTTTTTTTTTTTGTTTTTTAAATTCAAAGAAAAGAAAGTCAGTGATTACAAAATTCACATTTCTGTGGATCAATAAAATTGTTTGAATCTCAAAATTCTGCCGTGAATCTTCTTCTTCTGACGGTGAGAAGGTTTTATAATATCGAACTTGCGCGTACCTGTGTCCTTCGGTGTCAATAGTGGCAAATACTCATGTCTAAATAGGAAAAACAATAGCACATGCGTTATTTCCAATATTAGTCAGAAATACCCAGTGGTTCCAAATCGCAAAATATAGTTCATTTCGCACATTAGGTGGGCGAATTCATAGAATCGAACAATGGAAACGGCCACATGGAGATCGATGGGGAAGCATCTGCTACCGTATTCCGACACCCCAGCAGCGGATTTTGGCAAAAACGCACGATCCAAAAAGGGGGCTCACATCCATACCCGCCAGACTACCCTGATTTATCATGTTTTATTTCCGTCATCTTCGAGAGAGAAAACGCTCATTTCGACAAGCAACGCGCAACGTCAGTGGTGCCAGGCCAGGCGCTGGCTCCGAGAACAATCCGAACCCGAAAACGCACGAAAATAGGCTAGGGGTGAAATGGATTGCTGAATGCGCCAATGCACTCGGAGAAATGCAATAACTCCTCTTCTAAAGGTGCGCTCTGGTGTGGGTGCGCGAGTAAGGAGCTCGGGGTTCATCAGTTCCTGCATCAAGCGATGAATTTGCGTTCCCCATCATCCCCTCCGAATGCATCCTGTATCCCGCGCTGGTCCCTCCACCAAACCTCTTTACGCTTCGAGATTATTTGGACGTATTTCTGCCGAACGGAACTACGTGCATTATGACGTGAGCCCTGTTATGCACATATTCTCATGGGTCTCAAGGCTCATGTCTCAATGCACATAGAAATACGTCCATTTGTAACTTTCCGGAGCGGGAACCCGCGGAGTGAGGAGGGGCATAGGGGTAGGGGGTTGATTTCTTACCTGCCGAAGACCTGGCACGGAATCAAGGTAACACTGGCTCTTGGCTGCGACACCCAGATTTCTTATTATTCCTTATCCACGAAGAGACCCCAAAAAGGTGTTCCGATAACAACAACGTCGCCAGCATCGCATTCCTCGAGGGACGAATAATGGGCAGAAAACGCGGCCTGATTTTAATCTCGACGAGAGTTTTCTCCGTATTTCGAACAGAACATGACGATCGAGTCGATGTCAGAAAATCAAGCTTTAAGAGGAATAAGGTCTATTTTATCAGTATTGCTTGTTCACAATAATTTTCAGGTTGTGTGTAGCACTGGAAATGAAAGTTTCTTGAATCCAGAGCTCAGACTCTCAAAAAATTCGACAAGAAATTGGCTATTGATCCCTGCGGATTTTTGTTTGAATCGAGAGACCAGCTTCTTAATTTAAGGGTATTTCCGTTTCATTCAAACAAGAATCCGAGCAAATCAAGAGTATTTTTTCTTTTCAAAGTTTTTGAAAGTCCGGACTCTGTATGTAAGAGACTTTTTTCCCAGTAAAGTCCAGAAAGCTCGGAATTGTTAGGGAATTTCATCAGTTCAGGGAAATCGGAGAAAAGTCAAGAATTTTCATGGGTAAGACCCGAAATTTGTAAAATATCGGAACTTAATGATAGAATTTTGATAAAACCATCAGCGTTGTCCGCAATATCGGACTGATTGTGAATGACGGTGCGGGGTTCTATTCCGGTTCTATGCTCTGAGTCTGAATTTCTCTTGAATCTGGAAGAAAAATAATTATTTCTTTGGGGCCCTCCACAATAACACGAATTAAGAAACTTAGTACTATACCGCTGAGAAGAGTATCTTAGGAAAATTTTATCTCCGGATAACCGCCAAAAGTGTCAAAATATACCAGAATTATGAAAACTCGAAGTTTGTAGTCCAAAGAACGTAGTTTTAAAGTAAAGCTATCGAAAGTTTTACTCTAGGTACCATTTTGAACCGCGTGATACTTTGATTTCTTAAGTCCTAATCTTTTAATTTATTTTTTTGCATGATTTGTCATCAAAATTCTGCTTTTACAATAGTTACGAGTGAAATCTCCTGAAGTGAAACGACGTAATTCGTTGGTAGGAAGAAAAATTTCTAGGTTCCAAAGCGAAATAATCTGACGTTTCCACGCCATTTCCATTAGCAACTTCCCTTGACCTCGTCAGCGTTTTCGGAGTTGGGCACGTTTTGCGAATGCCTTAAGGCATTCACCCATTGGTTGATTTTGGGCATTTTCAACTAGTTCAACAACGGAGTGTCTCATAATGGACCACTAGACAAGATACAAAGTTAAGCATTCTGATACAGGTTTCCTGATCAAAATTTCACGTAGAACACGATTCAAGAAACGAAAATTACTGACATTATCTCATAACTAAGAATATTTAATGTTTCTTGACGCATGAATTCAAACTTCTTGCTCATGAAAACACATTACCGAGTCTACGTGACTCGAAGCGCACACAAAACTTTACCATGACAATCTCTGCGATATGAAAATCTGGCAACTACTATCTTGACGCTTTGGCTCAGTTATGGCAAATTTTGTACATTTTAAACGATAAAGGGTGGGAAAGGAACAATACTCGATTGAGAAACCTGCCAAAACTGTTGTGCGAGGCGCGATTAGACTCACGTGGAGAATGCGTTTTTTGCAATTTTTGTGACCAGGCAATTCAAAATTCCCTTGATTAATTTAAATAAAAACGTTAATATCTTAGTTAGGAGTTGATTTCAGTAATGTTCAATGTAAGAATCGTGTGCTACGTGAAATTTTGGTCCGGAATCCTGTGTCAGAATGCTTAACTTCGTACCTTGTCTGGTGGTCCATTAATAAATTAATTGATTGAATCGTCCTCTTTAGTGCAGAAAAGCTACCCTTGATGAGTAAACTAATTTTATGCAGGAGTTCATCCTGGTAAATCCGCAGAATTAGTCCAGTATTTCTTGGTCTTGGTCAAATGTTATTTACAAACACAACCATGGCATTCCTACCACAAAGTGATGTGATGCTCGAGGAATGTCACAAAATTAAAAAAATTATCAATTGATTGAATCGTCCTCTGCAGTGTGGAAAAGCCACCCTTGATGAGGAAACTAATTTTGTGCAGGAGTCCATCCTGGTAAATGCTTAGCTTCGTACCTTGTCTACAGTGGTCCATTAAAAAATCATCAATTGATTGAATCGTCCTCTTCGGTGCGGAAAAGCCACCCTTGATGAGGAAACTAATTTTGTGCAGGAGTCCATCCTGGTAAATCCGCGGAATTAGGGGTGAATCCGCGAGTGGCTCACGTGGTACGGCCGGAGCTGGCGCCGGCCATTTTCACGGGGCCGCGGCAAAATGGTGGGGTGCGCGACGCGGCGTGGCGTGGCGTCGCGCTTCCCTCGCGCGGGCATCCCGCTTCTCGACCCCCACTCCCTCCTCCCCCTCCCCTCCGCGATCTTCCTCCCCGCTTCCCCTGCTCCGAGGCCCGATCCATTGGTTCCCAATTCGTTCTCCGCGGCGCGCACTATTGTTTTACGCGCTCGTTCCCCCTCTGTCCTTCGCCACCACCCCTCTCGTGTTTCACCATTCGCGTCGCACGCGAACTCCGGCATACATGCCATTTCGGAGGGATGTAAATTGAATGGTTTATTTCGATAAGTGCCCAGCTTCGAAGTTTTTTGAAGTTGGGGAAAATCTGAAAAAGTCGGAAAACTTGGCGCTAATTCTAAGTCAGGGAATTTTGCTATGAATTACCGTGAAATTTTATCCTGTAGCCGAAAAAATTGCATTTTTTAAGGGTAAGAGACTTCGCGTTTTGGATTTTTTCGAAAATAATATTTTTGAGAAATCATGAAAAAAGGAAAAAAGGAAGGCAGAGAAGCTAGTTTTCCAAATCTCTGAAAACTCTAAGAAAAGTTAGGGAATTTTAAATCCGAGAAAATGTGGCATCCCGATGCGCAGGAAGGGAAAGTAATCTCAGGAAACGAAAAAGAAAGAGGGAAAAAAATGAATTCACCCGCAAAATTTTGATACATGAAAAATGTAAGTGTTGAATGTTATTCACTTTCAAATAAAAACCCTGGGACAAAAGCTATGTCCGTAGATAGTAAAATATTGAACGTTCTTAAAGCTCGGAGTATAGCACTGCTGTAAGTTCTGATTATTTTCTAAAAAAAAGATAAGAAACTCGCAGGACCCCCGCGACCATACAACAGAACCGGTCGCGTGAAAGGCTAAAAGCCGATTCAATTCTGGGGAAATATTCGGAACTCTCTCCTTCTGCACCCTCGGGAAATTCTAGTTCAAAATGGCAACGACGGTGCTTCAGGTCTAGTAAGCTTGGTTTGGAGATCCTTTACAGCGTGCGCCCCCCCCCCCCCTCCCTTACTCTTCCCCGTTACAAGCCCTTTCGGGAGATTGGCAAGAACAAAATGTCGGCAACCGTACCGAAAGCGCATATATTGAAAAAGGCACGGGGCGGAAAAACTCGAAAAATACAAATACAGAGGGGAGGAGAGTACTAATGATGAAAAAATGATGGAATTAGATGAAAGGAAATGCGGAGCGGCAAATTAAAAATGAAGGGTCGGAAAAGGGGGCCGGGGCACGTGGGGCCGCAGAACATGTTTCGCCAACATACACGCACACGCAGGAAAAAAAAAAAAAAAAAAAAAAAAAAAAAAAAAAACATGGGTGCCGATTGACAATCGCAGCGTGAATTACCGCATTGCCCCTGTTGCCGTGCGACCGCGCCCTCTCTTAATTTTCCGAATGACGACGGCAAGTTGAAGAGACTCCTTTGAATGGAGAGTTCGTACGATTTTTTTTTTCATTGCTGCATCCAAGAGTGCTTAATGAGCTGCGTGCGCAGTATTCATTATACTTTTTTTCTGATATGGGAAAATCGCGTTGCCGGCGGTTTGGAAAACCGGAAAAAGTCAGGGAACTCACAGGAAAAGTCAGGGAATTTTGCGAGGTGCGTTTAGCAACTCTGGAAAAAAACACATTGGATCCAGAGTCCAGACTCTTGAAAACCTTGACAAGAAAAAATACTCTTGATTCAATCAGATTTATGCTTAAATCAAAAGGAAATCCGCTCAAATTAAGAGGTTTGGTTCTTGATTTAAGCTAAATCCGATTGAATCAAGAGTATTTGTTCTTGTCGATGTTTTTAAGAGTCTGGACTCTAGATCCAATGTGTTTTTTTTCCAGTGAGTAGTGAGTGTAATTTAAAGGGGAAGAAGTCGAAGCGGAAGTTTTATTTGAATATCAGGGCGAGTTAGAGAATCCGAAAATTTTGGGGTGAGGGAAAGTCAGGGAATTTGATGATGAAGAGATTATTGCAACCCTGGAAATTTTGGGAAAATACGTTTCAAAGTGGGATATACTCTGCCGCCTTGTGACGTCATTAGGCTGTATTTCTCCTTCAAACACATGTATTTTAGCAAGCAGGCACTTAGGCCATATCTCATCTTAATTGTTTATTTTAGAATCAGAGGACATTCTTCTGCTCCGTTTACTCATTGTCAGTAGTGTCTTCTCAAACATGAATTTTACAAAATTCCAGACACCTGCAAATTCGCCATCATGAGACTCTGCTTAACTATAACACGAAACTCAATTCTTCCGTCTGTGCGCAGCATTTCTTGAAGCGGAGTACAGTACGTAAAAACATGAAGAAAAAAATGGATAAATAAAAATGAAATGAAACGTATTCTGTTCCTAAAGGATAACCGTACACATTTTTATCAAAGCTTTACTCAATCGAAATTCATTGAGTTTAAATTCTATAACTCGCATCATAATTTGAATCTGATTGTGTTTTTCTTCTTTACAGTCCTTATGTTTTCCTAGTTTCCATATTTGCAACCTGCGACTATTGCCATCATGTATATATGTGTTGATTAGTGTTCAACACAAAATAAGCTTTCTTTTCATTTTTGCTTAAATTGCGCGCACGATACTTGTTCAATAATCGACTAATATCTTGTTCGTTTTTGGCTTGTTGCAGGTAATTATTTGTTCCTGTTTCTATAAAATATATTTCATACGCTGCAAACGGTAGCCACTGAGGTTGGGTAAGATCGTAACATGGCCATAAAATTAAAAAATTAAACGTTTAAAATAAAAAAAACCTTCTATAGATTTTGTGATTATGTCTTGAGGTATCTCTTCATCAAAAAATCGGCTGAAGCAATTGCAATTCCTTACTAATGCACGCTGCTACACTGTTGATCGATGTTTTAAATGATACAACTATTTGGTCTCCGAGGTCATGCTAGGAAGTATCTTTTTACAATGAAGGCGTTTTTTTTATGCGTTGTCACTCGTAAGAAATCAAAGAATTATTTTAAGCAACCGCATTACTTGATAATCTACGCTGCTATACTATGTTGATAGGGTTTGAAATGATGCAACTATTCACCTATGAGGCCATGCGCCGTCTGCGAGTAAGCCGCTTGTCCCAGGGAGGGGTACTAACAAGAGTTCCTTCTTTTATACACACAGGAAATTTGAGAAATTTTGAAAATGACCACCAGCTAAAAGACATCAGCACTGTCCACACGATCAAGCTATAAGCCTCAGTCTGGCGAGGTTCTAGGCTCTGAGTTACACTATAAAAGTGATAAGAAGACTAATCCTTTTTAATAAATTAAAAATACATGGAGATGTGCAACGTCGAAATCAAAATAGCGAAATTGACGACTTTAGTCATCGATTTGCTACTCGCACACAGTGCACCGTACCAAAGAGAACAGGAGAGAAACTTAAAACTTTCCACCAGTTGCAGCTTACTAAGAAATCTGCGCGATCTAACAGTTGCGCGCCTTCATTTCCGTGCGACGCCTCCCGCATTGCCGTGAAGTTGATTTAGTTGCGTGACCCAACCTAACCCAGCTCGTGTCTTCCGTGGCAGCTCCACGCCTCGGCGACAGATTTGAATAGGATCGGGGTCATTAATTGAATTTAATCAGCACCGAAAGTGAACAAATTTCCAGGAACCGAACTTATTCTGCTGCATCACTGATTTTTTTTTCGATTTTAAATTCAGAGCGAGAATTAATGCATATCTGCATCGCAACGTTTCTAAATCTTTGATTATGATCCCTTTTTTTCTTATTGTTTTTAAGGGAAGACTAATCAAAATATCCTCTTGACAAAGGTGTGGCTGCGATCACCACAGCTCTGAGCGGTAAAAAATCACTTGATTTTCAAATTGCAAGCAGCAGTTGTTGTTATTATCAACAGCCTCTGCTATATTTTTAAGGAATTGGCGTTTTTTAAACCTGGTGTTTAAGACCAGAAAACCCGACGTGTATCCGGGCATTACAAATTTTAAGGAAAATCGGGGAATCTGTTCCAGAAACCGGGAATCTCTTGTCCTACCGCCTTGAGACCATTTCGTTTTCAAAGTTTGTGAAAATTTTACGGACGTGTTGTTATTTAGGGTTATGGTATTGCACCCGAGCTGCTAAGCTATTGTTGACCTCTTGAATAACTCATTTCAGCCTTTTAATCATCACACTAATATAGAAGCTTCCATTGCCCAGATACTATAAATATTATAGGAATGTATTTAGAGGTAAAAATTCGAATGTGCGCCAAAAATTGCCTCAAAGATGGAAAATCTTTTCCTCAAGAAAATCCTGGGACAGTAGGAGAAAACTTCGATTTCTCATTAGGGAATGAGCTCCTGAAAATCAGGAAAAAAATCACGGAATGACCACGATCTAGAGTTCGTTCTAAACACCATTCATCATGAGAATCTGAGCGTTACTTTCGGACGCAACTTTTACATCTTAGGGAAGAAAGCAGTGCGGGGTCTATAAAACACATCGTCTCCAGAGACTTCACCGACGAGTCGAAAAAAGTGTCACCTAGCGCGTGGAAGCGGTGGCACCAACGGACGCACCCCCAACTCGGGCTCGGGCGCTCGCAGCGAGGTGAACAGGTGCAAAGACGTCGAAACCGGTTCAATCGGACGCGAGCGATCCCCGGTCCTTTTCACCGTTTCACCCCATCGAGCCCACCGCCTACCCGAAGCCAGCGCTCGACGTTTTTTTCCTCGCTTTTTCCCCCGCTCCGATTAAAATCCGATCGGCACACGCCACCCGCAAAAAAGTCCCCCCGATCGTAGCCGGCGAATATACGCGAATACACGAGACGAGAAATGGGCGAATTTATCGGGCGGATCTCGCCACCCCCACCCCCACCCTGCCCCGGCGGCCCACAGGGCTCTTGTGCATGTGCAATACCCAATTGCATCGCGCTAAAGGGGTCGAGTGTCGCGGAATCGCCATTGCACCGCGCCACGCACGTGGCTAGGGCATTCGCCATTGGCACGCACTAGTGGGCGAGGGGGCGCCTCCGGCTTAACCCTCTCCACGCGCTAATTTTTTGCAGCTCTCCAGCGCGCACAACTTGAACGTGAGAGGTGGTTGCGGGGCCAGGAAAGAGACAATATATTTTAGAGGTACCGCACTGACAATGGGCCTGTTGCATGCAAGAGATACATCCGTGCGAATAGAATTTTTAGAAGTTAAATGACATGAAAATTACGATGGTCACATTAAAAAAGTCTGAAATACACTCCTTACTGCGCAATTTGCGTTGTTAGAAGCGCGCTTTTTCAAATTTCCCGCGTCGGGGGGCAGTTTTCTTACGGAAACAATTAACGGCAACTCGCGGCTATTTCCGGTCAACTAAAACTGACAACATAACCTAAAAATCGGAACTCGTGATATCGTGAAAGGAAATGTAGAAGGATTGCGTTGGATATTTAAAAGTTGATCGATTTGGTGACCGCATAAAGCGTATATGGACCACTATAAGAGATCACGTTAGGTTTGTGAACAAACTGAAGGAAAAAATAACAACAACAACAACAACAACGACGACTCGGCATCTTCCGGAAATCACCGAGCCCGCCGTTTGCTCGTTTCTGGTGATTAGAAAACTGCCCCCAGACGCGGGAAATTTGAAAAAGCGCGCTCCTAACAACGCAAATTGCGCAGTAAGGAGTGTATTTCAGACTTTTTTAATGTGACCATCGTAATTTTCGTGTCATTTAACCACTATTAAGTCTATTCGCGCGGCTGTATCTCTTGCATGCAACAGGCCCATTTAAGTGAATTCATCGAGTGAGTCAAACGTTAGATTCCGAGTTCTAAGCTACTTTACGTCCGATGAGGATAGATGAACAATTTTTTGAGCTTAAAATTTGCCACATGATGACTAGAGAAAGTCGGGCTGCGCCTTTTGCTGAGCGAGTTTCCGCAAATTAGGCTAGGACTGTTGAACTAACAATAAGTGCTCAACTCTTCTGGTCATTTGTCATCGTTAAGTTAGTGCATTCTTGTCCCCGTCTTTCAGAATATCTTCTGTGACCCAAAATCCGAGATCGAAACTGTTTTTTTCGAATTCCCCTAACGCACGCTACACAGTAAGGTGAAAAAATACATTAACGATTTTCTCCTACCTGTAGCTGGGTATAGTTATTGGCCTAGGCCAATAACTGTGAGTAGTCACCTACTCTACTTAGATACTTGGCCTCTTCGGCACTATCATGAAGGTAAAGTTTCTTTCTTTCCTTTTATTTTCTCTTTTAGTAGCGCAGCTGAAATTTGACAGAATTTTGTAATGAAGAGCTACTATTTCTGCCTGAGTCTAGAAACATCGTATGTGATGTGCAGATAGGAAATAGGATGATTTAGTAATAGTAGTTCTTTATTGTAAAATGCTGTTCAGTTCTTAGGCGCGGCTCATTACACGTCTAGCCGTGAAAATAAAGTCGCTCTCCTTGATTAACTACTGGACTACATTCTGCAATAAGGAACTACTATATTTGACTCTTATTAGAAACAACTAGTGTGCCCTTAATTTCCCTATTTAAGTTGTTGCTTTTGTGGGTGAGTCGAAAATAATAGTTCCTCATTGCAAAATTTAGTTCAACTGTCTAACTTGTGCCTCGCAATCTTTGAAATACATCCAGAGTCTAAGAAATTTAGAGATATACTGCCTACCAATAACCTAATCGATACAGTCGGACGAGGCAAAAGCTAAGTGCGGAAATCAACGCTACTTTTTTCCTTATGATGATCGATGAGCAATAAAAAAAAAATCACCCAACGGTGACTGATGAATGTTGGGGTGAACGCTGTGCTAGGCAAGTTGTTGCAAGTTAGTCCAGGATCGCTAAACAAGTCGCTCAAATCGTTGATCAAGAATCATCATTACTTAGGCGAATCTGAGAGAATCAATTTTCGAATGGAACTCGAACTCCTCAGATCGTTGATCAAGAATCATCATTAGTCGAATCTGAGAGAATTAATCTTCGAATGGAACTCGAACTCCTCAAATCGTTGATCAAGAATCATCATTAGGCGAATCTGAGAGAGTTAACTTTCGAATGGAACTTTCACTCCTACACTCAGAAAATAGTAGCGCGGGGTCTCTAAAATAATCGTATCTCATTGTTGTGTATAAAAAAGAAACGTCTCTTTCTTTCTGTGTTGCGGTCAAATATCCAACACCTTAAGGAGGTATAAAATTGGAATCGCTATGAAAATAGTATACCTAACGCCACAACTTTTCTGCGGCAATAAATCTTGTGGGGTTAGTTGATAACGTATATTATGCAGGCAACAAATGCGTTTAAAAACCGATTTTGACGTCACTGGTCGCGGTCTCCACCAAAAAAGAACCGTCCTCCGAGCGCTCTAAAACGCCGTGACGGAGAGGAACTTCCGGGTTCCAAATCAGCGCAAACGACGAAAGTGTAAGTGAAGTGTGAAAGGGTCGCGTCGGACGATATTTTTCGTCGCGCTATTTTATATCGTTATTAATAATTCATATTTTCGTAGGAAGACAACGCGGAAAGAGAAGGTAGGAATGACAGAACAGGTACAAGAGGAAGACTCTCCGAATTATTCCAGATTCTTTTCCGCGAGACTCGGTCTATCCGCGCCGAGCGCACCCCTAGTTTCATCCCCAATCCGGTTCGCACAGTGGGTCGATCGCTTACGATGCATGGTGTTAACGATCACAGTGTCGAGCAAATACGGAACCTGATCATGGTGGCAATGATCGTTGACGTCGTGTTCTGGCAGCACTAAGTCAAAACTGGCCGTAAGCTTTTTGTCATCGGTCACCAACTTGTGTCTCTTGACTCGCGCGTCTCGCCGCCTTTGTTTTTCGTAATTTTTTTTTTTTTTTTTTTAGCTTCTGTTGCTACCGTGATCATCTAAGAATTAAATAATTCTGCCCACCGTAAAATTTTGAGTGCGGTGTCAACGGTTACAGTGGCGACGAAACTTAAAACCTCCCCATGTATCCTCCTTGTATGATATCTTTCAAATTGGTCGTCTAACCTGATCAATCCCAACTTTACTTGAACAGAAATGACCCAACTGTACTTTACCCAACTTGACTCATCTTCACTGAACCTAACATAGCCTGACCTGATCTATCCTAATCTAATAATTCGTGACCTGAACTCCGCCTTGAGACTAAATTAATTTCTTGAATCCATTTATTGTGGGAGTAAGGTTTTTATTTGTTTGATGACACTGTGATTATACGTTTCTAAGCTAAGGTGACGCCATGACTCTGCGTCACGCAGAGTATTCTCAATACAAAGGGAAATAGTTCATCATGGGCACTACTTGCCCCTTGGTCTTGGGAGTTATGCTGTTCGGCGCCACACCACCACTATATTGAGAATACTCTGCAATCGCCGAGTTAACTCAAGACGTTACCTTGGGCTATGATCGTATGAGTACCAACTTGTGTCAATAGAGGAACTGTCCGTTGACACCACGCTACGTAATTGGTCGATCCTGCCCCACACATTGGAAAATCGTCCAAATCCCGGCTATCACGGTTCTCACAACTGATCGGACAACTTTCATACCACTGTGGGCCGCCACGGCCACAGTTTGGGAACCCCCGGCCGTCGCCGGTGTAGCTGCGTAGTTGAGCCGATCGTCCGGTAGGTAGCGCCACCGTGTAGATCCCGCGCTTTGCTCCACGGCGAGAAGAGGCGGTGTTTCTTCCCAGCTCACTCTGTGGCGGGGCGCGGGGGGACCAACAGAAAGACAACTCCCGTGTATTTACCGTGCCTTCTCCAGCCTATCGCTGTCTCTCTCTCGGCCTGTCTCTCTCTTCGGTTTTCGTCTCTTTCCCTTGTACTCGGTCGGCTTGACGAGTAGTTTTCTCTCCGGCCCGATCCCCCTATTCCCGCTCCCGCGCGGCGTACCCCAGCCCCTCTCTCCCTCCCCCTCCCCCTCGCGGCTTCGGAAATACCGAATGCCGGTTCGCCTCCTCCCAACCGGGCGTCTCCACGCCATTCATGTGTTAGTCCGCGCTTGGAGAGTACCTCGCCCGTGCTTTTTCGCGCTCACTTTTCTCTCTCTCCTTGTTTTCACCGGTTTGTTTACACTGAAAATTTCCTCCGGTACCCGCTCCGGAAAATTTAGTGCGTCCCTAGCTTACAGGTAATTTGTGCGAGCGTACACTTACCGCTGCGACTTTCACGTTGTTTTGTTTTGGTTTGGTTCTTTCGGAATATTCCGTTTCGGGCCGCTTTCTTCGGGCACGCGGGGATGTTGATTTTCCATCGGGGGCGATTTCCTCCTCTTTTTTTAGTTTTATTTTCGATTTTCGGATATTATTCTAATCTGCGTACGACGAACTCCTCTCTCGGATGAATGCGGTGTTTTCGCGTGGTGTTCGAGGTGTGCGTTGCCGGTTGCGTCCTCGCTGTCGATGGCCCGGCAAGTGATGAGTGCTTTTCGGACGATATTCCTCCTCAAGAGTCGCTCTGCCTCAGGAATTTGGATTAGTTGGTTTTCGGCGTGAATGCCGACATCTGGTGTGAACCCGGCTGTGTTTTTCGAATCCCGTCCCGATCCTGGCCGCTTCGTTCCGTTCGGTGTGCGTACGGACTCACCCCGCGCGCCGCGTCTCTCGCTCCACCCCGAGTCGGGCCCCTCTTTTCCGGTCAAATCCCTTGGCCCCCTCTCCCCTCCCCCTCCCGGCCGCTACTCCGCCGCCCTGCCCGGGCTGCCCCCCCCTCTCCCTTCCAGCCTTCCTACCGTTTTTTTTCCTTCTGGATTTCGTTTTCTAAAGATTATCGTTCCTGCCCTGAGGGTCGTTTTTGGGGTTTTTTCGACCCGGCTCGAGCGCGGCGCGGCGCGAACCGATTTCGAAAAACGCCGGTTCACCTGCCGCATACTCGTCGACCTTGTAAGTGTTGTGTGCCAGCCCTCCTCCGAGGCTCAACCCAATCTCAACCTCGCATCGTCCAATTTTCGGATCGTGTGGCTGATTTTCTCTCTGTCGATTTTTTTCCTGGTCTAGTTTGAATTTTTGTCTCCTTCCATCGCATTTCGCTCTGATTTCACCAGTAGTAAGTTTGGTTTATCAAGGCACCCCAATCTATTTTTTCTTCTTTCTGTATAAAAGAATGATTTTATGTACTCAGCGGGGAGATGAATGAAATGAAGGCTCACTCCCGGCTGATGGCTGCATATTTGCAAGCCGCTTTTCTTCAACCCGTATTTTGAATGATGAGAACGGGTTCGAAGTAAATTGGTATATACTCGAGCGGCAAGTGGCGTAAAGCGAGTCAACGACCTCGGGACAAGATAAAGTGAATTCCGATGGACGCGCCTCCTTGCCTTCGTGCCGTCTCTCTCTCCTGCGTCCTGCCTTGAGCCTTCCTCCGCCGGAGACCGGCAACCATCGACGTTGCCCGATGCCTGGCCGTGGCGGAAAATAACCGCTTCCTTTCTCCTGAAACGGACGTGAACCACGCAAATTTCAGCCTCTCGTCAGAGACTCCCTACTCACAAGGCTGTCGGACGAGGTGTTGAAATCGTCCTGGTTCATGTTTCATCTGGGATAAGCGGCGAATTTTCCGCGACAACTGGCAACCATGCACGCCAATAGCTCCGCCATTTCTGTTCTCCCTTGGCTGTGGATCTCTCGAGTATTTTCCCCGTAAAATATTTGGGATCCATCTTTGTGCCTACTGAAGCTGAATCTGGCCTCCGCTGGAATTTCTGAAGTAGTAAATTTTCAATAGCAGGGTTATCGAATTTGAAAAATCCGAGACTTGTTCAGATTTTTAAGATAGAGTCGAAGCGTTGCGGTTAGGTCTCTTCGAGACTTCCCGCACCAAGAATATCAATATTTCGGAACACTTTGTAGCGCCCACGCACGATCTTGAGGTTTCAAAGAAATTCATCTATGGAATTGTTGACTGTTACTCTTCAAAAGCCGTCAGGCTGACGATTTTTGGTACATACCGTAGATCAAATCTTGAAATTTTCAAGGAAAATCTGAGAAATTAAAGAATTAATGCCAGTTATAAACCTTGCCAACAAAATCAGACGATAAAAACCTATCGAGATGCCGTTCCTAAGGGTAAACTCGCCATTCGATCAGTGCACGGAGCGTAAAACAATGGATGAATATACGAAGTTGGGTTCGAACCGAACATGCAACTATATTAACTCCGCGGAGGGCCGGGTTGCATACGCTCGATTTTGCGGGCGAAATCTGAGATCTGCCCACGTCTTTCGCACCTGTACCCTGTCGCCGGAGCCGTACATCGCGAGCGCGCGTAGGCCGTGGGCACTGGACAGATCTCTGATTTCGCCCGCAGAATATAGTGTATGCAACCCGGCCCACCGCAGAGTTAAAATAGTTGCATGTTGGGTTGGAACCCAACTTCGTATATTCTTCCATTGTTTTACGCTCCGTGCACTGATCGAATGGCGAGTTTACCCTTAGGAACGGCATCTTGATAGGTTTTTATCGTCTGATTTTGTTGGCAAGATTTTAGCGAAGTACTAACTAAACATTCTCAGTTTATTCACTTGAACCGCAATCTGGCAGAAGGGTACGTGACTTAAAGCAAATGCAAACTTGCAATTCGAGTGCAAAATTTACATGCAATCTATGAGTCAAACGGAGGATTAACATTCTGTCCATAATTCAAAGCGAGCCCATTCTATTCGGAGATAGATAGCTCAGAAATTTAACGTGAAATTTCAAGGACTATTGCAGGCTCTGCCTCTGCGTGAAAGTTTGCTGATGAAGCATAGTATGCGGTACCTAAATTTCTACCGTGTTGAATGTTTCATCGATAGCCGTGTCGTCGGTTTCATCATGCAACCACCTGTAGCGTTGGTCAATGCGCGTAGATAGTTGCATATTCTCGCGGTACATAATGAGGGTACAATCAAATACTTGGGAAAATGAAGATTTTACATTTTTTTGCTTTCTATAACCCTCGAATCGATGATCAAAGAGACCTCGAATAGTTTGTATCCAACTGAGCGTCATTTGATCATTCATACATCCAACCATAAGAATATTGATCATTCATACATCCAACCATAAGAATATTGATCATTCATACATCCAACCATAAGAATATTGATCATTCATACATCCAACCATAAGAATATTGATCATTCATACATCCAACCATAAGAATTAAGTTGTATTCAGGGAGTCGGACCGATCAGTGGCAAGGCGTGAATGATCGACTATCGATATTTCTCCATTTGAAGCTATGGTAAAGAATCGATTATTCAATTGTTCGTTGCGAACATCCTGTTTATCGATCCTTTTCCATAGGTTTAAATGGCAGATCAATCTATATTGCAAAGCACACCACGCCAATAGGACCAATCCCAAATTCCTCCCTCGAATTCGGAGAGCTCCTCTGCTATTTATCACCGCTGCAGACGGACAAAACATCCATTTATAAGGGGATTGTGACTTATTTTGCTTGGAGTCAGGGTCTGGAAGTGGCAGACATTGGCCTACCGTGAAATAGAGCGGTTTTAGTGCTATTTTTAATCCTAGATCGAGGGGGGCCTTGCAGGAATCTTCACTCCCTCCGATGGAACATTCCCCAGTCACGCCTGGGCCTGGTATTGCCGTAGGCTCTGGAGCCCAAATTTGGGCTAAATTAGCAGCCAGGGCGACTAAAATTAGGCTCTTGCTGGCTTTACATCTCCCTCTTGGGGAGCGAACCAGGGTCGGACTCGTAACTGGCCACTGTAAATTCTTGTTACACTATTTATTTTGACCCGACGGTTGAGAGGTCTAAGGTCTCCGAGTTCCGTGGGAGTCATAAAGGTTCAGTTACCCGATCAAATTGAGCCATCAAACTGAAGCTCTGATTGGTGGAAAAAGACCTGAGGTGAGGATGCGACCAATGAGAGGCCCAATTTGATGGCTCAATTTGATCGTGTATCTGGACCTTAAGGTAGAGCCCTTATTAGGATACTTAAAAGTTGTACAAACGCAGGTGCACGAAGGTTAACATGTTTCTGCATTTTGCACAGTGAAAGTAATGCCAAAAAAAGTTCATTTTCAATTTTTCGCCCGCTATTTAATTGTTGATGTGAAAAATCGGGGAACTGAGTCAATTCGGTCATGGATAACCCGGAAATGTCAGGTTATTTTTGCTCCCAGTTTTTTTTAAATTCTGGATCGTATTGAGCTAGGGTGCACTATGAAGGGATTCTCGTATTTATGTATGTACTTAAATTGTAAATTAAATCGAAATTGGGATTTTTTTCTTCAAATTTTACAAAGGTTGCACACCGTATCGAATCTCCTAGTATACCCCCTAATATCCTCATGGCGTAATCTTTTCGTCTCGGCTCTGAATGTATTTTACTTGACGTATAATCTACTCGCTCTTTATCTCCCCTCAGAACTTTAAATCCTGTTATCAAACAACCTTGAACGTTTGACACTATATCAAGTCCCTCGCTTCCCATGAATGAATCGATTTAAAAATAAAATACGTGATGATCACTATTATTAAACTTCATGTTTTAAAAATCGATAACCTTGTTCCTCTGGCTGGAGCACTTTCCTCTTACTTTCGTCGCTGACGCGAAAAATTGAAATTTAAACTGGAAATGGCTGGATCCTCACGCAGAACAGTCTCAAATTTCTACACTCCTACGGGACATTTCTAATGTTTGAAATCCCAAGAATGAACCGTCTTTTTCTCTGATCCCGGGCATGACAGGTTCGTTCATTTTTTCCAAATCGAGAATTGAAAGTTTCGGTAAAAACATGCATAAGCAACATAACATTTTGCAACACGGGACGGGACTACCATCTCTGGGTCATTCATGAAAGTACATCTTCGCATTGGGAAAGCAATCGAACTTATATATTTTTCTTAAATGAGCCCGAAAAAGCCAATTATGATTCCGTTTACTTAAAATTGCCGTCTATTAAACGTGAAGGAGTCGAGTATAAAGTTTTCATCTGTTTCGGATGAAAAAACAGACTAAAAAAATAAGTCAGACCAAAAAAATTCAGTCAGAAAACAGAATAAAAACTATATTAAACCACTAAAATTTATCAGTCGACAATGTCAACGGTTTCGTAATACAAGCTCCGTGATTGAAGTTTATCTGCTGATCATGCAGTTTTTGTATGACTCATGGAATGATGCATGATGCAATGAATTTAATTATTAGCTGCTCAGATTCTGCATTTGTCCCCTTTTGTGCGATCAGTTCCTGGAAACCACATCGTCCCAAGTGGCCAAAACGGTGAAAAATCTATGTACCGAAGGAAAATCTTTCATAGTCTCTGTTGTCTCTCAAGATTTGAACTTTGATTCTTTCACTCGAAAAAAAAATCCCGAAGTGGGAGACATTTTCCGTGAGCGCAAAGTAAATATGGCAAAGAAGTATTACAATCACGGACAATTTTTTTAAATTTTGTTTTCGATCAACTGAGGACTCGGGTGCAGGAAAGGACACTTCTCCGGTACATTGTTCAAGAACTTCCACCAACTATTCCTCTTTCTTGTAAGGAATCCCTCGTATCATTTAATTTTAGCTTTGTACACTGGAAAAAAAGTATCTTGGATCCAGAGTCCAGGCTCTTACAAAATTTGACAAGAAAAAATACTCTCGATTCAACCGCATTTTTGCTTGAATATAAAACCGCTTAAACTAAGAAGCTTGGCTCTCGATTCACGCGAAAATCCGATTGAATGAAGAATACTTTTTGCTGTCAAACTTTTTAGGAGTTCGGACTCTGGATCCGAAAGACTTTCCGGTGTGCCAAAGATATCGTCACATTAAGAAGGAAATCATATTCAGCTAAATTCCGAGCTCTCTACAAGCATTCGCATCCAGTTGAGAGCAGAGGGAGTAGAATTCCCAGTCAAAGGAGCTCTGAAACGCTGAAACTTCCAAGTGCCCTGCTCGCACCCGAGTCCTCAATTTGTTCAGTGATCCCTACAACTACTCTGCTCCCAAGTCACGCCTACGAGAGGAATGCTTTGGCTTTGGGGCCTCTGATGCCGCCTGGTCCAAATACCGCCAACCGCGCCCGCGTCGCGAGATGGTCCGAGCATCCCCCCCCCCCCCCCCCCCCCAACCCGAAAGAAGAAAATAAGGAAAAGAGCCCGAAACGATCTCGTCGGAACAAAAATGTCAGCGACCTTCTCCACGGTTCCAGTGCTTGGCTGCTCCCCTGTCCCACGGTTGCCAGGAAGCCGGGGGAGTTTTCTCCGCTCGGCGGGGAACGTCCGGGGATTCCTATCCGTCGCCGTCGCGGCAACGGAGCCCGGCAGTCGGAGCGCGAAAACCAGACAAAAAATGGCCGTATTGGCTGCCTGTCCCGCCAACCAGCTCCCGCCTTGCCACGTTGCTTTCAGCTCTTCTTCACGCTCAGGGTACTGCCAATTTTCGCTTGCCAATTTTCGATGGAGCGAAAATTAGAGTTGCCCTGTATACAGGATGACCCGCGGAAGTCCCGCACCAGTAGAATCAGGCATCACCCCTGTAACTAGGTATTGGAAAATTAAGATGGTGACTTGAAATAGTATAAGTGCTCCTAGAGTCCCTTTATACTGAGAGTCAAGACGATGTGAATCCATTTCTGATTGGTTCCCGTATTTCAGGCCTTCGCAGTGTCACAAACGGGGATAAAGATTACATTTTCACCGATTGCTAAGATTATAATCTGGAATGGACCAGGGAATTATGGGTTCGGCAAGGAACAAACGGGATGAGAGAGGGAACGGAGAAAGGAATTTGAGAATGGGCCGATCAAAGATTACGAAAAACGTTCAATTTGTGTGATCTGTATTCCCGTTTAAGACTCTATGAGGGGGTGTTGTCTTGACTCTCGGTATAAAGGGACTCTAGAGTTGCCCTGTATACAGGGTGATCCGCGAAAGTCCCGCATCAGTAGAACCAGGCATCACCCTGTAGCTTTTGGAAAATTGAGATGGTGACTTGAAATAGTGTAAGTGCTCCTACTTCAAAGGAAACGTGGACCTCTCTTATAAAAGGCAAGAACCTTGAGAATTATAGAGGTGCTGCGGGACTTTTGGATCGCCCTGTAGGAGTGACTTAAAAATCACGGTGAGCAAGAAAGTCTAAAATGAACCTCTCACGTCACAGAGATTTGCTATGTAAGTAATTTTACTCGTATAAAATTTTGCGAGAAACACGTCGGTGCCACTGGTTTTTCTGAAACGAACTCAAAGCACGAAAAGATTTTTCAGAGTTGAGACTGAATCGAAAGGGGTTGCCTGTGTTATGAGAGGAGTACACCTTTTCTATCTACTCCAATTTTCCATGTATGGATTTTAGAGAGCGTGTACATTGGCAGTGCGTTACCACTTTGTTTGAGGACTCCCAGGCCGGCACCGCGGCAACCCTTCCAGTGTAATTGCTCCTTGCCTGTGCAATCTGTGCATGGAGGGTTTGATTGGATGTGAGGGTAGACTCATAACGTCGGCAATCACTTCCGTCACGGCCTTAACTTTGAGTACTTTTACTGAGCTTTTGAGCTGGTTTCAGAAGAAGCGGCGACACCATTTTCGATTTCGCGAAATTGTGTGTAAAAATCAGTATTCAAAAGACTTTAACGATATAGTCCCTTTATGCGAATGAGCTTACGGAGTTACAGAGGAGCTCTTAGTATGAGGAGACTTCATCGTCGGAAATCGACGAATTGGCAACATTCTCAACATCCGCTTGAATCAGTGGTGCTAACGCGACTTCTCGAGTGCGATAAAAAAAATAACCCCACCAATCGGGAGCGGAATTTGCAGTCACAGTGTAAAGTGTAACCATCCCAAACGGAGGCAAAAGTCTGTCGAGCCCCTCAAGGTCATCGATGCCTCTGAGGCATCTTCCATTCACTCCTAATTTTGTCCCGAAGACGTTTCTCATGCCACGCCTCCCCTCCCTCTTGCCCCATGTAATGAGGATGGTTCGACCCCCTCCCCCTCTTAGAAAAGGAAAAAATTAAAATTGAGCAAGAATCTGAATGCACGTCACTTCCAATTATCGATGGTTTCACCGGATCATTTCTCTCATTCTCATGAACTCGCTTGAGATTCTCTTGGCACGACGCTAACAGGGGTTACCGAGGGAGGAAGACCTCATCATAACCGAAAGAAAAATGTCTCGTGGGCCCTTTGACTCGTTGCCGAATGACGCTGATCGATAACTAGCGTGATAAAGATAGGGTTTTATCGATCGAGGCCAGTGGCGTGCCGCGAATTGCGATATATCGATTATTGTGCCATTTAAACCTATGAAAAAATATCGATTATCAGGGTGTTCGTAGCGAACACCTTAATAATCGATTCTTTACCATTGTTTCAAATGGCGAGATATCTATAATCGATTATTCACGCCACGCCACTGATCGAAGCCCAGAGACTGCCCCTATCGCACCCTCTTTTACCGCCTTCATCAGAGCGTTTTCTCTATTTAAACACACGTATTGATAACATCAGGCCTGCCACATCCCTCCTCGGGCCCTAGTACCAATTGATTATTCACCTTTTACGAATTTTTTAGGGTAAAATTTTCACTTTTCCTCTCGAGACGAGGGTTACACGTGAATTTGAAATAGTGTGTGATGGGCGGCACGGGCCCCTCCGAGGCCCAGGCCCCGGTACCATGGACTCAGTATCCCCACCCTTGCGTCGGGCTTGGGTAACATCGCTGTATCATAATTCCTCCAATAGTCTCTCAATTCAGAAATCGGAAATATTGTCGTGCTTAATTCTCTGGACAATTTCCATTTATGAATGGAATTCATCAAATTTTAAATACCTGCGCAAAGTCTCCATCGTGCTCGAGTGCCCCTAGCTCCAAAAAAACCGACTTTCAACAAGACTTAAACTTTGAAGACTTGGTTGCCGTGTTTTTTCCCTCTTTTGCTCACCCCCGGAGAGGGAGGGATCCGTCTCGTCCAGCATTCAGACGACCTATTAAGAGGGTAGAGGGTGCTCTCGGGCACGAGGAGGGTGGAAGGCAAGCACGCTCGAGAGATGCGCCCCTGTGCGTCCCCCCGGCGCGACGGCGGTGCGTCCGAAGTCTGTCGATTTTGATCATCTACATAACCGGTTCGGGGTGTTCTCAATCGATTCGTGTATCATTCGCTCCACCTGACGGCCGGTGGTCGGCGATACGACACCGCCGAACCGGTTTCCCTTTGACTGGGAAAACTGAAAAAAAAGTGACTTAAAAAAAAGTACTTAAATATAATATTAATTACCGACTGCGCGTCGTGAGCGCGCCGTGAATTTACACTACTGTGCTGAGGAAGAAAGACGTATGAACCTTCAGACTTTGTCAAATTTCCTCTCATAAAACATAAATTTCACTGGAAAAAAAAAAACATTGGATCTAGAGTCCAGACTCATGAAAACATTATGACAAGAAAAAGGACTCCTGATTCAATCAGATTTAAGCTTCAATCAAAAGGAAATCCGCTCAAATTAAGAGGCTTGGTTCTTGATTTAAGCTTAAATCTGATTGAATCAAGAGTATTTTTTCTTGTCGATGTTTTTAAGAGTCTGGACTCTAGTGTGTGATCCAATGTGTTTTTTTTTTTTTCCAGTGGAAGAATTTGAAAAGAATTTTCTTCCTTTGTTTCATATGTTTGCAATTCGATTTAAAGCATCTTCAAATTCCACGGAAAATTGTCCATAACTTTCCTCAAAAACAATTGTTTTATCTGGGGAATTTTGGCAACCTTCAAATGTTGATACGACGTTTTTCCTCAGCGCGGCTGTATAAATCAGCGACGTCTCGATCTTAATCGGGAGGAAACGGGTTGGCTCCGAATCTGGCGAATGGTATGCGCTCTTTATCCGGTCCTTTTGAACTCCTCTCTCTAATTTGGATCCTATCGAAATATGGCTGTCAAGTTCATCGAGAATCATCTCATATCTGGCTCCAAGCTAGATGAAGAGATATGAAATTCAACGTTGCTAGTTTAAGGTCCTAGAATTTACTGTTAATTGTTCTTCTGGTTTGATTCGATTCTTCAGGAATTTGAACAGGTCGAGTTAAGTTTTATTTTAGGCCGATCCTTGTTTGATCTCTTTGGATCCTTCATTCTGAGACAATATATTTTAGAGACCCCGCATGATGCTCCTTTATGCTGTCGTGTTAAGAAAAAACGGCGTATGATCAGCGATTATGTGCTAGTTTATTTCCTTATTGCTGCGTTAAAGTCACTCTACTGCTACTGAACTTACAGGATATTCCTGAGGAGACTCAGTGGCCGTATACTCTCTCTATTAAGGTACTCAAACTGGAGGGTCCCTCCTTGTCTCTAGTCGTTAGTCACTTTTCTTATCGCTGCGTTGAAGTCTTTACTGATACCGAACTTGAAGGATAATGAAGGCGACTCATGAAGGCTCTGTGAGTGTAGGGGGTGTTCTGGTTCTTTCTCTTGCGTTTTGGATTGTATGAATGTGTGCGCGCCTGTGTTTTCGTCCGAGAGAGGGTGTCGTCGTACGAATTATCGCGAGTAGTGTTTGACCTGATCTGTGCTTCCGCAGAGACTCATAGCTCCTCGGTAGTTGTGCGCTAAGGCGAATTCGGGTCTGTCGGACTTTGGCCAGCGCTGTGGCAAGTGTTGCGAAGGGACTAAAATGACGCTGCCGAACGACGCCGAACAGGACGAGCGAGGCGACCAAGGCGCCTGCGGGCCCAACGCCTCCAACACGGCCCCCTCGGCCGAGGAATACAACGGATACGGCAGCCTTAACTCCAGAAGCAGGTACACTCCCATGCACTTCATATCCGATCATTATTAAGCAAGCATGTTCACTAATTTTTAAAGGGACAGATGTGTTAATCGTGTTTCGATCATTTGGACCGCGCACTGGAAAAAAAAACACATTGGATCTAGAGTCCAGACTCTTAAAAACATCGACAAGAAAAAATACTCTTGATTCAATCGGATTTTTGCTTAAATCAAGAACCAAGCCTCTTAATTTGAGCGAATTTCCCTTTGATTTAAGCTTAAATCTGATTGAATCAAGAGTCCTTTTTCTTGTCAATGTTTTCAAGAGTCTGGACTCTAGATCCAATGTGGTTTTTTTTTTCAGTGCGTTATCCAAAAAGGGACCAAGACTCATCAGCTGTTGCCAAATTTGAGTGGGCAATTTATTTTTTCACGAGAGAACGTTTGTGCGGATTACTTGGAAAATTTTAAGGAACTTGCTTCGCATTATGGAGAAAATTCACTGAAATTCGCACGAAAATCCGCACAACCGTTTTTATGTACAAAATTAAAGCGCCCACTTAAATATGGAAATAGCTGCTGATGTGGCTTGGTTCCTTTCTGTTTAACGCGGGTCATTTCAGGTTATACACATGGATCCAAAAGTCCACTAAGAGCTTCCAGGTTCTTGCCCATTTTTAGGGCGATTTCTTTGAAATTTTGCAGGTTTTCAAAAAGGCATTTTAATGTATGTTTCTGCTTGTTTTACCGATTTTCATGTATTTGCTTTTGTTTTATGTGTGTACAGGGTGTCTACAAGCCCGGAATTTCCGGAAAGTCCGGCAATAGCATTGATTTTTTAAGGGCGGTCCGGAAGTACTGAGAAAGAGAGGAAATTGCATAAGAAGGATCGGAATTTTCTCCATTTTTTTGTCATTTTTGTCGCAATTTGAGCGGGAAATTCAAATTTTTAAAAATTTTTCGACCCTCGTCTAATGGAAGTACTGAAAAATTACTGAATTTTTGTGTTGAGAAGGTATTGAATTTCTCGGGAATGCACTGAAAAATTACTGTAAAAGTACTGATTTTTGGCCAGTCTGTTTTAGTAGACACCCTGGTGTACGTTTTCATTTAAGACCGCAAAATCATTCAATTTGGAGGAGTGATCATAGTGTCCTCTTCCCTTCAGCTGCTTGATGACGTCACTGTTACAATCATTGTTACAATCATGATGCTGACGCATCGCATCGACTCTTAACGAGCGGGTTTCAACACTGGCGGGATGGAGGGTGGCGCTGAAGCTGTGACGTCATCGCTGACTTCATCGGTTCATCGACGCCTCCTCGTCCCGCTGCGACTCATCCGGTTATTCTCAATTTCCGACGGCGGCAGAGACGCCACCGTGTTGCCATTTTCGCCTCGCGGCCGTCAATTTCTCGTCGGATTCACCCCTCGAGCGGCAACCGCGTTCGGGGGCCAATGAGAAGGGCCACCGGAGCAGTGCCACACCTTCCGACTCACTCGCCAACCACGCCAGCTCGCCGCACTTCACCGTTGCGTTGCATCGCGGCTTCTGGCGGGCCTGTTCAACGTTGTTGGAAGATTGTGCGCGGATATGCGGGAAGATGGCCTTCGTTACGTTACATTTCTTTCAAACATGCGCTAAAATTGCCCGAGGAGCGCCCGCCTAGTCAGGGTGTCTACAAGTCCGTAAATAGTACTGATTTTTTGAAGGTAGTACTGAAAAAGTGTGGAAATTCCATTAGAAGATCCGAAATTTTGTCCATTTTTTTGTCGTTTCTGTCGCAATTTGAGCGATAAACTTAAATTTTTGAAATTTTTCGAATTCCTTCAATTGAAGATACTGAAGAAGTACTGAAATTTTCTATTGAGAAGACACTGAATTTCCTGGGAATGTACTGAAAAAGTACTGTATAAGTACTGATTTTTGCCTAACCTGTTTTAGTAGACACCCTGCTAGTGACATAGGTGGGGGGAGGGGGGTCGCAGGTTCCCCCAGATCCTCATGGGCAAAACAATTTTTCCTGAAAGGGTCATTTTTCGTGAATAATCGGAATTTTATTTTTGACGGAAGACCTCACGATTTGAAGTATGAATATTTTTAACTTGAATGTCCATTTTTATATTATGGCTGAGGGATCTCCGAGTATCCGTAATACAGAAAATACTCAAAAATCAAGGAGAGATGAGGAGGAGAATTTAGGAGAGGGGGAGTCTGTCAATACGCCTGACGGAATACTGGGACTGCTGCTTTCCCGACTTCCTCAGATATGCTCAGTCATCGAAGCGAAAACGCAGCTTTTTCCCCACTGTTCATCCGAAAAACAATGATATAATGAAGTCAAATGAGGAAGCCAACGCCGAAAATTGTGAGCACTGTGGCAGAACGAGCGAGGTTTCGCTATCGACAGCAATGAAGGCTCTGAATAAGTTTTGGCTTCATTAATCGTGTAAGTGCAGTCTGTAAATCGATGATGATAAAAATGTGGAAGTTCATTGATAGACCCGAAGGTTAGACGATAACAAAACAAAGTGAGTCAAAGTCAAAGTGAGTCAAAGTCCTTCAACTTCCCATGAATTTCAGTCTCCAATAAAATTATCTGATTCAGAGGCACTCGATTTCGTTTTCGATTTCTTCAAAACGATCTCGTTCAAAGCGTGATTCAAAGCAACTTTCTCTGTGAAAATCACGTGGTCCGAAGACATGGGCCAATTTCTTTTTTCGGCGAAGATACAAATATTGCCAAGGAAATGCTGTTGGTCTGCATTTACCTGCGATAGAGTGAAAAATTCAATATCATTTCTCCAAGCTCACTATATATTTTTTACATCGTATAGACAGACACAGAATAATATGTTTGAGACCCCACACTACTGTTTTCCCCGAGGTATTAAAGTTACTTTTGGAAGTCAACACTCAGATTCGACTTCTGATGACTGAGAGCAATTGGTTCAGCCCCAACATATTTTGCAGAAACCCGCCGGCCAAAGTGATTCCCGTTCATCTGTCATCACTGCAGGGTGTGTACAACTGCGGTATTTCCAGAAAGTCCGGAAATAGTACTGATTTTTTAAGGGCGGTCCGGTTGTACTGAAAAAGTGCGGAAATTCCGCAAAAAGGTCCGGAATTTTTGTCATTTTTGTCGCAATTAGAGGGAGAAATTCAAATTTTTGAAATTTTTTGAATCTCGTTAAATGAAGGTACTGAAAAAGCACTGAATTTTTCTGTTGAGGGAGCACTGCATTTCTTAGGAATGTACTGAAAAAGTAAGGTAAAAGTACTGATTTTTGGCCAGCCTGTTTTAGTAGACACCCTGATCAATTGATGAATTTTTTGCTCAAAAAGGATCAGTGGTGTGAACCTCCGAATTCAACTATTGTCCTTTCCGATTACATCACTCAAGATTGTAAGAAAGAACATCCATAGACGAAACAGACAGTCGTACTTTTAACCCTGAGGGAATGGCAAAACAGTTATTAGCTTCCAACGACCGTATTAAATTACGGGGGGTCACCGAAATATACAGATCCTCTGATGCTCCTATTCTTACAGATTCACAGGACAGATTTTTTAGATTTTCCGGCTATGGATAACCATTAATCTCAAAATTATTCTGGAGTCTAAAAATTTTCCAATTTTTTTTTAATGATCGAAAGGTTTTGAGCAGCTAGATCGGCCACTGCTGACACTGTGCGATGCGTGGTCTCAATCAGTGGTGTGGCGTGAATTTCGATATATCGATTGTTAGGTCATTTAAACCCATGGAAAAGGATCGATAAACAAGGTTACACACCTTTTAAGGGAACACCGTAAAAGTCGATTCTTTACCATAGGTTTAAATGGCATAACAATCGATAAATCGCAATTCACGCCACGCCACTGGTCTCAATGCGTTACACGGAACATGGAATGCTATCGTATAACCACACACAGTAAAATAAAAAAGCAGCATGAGCGCGATTATTGATGCAGCCTTCAGCGTTGCCGTCTCCGTAAAGTACTTCGAGTAGCATGGTCGTTCTCTAATCTGCCTCTTTCCTTCGAGTGACCCCGTATGGTTTGCATTATGATCAAGGGACGATTAAGGACGCCTTTAACGCAGCAGCATAAAATAATAATGATACTTAATTTTTACGGAACGCTACACTGAAAAAAAAATCTCTGTGTATTTACTAAGAAAAGGGTAAAATTACCAAGAATTCAGGGTTCTGTATGATCCCGGTTTTTTCTTGGTAAAATTACCTTTAATGTAATTGGTAATTGTACCGAGAAATCTCGGTAAAATGATTGAACTTTCTCGGTAATTTTACTGGACCTTTGTAAAAACGCCAATATTTTTTATCGACTGTGGTAGAATTACCGAGATAAAATGGCAAAGTTACCGGGAATTGATTACCAATAAAAGTTGTATTCTTACCTGAAAAATACAGTTAAAATACCGGTTTTGAGGTAAGCTTACCAGTCTGTCTTGGTAAAATTACCAATAATTGGTAAAAAAAGTGAGATGGTAAAGGTACCAATGGACCTTGGTAAAAACGCCGAGAATTTTTTTCAGTGTCGCAAAATTGAACGGCTGGACCTCGGAAATATATCCTTACATGGGATCACAATAATTTGCCACTCCAAAAACTGTATATGAAGCCTATGAGAAAAGATCCTGCGATATTGACAAACTCCAAGGTTGGGACCAACCTCAAAGTTCGCATAACTTGCAACATTTTTTCTTGGCTGTTATTCCTTTTTTGCAGTGACAAATCATTGAAACCAATAGTAAAAATCTATTTCTAAATTCAACTGTAGAACTTTGTCCAAGGTTTTAAACAATTTTCAGGTGCCCTTAAACCTCCCTTAATCAAAATATAAACAGTTCGGGGTCTCTAAGGGAGGAAGCTGCTTAAAAAATGACTTCCAACTCGTCTCGTAATTTTCTAGAGTCAAAAACAGTAAATTTTTTGCTAGCAATTGCAACGCTGTACGGCCGTATAATCAAGGAGTTTGCAAGGTAGCGGAATATCGAGATCAGTGAAATGTACTCCCGTGTCAGAGAAAAACGCTGTGTGAACATTCAGACATCATCGCCAAATTTCTTTTCGCCTTTTATTTATTTCTGGGGAAAGTAATGTATGGGTTTCCCCGCGATTTTCGAATACCGGAGATTTAATAGCGCAAAAAAAAATTCTGTGCCAAATTGAATAAAGATATTCACAAATTTCCCAGAGAGTTTTTGCTTAGGCGAAGAAACTTTAGCAACGTCCGAAGTTTCTCACTGCGTTATTCCTCAGTCCGGCAGGGGCAGGTGTTATGATTGGTGCAGCGGCCATAATTATTCAAATCTGAGCATAAAATTTCGGAATTAAGCTTTACACTCTAGAAAAGATATTTTGGCGGGGCCTCTAAAAAACATATAAATTATCTCTTTCTCTCACTCTCTCTCTCTCTCTCTTTGAAACGAAGTTCCTCCCAACTCGTATGCGACCTCGGCTCAGCGGGTGTCGGAGGGTCAAGACTTGGAAAAATTCAAGGTCTATGATGAGGCCCGTGGATAAGGAGGAAGTAACCTGTAAAAAGCATGAGCGATAAGCGAACGAATGCCGCGGGTTCAACTAACTCCGGGACGAGGAGGAGGTAGAGCGAAGACTCGGTTCGCACAGGGAGACCAGTTGGGAAGCTCCCGCGGATGAACAGGAGGGTGAGCGAAAATGTATTCGCGGTGTAGTCGTCAAAGACACCCGCCCCTGCGCGGCCAATGGGAGGATGAAGCGTGAAACCACCTCGGCGCGCGGCGCATGCGCGGAATCGGGCTCGGGGATCCCTCCCGTTCTACTATACACTCCCCTCGCGTTGCCAAGTCCCCCCTCCCTGTTGCCATTTCCCGCGATGTGTACAGAGAGGGTATATTTCAGAAGCGCAGCACTGCTATCTAGAGTAGAGTACATATCTCTGGACCGCGTCAAGCAGGAAAGAACCAAGCCACATCAGCTATTGCCAAATTTAATTTTTTACAAGAAAACGGTTGTGCGGATTTTTGCGCGAATTTCAGTGGATTTCGTGCACAACACGAAGCAAATCCCTTAAAATTTTCAAAGGAATTCGCACAAACGTTTTTATGTTAAAAATTAAACCGTCCAGTCAAATTTTGCAATGGCTGATATGGTTCAGTTCCTCTCTGCTAAACGCGGTCCATTTTAGAGACACCGCACTGCTATCTAGGGTACTGTACCTATATTTTAGACACCCCGTACTGCTTTCCAGAGTACAGTGCCTATATTTTAGAGATCTCGCACTGCTATCTAGAGTAGAGCACCCATATTTTAGAGATCCCGCTTTGCTATCTAGAGTAGAGCACCCATAGTTTAGAGACCCCGCACTGCTATCTGGAGTAGAATATCTATATTTTAGAGACCCCGCACTTCTTTCTAGAGTAGAGTACCTATATTTGAGAGACCCCGCTTTTAAGAGACCCTTTGGACAATTTCACCCCCCCCCTCCGCCCCCCAGTCTACCTTCTGTTTCGACCAACAGGTTTGCTCCATTTCCCCTTTGTCCTCTTTATTTATCACTTTCAGTGGCGTGGCGTGCTTTGCGATATATCGACTGATATGCCACTCAAACCTATGATGAAAGATCGATCATCGGGGTGTTCGCAGCGAACACCTTAATAATCGATTCTTTACCATAGCTTCAAATGGCGAGGTATCGATAATCGATCATTCACGCCACGCCACTGGACAATTTGTTTATCAATTTCAATCATGAGCTCGCGGGACGGATCCAGATTCTTTCCCAAACGTCGAAACGGAGGAATCGCACTACTACCGAAGGCGGGTAACGCGGAGTTTCCGGCCGAAAAAGCCGTGGACGCCAAGTGAACGGAGCCCGGAAACGGGAAATGGCGGAGCTGAGCGGGAGCGGCTGCAGCGTCTCCTGTTGAATGTTGAGACAGATGCCAGATGCAGCGCGGCAGGTGTGACGTCACTTTACGAGCCCGATGCAGCGGCCCAGCGCGGCCCGGCTCGGCGCAGCCGTGCACCGATGTTAATGACCTCCAACCCGACGTCGCGTCGCGTCGCTTCGTTGCCGCCGCCGCCGCGACGCCGACGCCGACGTCCCGGCGCAGTCGGCCATTACGTCACTCACGACGCCCTGGCGTGTCGTGTCGGTGACTCCACAAGCCTGTCATAGCAAACTTGGTGCAGAAACATTTAGGATCAAAAGGGCGCAAGTCCGCTCTTAAACAAGGCTGTCATTCGTCGTAAATGGGAGAGTTGAATCGCTCAATTCGGAAGCGAACCAACTCGAATGAATGAAATTTTTGAGGAGCCACAATAAACTGCAAAACAGCCAGTGAAGGAGTGTTTCTACGTAAAAAAATGAACATCTGTTCAGTCTGTTCATAAAAAAATGAGCCTTTTTTTAACACCATTGATAAATTGAAATTGTGGGCAAATTCGAAATGCAAGTTGGCTTTTGCTTTATGTTACGTGCTCATACATAGGTTTGCGGTTCAGCTGATTATTGACCCAAGTATGTTCAAAGTTAGCATTTCAATAGGATCTAAGCCCTTTGCCTGACCTTGAAGACAATGGAACGCTCTTTCAACTCGAAACAACGCGAAGAATAAAGTAGAATACACGAAGTTGGGTTCGAACCCAACATGCAACTATTTTAACTCTGCGGTGGGCCGAGTTGCATACGTTCGATTTTGCGGGCGAAATTTTGCGCACTGTCGCGAAAGTGCGAAGGCTGTGGGTAGATCTCAAATCGCCCGCAAAATCGAGCGTATGCAACCCGGCCCATCGCAGAGTTAAAATAGTTGCATGTTGGGTTCGAACCCAACTTCGTGTATTCTACTTTATTCTTCGCGTTGTTTCGAGTTGAAAGAGCGTTCCATTGTCTTCAAGATCAGGCAAAGGGCTTAGATCCTATCGAAATGCTAACTTTGAACATACTTGGGTCAATAATCAGCCGAACCGCAAACCGATGTATGAGCACGTGACATAAAGCAAAAGCCAACTTGCATTTCGAATTTGCCCACAATTTCAGACTAAGGATTTTAATATATATATCGGGAGATCCAAATTGGGCATGTTTCATCAGAACTTTAGTCAGACTTTGAAAATTAGTGGTAAGTACAAATCGAACCCGGGACATTTTGACGTGATGTCAGATGCGCTGACCGCCAAGCGGCTTACCCGGCCGGCTGCACCGATCAATTGTTTCCACGGGGAGGGGGTTGTGTCCAGGTGATTGAGGGGTCTTTTCCTCTGCCAGCTAAGCCCTCTGTACAATCGAGATAATTATATCCACGATGACTTACCACTTTTTCCGTGGGTTGCAACCGAAAAACGTGCCGAAATCAATTAACCGCCTGTCGCCGACTTGGGGCAGCTGCGATCATCCGACAGGTATCGTCAGATCGTGCGGCGGACATGCAACATTTTTCCGTGAAACTAAATCCTCAATGCCTGAATTTACTATCCTGCGTTTCGTAGTTACTTTGATGGGCAAGTGTTGCCCTGGTTCTGGTAAAAGGGGTATCCGCAACGGAACGGATCCCTTTACTAGAAACCATTTTTAGTGTATTTTCCGAAGGAAATACACTATTGCATTCTCCCATGATGTCGGACCCAGACCTGAGACATTGTGAAGAGCACCGATCACGGGTCGTAGATCACGAAAATATATGCTATTCAAATTCATGTGTATATATATATGTATGTATATATGTATGTTTGTATGTATGTATGTATGTATGTATTTCCGCCTTTTGAAGATTTTTCGATTTTTGAGTGGTTATATCTTTCTTACGTTGAAAGATATTTTGACCAATTTTTTTGCATTTTGTAGAGACTCATTAGGACTACTATTCTGCGAAAAAAAATTGAAATTTGAGGCAATAGATTTTGAGGGGTGGGGCTCGAAAGTGGGGGGAGGTCAAATCTTGTCCACTCGATAACTCGAGCGAAAATGAATATTTTGAGCTGAAATTTTTACGGGTGGTAGTTCTCCCCTAGGACTGGTTTGGTATTGAATTTGAGCTAAATCGGCCGAGCCGTTTAAAAATGGCGAGCTTTGAAAGTTTTAGGCGAGGGGTGCGCGGCATGAGGGGAGCCGGCCGGAGCAGGGCCGCACAGTGGGTCGGGGGAGAAAGTTTTTGGACAAGCTGATCGTCGCACAGTGGGTCAGGGGAGAGAAGTTTTTGGACAAACTTTTCGTCGCACAGTGGGTCAGGGGAAGGAAGATTCTGGACAAATTGTTCGTCGCACAGTGGGTCAGGTTAAATGATCTGTTCTTGAACAAAATCTCACCATTTAACCGTCACAACCTTTCGCAGCGCGTTCGCTGGCAACGTACGCAACTACTATCTTGTGCTCAAGAAATTAATTCATTCCCTTACAGATTGATCCCCCCCCCCCCCCTTCGGAAAATACACTCTTCCCGCGGTGGACGCGCGGGTCGCTTAAGAAGACAGAACAACTGGAATGGACACTCAAACTAAAAAGCGCGCGCGAAGCGCGCGTCCTGGGGGGGCTTGGGGGGGGCGAAGCCCCCCCAAAAAACCGGCGCGGAGCGAAGCGGAGCGCCGGTTTTTTTAACTTCATAAATAGGAGGCTTAAGTGAATTTTAAATGTTGGCTCCAAAAGAAACCACCGCATGGCACATGTCACGCTGCTAAAATCTGGCTCCGAATCAGCGATTATTTTAACATAACAAATAAATTGATTTCGAAGTTTCACAAGTTCGAGCTGCACATGTCTAGAATTCATAATACCGAAAACGAGCTTCGAAAGTTTATTAGTAATAGGTCGACATTGATCCCATGGTTTCTCTAATGGGATAATTCTAATTGCGAGGGTGATACCTCACGGTGCGGGAATAAACGGTTAGTACACACGTTAATGTTTTGCCGCCAAGTTGATTTCCGATTCTTTGGCTTAATCTCTACCGTTTTCTAAGTTAAATTTTAAATCATATCCCAATTGACGCTATTTTTCAACATTATACTTAATAATTTTCTTGTTCCTTTTTTTTTGTTGCAGGTAAATATCCAGATCTGTCATCTCTTTCAAAAGCTCACCAAACAAGAAAGTATGCTTGGCGTGTCAACGGCTGGGCAAGTAGAAAAAAGTCAATCAAAAGATTCTCTGATCTTAAACCGTTGGAAATGGAGTCACATAGACCCACGCCCAGTAATGAATTGAGTCAGATAAACAACCATCATCCCGCGTATGCTGCATTATTAAAAATTAATAAATAGATTGAGCTTCACTCGCCTAATCTGTTTTTCTGCAATTGTAAAGCTCAATATTCAAGTATCGCGCCTTATTCAACATTTTTCTTCGGTAGATGTGCTTATTTCAAGCCTGGGGCAATAGTGTATGTTATGTTGCGTCGCGTCATTTTGAAGGCGCTCTTATGATTTCCGCCTTACTTATGAGTACGATCGATGTCATGTATCGCTACATAGTGAAAAGTTTACCGAAAATAAGTATTGCCCAAATAGGACTGTGATTAGAACAACTGATCGAATCACTATATTCGATATTTAATTCTTTCGATGGTTCCATCCATCTTTTTTCGCGCTTTTTAAGGTAAATCTATGGCAGGAGTAAGCAATCATCTAGATTCTAGACATGGAACAAATTCAGTTGAATTTCTGGTTTCGCTTTAAATTTTTGTCAAAAATTGGATCGATTACGCCTAGATGCGCATTTCAGATGTTCCTCGTCAAAGAATAACCAATAACCATAAACTATAGCTGAAGTTATGAAAACGCGAAATATTGAATTCTTCGAGTTGTCGCATTAATTTCGCGGTTAACTTTCGTGTTTGAGGACTTTCACTTTATCTTAGGGTTTACAAAATAGATTTCTTGAAACAACTGAAATATGTCTCCATCGTCGATCCGCCATTTTCCACACGTTTAAAGTGAAATCAGTATTTTAACATAATGTATTTGACAAGTCGATGTTTCTTTACTCCCGTCCCAAGATGCATTATGAAACCTAATTTCCTGTGAAACAGGGAGGTACGCACCCTGACCGCTTTGTGGTCAAGCCCCCCGAAGCGCCTCGGGCCTTAAGCTCAAGCGTTATGCGCTAAGCGTTACGCGTTACTTTCATGATTTTATAAGATTTTCTTTGAAATTTCATTGCTTTTACGCATGCAATTCGCATCAATTATCGGAGATTCCAACAAGAAACTTCAACATTTGACTCGTTATTTTAGTAAGGATATTTTTAGTAAGAGACTAAATAGTTTTTTTTCTGTTTCCGTGCGTTTCATGGCATCTGCTTTTGAATATCGCAGAAATCTCAAGAATTTCATGAAATTCCGTGAAATTTCATTTTATAGAGTTTCATGAAAGCATTCCTGCGGGCTGATTGTTGAAATCGATTGACAAAGCGATTGGCAAAGAAGAAGATCCTAGAAGCGGTCCTATCGGCTGAAATGGGCGGTTCTCATCGACTAAGGGGGTAAATGATTTACAGACTATAGGGTCTCTCGTCGGTTGCCGTTAGTTAGTCTATTTTACCTAGCTCCTTTGTCCACTGTAACCACCTGCTTCCGTCAATCGGATCCCTCCATATCCCTTCTGTCTTCTTTGTCTACAGCTTTGTCCATCAATTTCAACAATCAGCTCGCTGCTCTCTTGAAAGATTCACCCGAACTTTGATAGTGGCGTCCGGGAACGCGGCTACAATTCGTTTTTCCCGCGCTGCCCCTCGTGGGCCGCGGCGCACAGTGGATCGAGTAAATAGGTGAGGTCGCTCAAAATTTCGAAACTTTTAAAGCTCTCACAACTCGGTTCATACAAGACATTAAGGTTCTAAAAGTGGCTCCAATGATCTCTCAGTGAAATGTTTTTCGAGAGGCAACCCAAATGTGACGAAACAAACGTGAAATTTTGCAGGTTGAGTCCTGAATTCCATGTGCGAGCTCTCTAATCGACTGGATCCACTGTGCGGCGCTGGTGGTGCGGTGGTGGCGGGTTTTTGATCGATATTTTTTCGCGGGCGCGGCGGCGGTGACGGGCTCGGCGAGGCGCGCGCATGCGCAGAAGCGTCCCAACTCGCTGCCGGCCGGCCCGTTCCCGTTCGACGTTCCCGACTTCATACATCGCTCCCGAGACACGTCTACATTCCTCCCGTGGCTCCCGCCTCCCCCTTCCCGGCACTCGCGGCTGTATGCTGGCCCGAGCACCGCTCGTTTCGTTCGTTTTTTCCCCACGACATCGTTTTATTTTGTGTTTCTCCGCTTCGAAATTCGAATTCACCCGTCCTTTTCGCAGGCTATCGTCGTCCCCCGTGCCGTTCCCGGTCCATCACGCGGTAAGTGGCCCCTTTTCCATGCTCAGTTTTTGCGTGTGAAAATTTGTCGATTTTTTTTTCACGTTTTTCTTCTTTACGCCCCGGCCCGAAGGAGAACGAGTCGAGGACGTTCAACTTTCGTTCAACATGGCGAGACTGCCTTGTTGCATGATCCGCTCCCAACCCCTAAGCAGCTCGCCAATCCCTCGGATTCTCTCGTTTTTCGGTCCGTTTTGAGTTTTTCGTACTTCTGAGTTTTTTTTTATGGTTCGGCTCTTTTATCCCTGCAGTCCTGTGTTTTTACGTATTTACAAGTTTCTTGGGGTCGAATTCTCCCCGTCCCTAATTCTTTGACAGGGAACCTTCTCGCTCTACTTTAAAACCCCTGTGAAGTATTTTTTTTCTTTTCCGAGCAAGGAATATTTTCCTGTACGAGTGTAGGTCTGGTTTCATTTTCGTATCGGTGTACGGAATTCCTGACAGTTTAATGTGCTTGACCGTCTTGTTTTTGACATTATTTTTTAATGGCATATCAAAGCACTGTCTTCTCAGCCCCTTTCTTTTCTCAGCCGTATCAGATCTTCCAGTATTGTTTAACGATTAACTGTCATCTCCCGCCAGTGGCCCGATTCCAGTCCGTTTATTTTTTTACTTATTTTTTTTCGCTCTGCAAACTGAAGTTGCACCTCTCACATTTTATTTCAATTTTTAATTTTTTCTTTTCTTTTTGAACATTCGAAGCGTTAAGAATAGTGTGACAAGTAAGCTAGTAAGTTTGAAGTACGCCAAGATGCCGAAATATATAAATATAACTATTTAATTTAACGCGCCAATGCAGCTCGATGTCTCTAGTACATCACCAGGGCAGTTAGTATTACAAATTACAAAATACTTATAATTACAAATCCCACGTGTTTGGATTTACAACAATCATAAAGTTTACAATGTGACAGGTGGTTTCAGTAGGAATAGCCAGGCATCTAGATGCAACTAATCGTAAGTCTTATCAGTTTCAGCGGCCGGCTGCACCTATATCGGACTTACAGTAATCATAAAGTTTACAATGTAACAGGTGGTTACAGTAGGAATAGCCAGGCATGTAGATGCGACAAATTGTAAGTCTTATCAGTTTCAGCGGCCGGCTGCACATATATCAGTAATGGGAGGGCTCAGTTATCACCTACTTAACATTTTGGTCGATGAATGTTTCTCTATGTACCAAAAACCGAAACAGAAAAAAATGTGGAAACGTCTAATTACTTGATGCGCCAGTATTTCAAACAAATTAGGTATTTGGCAGGAAAATGAAGGGGAAAATCACCATCAATTGAAAACCTACCCTCTTCTCCCCCCCCCCTTTTTCTTGAGGAAAGATGAAATGATAAGACCAAAAGTCCCTATCCATCTTCTTGTATTTCATTTTGTTAACAGCCATGTTAAAAAACCTACTGGAATTGATATAATCATCTCCCATGGGTTCTCCTTAACTGCAAAAAAGCTTGATTGTATGGGCCGAACAGCCGGTGTTTCATATCGATCAAACTATTCGATACTCGTCAAAACGAGAAGCGTAGAATGTTCGGTTCGTGAGATCGAACTCTCTGAACAAACTGAACTGATGAAGGAAGTTCGACAACACGAATCGCGAGAGCCGTATGTCGCGCGCGCCAAGTCCGTGGGCAGATCTAAGATTTCGCCCGCAAAATACAGAGTATGCAACCCGGCCAACCGCGGAGTTAAAATAGTTGCATGTTGGGTTCGAACCCAACCTCGTATATTCTTCCAGTTTTCTTCGCGTTGTTTCGAGTTGAAAGAACGTTCCGTTATCTCTGATGATAATGAAAAGGCTCAGATTGTATCAAATTGCGACCCGCGAGCATTCCTAATTAGTTTTCCTGAACCCCAGCCTGATAAAAGAGCACGTGACATGATGCAAATGTCAGCGCGCAAGAAGCGTCCAGCCCACATACAAACTAAAGGCTTCAAAGAGACTCATCGATGCCTTTCCTGGCCCTCTCATTGGCCAGCGGTTTAAGTCGGGGCAATCGATGAGTCTCTTTGAAGCCTCTAGTTTGTATGTGGGCTGGACGCTAGAGTAAAAATTATTAATAAAACGACGTACCTACGGTAACAGTTCGTTCTTCGTCCCCACACACACATCATGTGCTCTCTCCTCGGCAGAACAGTTTGTTTATAAGGCTTAGGCAAGAAATATATCGACGGTGAAACTACCAAACCACGTATCTCGTTTGCGGTGTTTAAAAATCTACGCTCACATTTTACTTTTTTGAAGTAGACCAAATCAATATCATTCCTTGAAATTTTCACGGAATTTTCTCCGCACAAAGAGGAAAAATCACAGAAATTTTCAAGACTGGATGTTAAGTAGTTTTTAATTTAGAAAATAAAGTATGACAGGAAGTCTGCGACGTCGCAAACCGAGATACGTGGTTTGGTAGTTTCACCGTCGATATATAATCTTCACTCCAACCCCTTTTCTTCACGAACCCTAGAAAATCTAGGAAGTCGTCGAGATATTTCGCGGTGATGTCGGTTTGGAAACCGCCGCCATAAGAGTCGCGCCTCGCCCAGTTTTGGTGGTTTTCGCACCTTTATTATCCGACAACAGAGTCATCTTATCTATCAGGAGTACCTTCTTTTCATGACGCAAACAGCTCTGTTCTTGACGAACGCGCGCCTCCTGCAAAAATGCACTCACTCATGCGGGTACGCCAGTACGCCCCCGTTACTTTTCATCTTTATGAAGTGTCTGACCGTATCTTGTCCGCAGCCTTGAACCCCTCGAGAGAATTCTGCTGAACAAGTCGCTTTTAATAAAAGGAACCCACACGAAGTAACAAACTTTCGGTTGATTCCGTTTGGTTGCCTTTTATTCTGGTCAAATTGATCAAATCCTCAGGTAAAATTTACCAAATCTTTTACACGATAGGTGAAATAGCAATGTGGGATCTCTAAAATATACTCTCTTCAGTAGACAACCTGCCTCTGCCGGCTGATTTTTGAAATAAATAGAAAAAACTGTAGACAAAGAAGTCATAAGGATTATAAAGCGATCCTATCGGTTGAAATGGGTGGTTCTTATAGACTCAGAGTAAAAATAATGAACCAACTCGTGGGTTGCCCTTAGTCAGTCTATTTACCTAACTCCTTTGTCTATTGCAACCACCCACTTCCACCATTAGGATCCCTCTGTATCCCTTCTGTCTCCTTTGTCTATCGCTTTGTCTATTCATTTCATTAATCGGGCGAATGCAGTGATTTCCTTGATCGCATTGTGAAACCCTTTCTTTTTCGTCGGAATAAAGTCGAGAGCCACAATACATCTTGGGGGAGGATACGAGTGGCGCCAGAGAGTCGATGTCTCTTTCCTGCCGAAGAAATGTCGGTGTTGGGCGGCTGTCAGCCTAGACATGAATTCCGACGGCTCTCAAGGAAAGTCAGAGCTTTCTGATAGGAATGCCTGGCCCTTCAGACGGGGGCGTCTGTCCTAAACAAGGATGAAGGCATGCGAGAGGAACTCTTCGGATGAGCAGCATCGAGCCCCTCAACACAGGAATTTTCCGGTGTCCAGAATCCGGTCCAGATTTGGATGATTGAGACAAGTATCGCAAGGGATGCAGGAAGTGTCCAACCCACCCATTTTTCAAATTGGACTCAAGACTGGGTGTACATGAAAGCACTGTGCACCATGTTTCCTTTTCAAAATTCACGAGGGAAATCAATCACACGACGTGATGTATACAAATCAACTCCTCAAGTTTTAAGGGTTCATAAATGTATTTTGAAATTAGCATTGGTTAAACGGCAAAAATATAATGGCGTCATTCACAAAATCTAACTTCCATTTGATCTAAGTTGAGAATACATGTTAATATCTTACTTAGGAGCTGATTTCCAAACTCCTCTTTGAAGGGATAGTTTTCTACGAAATGTTTTGAAGGTATAACATAATGACAGTTTTTCCCAGCTCAGACTTTGTCTGGTGGCCCAACCTCTAATGTCCTGACTTTCATCCTATCGGATGAATTGCAAAACCGACGCCAGGGTTTCAGGAAGATCTCGGTCGTCTCATTTTTTAAATTAACCCTCCTACCTTCAAAACCCTTTTCCCCCCAAAAACATCAAAGTTATGACTCTTTCCCTTTGTGCGAATTGTCACTTGTGCACGGATAAAACGAAATTTTATGACACGGTTTAGCATGAAACTCGCAGTGACCACCTCGTAACGCGCGCCTGCCGTCTCATTTTCAGAACCCGTTTCGGGGCCTTCACATTTTCGCACGACATCGAGTAAGAAGTTTTGAGTGAGCTAGCGTTTTCTCCTCTCCGAAAGTCGAACTGCCAACTCGCAGATAAACCAAAATTTACTCCAGGCACATGACAGAAACGGTCGGTCGGAACCGTAGTGTTTGGTCTGAAACAGTTCATGCCAGTCGTGAAGTTACACTTCCCAAGTCTTATAATATTTTTCTCGAAGAAAATAGGACATGAACGAAAGAAAGGAAATAATTATTTTTGTTGTTGTTTGAAAGTGGCCGTTCAAAAGCTACACAAAACTGTCATATTTTTGTTTTCTGATTCTCGGAGACACTCTGAGAAAAGAGCTTCTGGCCTCAGGAAACAATGAGTCGGATTGACAGCTGCGGTCGGCGAAAATCTTCATGAAGTCGGTGCATATGCTCCCAGGCCCACCCACATAACAAGAAAACCTCTTATTTCGCACGAAGAGCGGATCTAACTCATCCTGTGCCTCCGTTTCAGTTTTCATAGCGTCCTTTCGTCAACTCACGCGGTACTTGACTGTTCAGTGTTCACACAGAGAGGTGCTTTGACCGCAACTTCCTCTCCCTCGGTAGGGAACGGAATGTGCGGGTGGCGTGGCGTGGCGTGCGATTTATCGCTTGATCTGTCATTTAAGCCTGTGGATAAGGATCGATAAACAGGGTGTTCGCAGCGAACTCCTCGATGATTGATGTTTTACTAAAGCTTCAAGTGGAGAAATATCGATGATCGATGATTCACGCCTCGCAACCTATAGACGCTATTAGTGCAACGTCACAGAAAAGCGATATCTATCGATTTTTTCGCATTGGTAGCATTGAAAGAGGTTATGCCAATGTTACTGTTTGGATCCAATTCGGTATAATGGAGAATCCCTATGATGACGTCGCCACTAATAGCGTCTATACCTGCCGGCGCGGAGTAATTCTGTATCCGTTGATTTTTTTAGTTGTGACAACATCTTCCTCTGAATCATGATCTCGGTATAACGCTTACCGATTAAACGTCTCGACTATTTCTTTAATTTGTAGCGTCCCCCCCCCCCCCCAACGCCACCCCACCCCCATGAAAGTCCTCACATTTATAATTCTTTCCTAGAGTTTTTGCACTGCAGAGAAATTCGCCAAAAAATACATATGCTCTCGGAGGCTCTGCGGCCAGACTGGCGGAGATCTGTGCCACTGTCAGCCCGAAACTATCTAGAAAGTTTGAAGAAATGCATTTCGGCCAAAAATTAATGGGAAGTTGGGTTCGAACCCAACATGCAACTATATTAGCGTTGCCGTGGGCCGGGTTGCATATACCCGATTTTGCGGGCGAAATTTGAGAGCTGCCCACGGCCTCCGTACGCTCACGCAAGATTTCGCCCGCAAAATCAAGCGTATGCAACCCGGCCTACCACAGAGTTAAAATAGTTGCATATCGGGTTCGAACCCAACTTTATTCATTTTTCCTTCAAACTTCCCGTTGTTTTGAGTTGAAAGATTGTTCCTTTATCAATAATTTTGAACAAAATGCTCAGATTTGATCGAAATGCTACCTATGAACATCCCTATTTCTTCCACCTAACAGTAAACTGAGAGCACGTAACATTAAGTAGACAACGCTTGTACAAGGTTCTGAATTTCCTTTCTTCATTCAAGCTTTCACGACTGTCGGAATCGAGATTTTGGAAATACAAATTTTTTCCCCGCGCTTTTCTCCCGCTGTAGGCAAACTTGAAATTTAAAGCTGTGTGTTAAAGTTCACGGTAAGAATGTCTTCCAAGTTATGAGGTAGCAGATCTTTTACTGAGACAGTCCGGGAATTCAGGTAAATTTTATCAGAGGAAACCGAAACGTTGCAACATCGGGCAATTTCTTTCACCAAAATGTTTACCCCCGTCGGTAGAAGAAGTACTCAATCCGAGTGAATCATCTTAACGAATATTTTAAAATTTGGCGGCGTTGGAGCGGAGGTGGAGCAGTTGTAGCGTATAGTACTCCGGATGGACCCGGCGTACTCGATGCTGAATAATGTAAGCGACACTGTTGCCGAATCGCCTAGCTTTTCCCACGTCGGACTCGCGATCTCCTCCATAAATGGCACCGTTCCGCTGGATCCAGTCAGAGTTGCATGAGGCAGAATCGTGACCTTCAACATAGACGGCCGTATCGCCAGCGTTGGTTCATTCTTAAGATGGGATTCATGAGATCAAGATCCGCGCTTGGCCCTCTCCTCCCCTCTCCCTTCCTCCAGGTCCTCCAGCCCCAATCCCAAGTTCAGTGTTGTCTCTCGGTGGAGTAAATGAAGTATTCAGAGACAATGGATTTTAGAGCCTCCGCCCTGCTATCTGCCCTGTAGTCTAAAAGTTACTCTCGGAAGTTAACGCTCAGATTCGCCTAATCCTGAATCATGACCCATAGTCGAGCAATTGGTTCAGGAATCCTTATATCCTAATTAGCCAATACTCGCCTAGGAAAATGCTCAACCCTATATTCATTAGTCACCATTTGGCAACTGTAATAAGTACGTAGCAAGTTGCTCACTATTATAAGGCGTAAAGTAGCCTTGACCTCTGAAAATAACTTACCTCTCCCTATCATGTTGCTTGAATTGTCGTTTCAGAGTCTCTAAAATATGTTTTCTCTGCTCGTATGCAGATACAATATATCGACGGCGAAAGTACCAGATCACGTATCTCGGTTAGCGACGCTGTAGGTTTCCAGTCATACTTCATTTTTTAAATGGAAAGCTACTCATTGTTAATTCTTGAAAACGTCCTTTTTTTTCTTCTCTTGACGAAGAAAATTCTGCGAAAATTTCAATTAATTTTATTGTTTTGTTCTCCTTCAAAAATATTAAATAGGAGCGGAGATTTCTTAACACCCGAACGAGGTACGTGGTCTGGTAGTTTCACCGTCGATATCTTAAAGATCCTCTCCTATCAATCTGAGCAATGTAACCGGATGAAGCTAAAGTTAAGTTCGGGAGTCAGTGCTAACTTCGTCAGCCAGTGCGCCTTCAATTATTTGCATATGCAACACAGGCGTCCATAAAGCACGGATTCTTACATCCAAGAGCTGTTTCTCAACGTAATCTTTCGCCGGATAATGATCGGTGAGAAACTCGTTGAGCATCCAAATGATAACCGATGAATGTCGGAGTGATCACTTTGTCAAACGAGTTTTCACAAATTAGGAAAGGATTTGCTAAACCATTTGCTCCCTTCCACGTTCACGAATCATGATCAGGCGGATCTGAGTGTTCACCACCGGAAGTAAGTTTTACACTCCAGGGAAAATAGCTCTACGCGGTCTCTGAAATATATCTTCTCTGTTTGTATCCGACCAATTTTGTAAAATTATCGGACAGTCGGATTATGGTCAGGATTCGGTCGGATATGCACTGGAAAAAAAAAAAAAAAAAACACATTGGATTTAGAGTCCAGACTCTTGAAAACATTGACAAGAAAAAGGACTCTTGATTCAATCAGATTTAAGCTTAAATCAAAAGGAAATCCGCTCAAATTAAGAGGCTTGGTTCTTGATTTAAGCTTAAATCTGATTGAATCAATAGTATTTTTTCTTGCCGATGTTTTTAAGAGTCTGAACTCTAGATCCAATGTGTTTTTTTTTCCAGTGTGGCGGATGTGAAACTTTTGATTTGACGTGAGAGCGGCAACCCTTTATGACTTGGACATTAGCTTGGGGCCTCGGACACGAGATTCCGGACCCGGGGCAGGCCAGACAGCCCATGCCCAGTCCACGGATCGTAGCTCCTCTAGCGTTAGAGCGTACCTCGATTTCTCCGTGATCCCTGTTGTTCATATAACTCCATGCTTTCCGGGACTATTGCGTGGAAATCGAGATACGTCCTTACGTCAGAGAAGCGACGAGATCAGACTCGTGACCAGCATCACTGCACACAGTGGTGTCGTCCGTCGAGCCGCCCCACAACCAATCAATTTTCATCATTATAAAATGTCAATTTTCGTGCGGAAAGGCAACACGGACCGCACCAGTCAGGCTCACTATTTATACTCCCATTTACACTGACCACGACGGATCGATGCTCGAATGCACCGTAGACTGCAGATAGCGCATTGAATCGTACGTTAAACAGTCGATATCCGTCTGGACGGGCTGCCCCACCTATCGAATCGATCATTTACAGCAAACCTAGATCAGGGTGAAAAGCTCTTGGAAGTTCAGGTAGTTCAGGTGTGGAACCCTGAAATGTTTTCCTCCGCCCGAAAAACGATGCATTTTTCTTCAATTTCAAGAGATTTCGCGCGCGAGCTGTCTCGTAAATATCAAAGAAAATCGAAAAGTCCGGAAATTTTAAATTCGAAGAAAAGTCACCTCGGAGTTGGAAGCTTGAATTTTCCGACTCTGATGTGATCGTAAACACCATTGCAGCCTGATTTTGGGTCATTGGCACGTGTTATACTTGGTTTGCGTAAAATGTTACTGAGTAAGCACCGTCGCGGTCCATCGAGGAGTCTCCAAGTTTTGAGGTGTGGGTGAAAACGGCCACGCGTGTGGAAGACACCTCGGCAGCGTAGAACGCCCCCCGCCCCCTTCGTCACTTCATCAGCTCGTCGGGTTGCACTCAATTAGAAGCTCATTTTCGCCCACCGGCCGTGGCCGTCTGGGTGCTCACACTACCGGCATACTATTTATAGTGGACAAGTGGAAGTGGAAGTGAAACGCTATTAAACGATTAAAGCGTTCCCCCGTTCCCGTTGCACGACGCCGCTCCGCCCATCCCACCTCACGCCGACGCGACGCGACGCGCCTTTGCCGAAGGAAATCTCGCGAGGAAAGTCGCGACACAGAGACCAGAGACAAGAGGCCCTCCATGCTATCTCGGCAATGGTGGAAGCTTTTACTTTCGGGACTCCAACATTCAACTTACCTACTAGGTGGATGTTGAACAGCGTGTTGGGTTTTTCGTAAATTTACCGAAGGTAAATCCTCGATACACGATCAAATTCTCGAACCAATTACCGTCAAAAAGCCGGGAGTCATCAGTCTGAAAATCGTTGCTTCGCCTAGTTTTCAAATGAAGAAAACCTTTCAGATATGTTTCGTATGGCAAGAAATGATGAATGATGTCCCTCCACTCTGATCAAAATTGGACGTGCACTCACGCCCGTGTAAAACTGTCAACCTAATGGAAGCTGGAGAACGGATAAGGGCTGTAGTTTCTTTTTTTTCCCCCTCACAAGGTTTCACATCGCCATTTTTTCACACAATAGACGTGCGCACATGAAAGGAGTTCAAAGTTCAATAAAAAGGATTTATAAAATATCGAACTTCCATCCTTCTCAAAATCGTGGATTTATACGATGCGAAATGCCGCCATGCGACGTCACATGGCGACACATTTTCTCATCTTTAAAGGGATTTTTCTCAAATTTCCCGTATCAGAAACCAAATTGGAACAGCTCTTCAAGCACTATCGCATGGTCGCTGGAAGGACGCTTCAGTCCATTCGGCTAATCGTTAAAATAAACTGCTCTTTATGACTTAAATAGAGTAAGTCATTTTACGCATGAGTCCTTTAGCGAGCGAACCGCACAAGCCTCGAGGCTCACCTGAAAATATAATCGTTTATTTCCAAGAATCGCGGGCTCAAGTCCCCAGGTCACTCCTTACGCAATCGCTCAATAGCATTCTTTTACCTCCACCCCAGCTCAGGTCCAACATTCGAATTTCGGAAACAATGGGGGCTATTTGCCGCGCTATTGTCTTTCTTCCGACCGTGTAATCTGCTCGACGGTGGTGAGGGGGGGGGGGTTCTCTTTCTCTTGTCCCGCTCTTTCTTTCCTACAGTTTGTCTCTCCCTCGCACCTTACGCGGAGAAAGGGCAGAAAGGGGATAAATTCGCAAGGAGAGGTCCGCGCGCTCTCTGAAGGAGTAGTCACCTCGCTTGTAAAAAGTACCCCCAAAAATCTTCGCCAACTTCTTGACCGCGGCCGCAGAGAGACCCGTCGCACAGTGGAACCACCCCTTGGGAGAGGTAGGACCTGGAAACTTGAACCAAATCGCTAATTTCAATGTTTTCGTCTCCCTGGAAAAAAAGTCGCTTGGATCTGGATTCCAGACCTTTAAAAACATAAACAAGAGAAAATACTCTTTATTCAATCGGCCTCTTTCTTGAATCCAAAGGAAATTTGCCCAAATCAAGAGGCTCGGCTCTTTGATTCAAGGAAAAATCGGATTGAATCAAGAGTATTTTTTCTCGTCAATGTTATTCAGAGTCTGGACTCTAGATTTAAGCGATTTTTTTTTTTTTTTCCAGTGCAGTTTATAGGTTTTAAGGGGGTGCATTTAGACGAAAAATGTACGAGAAAACCAACACGGAAAAAGGGCATAAGGGTTCAGCGATATGAGAATGGTAATCACGAACACACCCCATGATTGCGAATACTGCGTCGTATTGAAAGTATAGTAAACGCTACCAGCTGTCTGGTTATCTTTACCGTACAGTATCATTGTGTCAGTAATCAAGGCACTTGATTTACGCCATGATACTGCAGGGTACTACTTCTACTTCAAGTAGAATCATCATAGAATTTACCATTCTTTCCAAAATATTTCAGCTGTATGTATGAGGCTGAATTCGCGTCAACGTTTCCAACGGTCTGGAAAACCTGAAACGTCGGAAGAAAGAAGCGACTTAGAAACTCGGAAAAGGCGAGAAATTTGCCCCCCGAAAAATGCCAAAAGTTCGGGAATGGAGCTCTTACATGTCGAAGGATTTGCAATTCGTACGCATACGTACTCTCGCTTAAAATTTCACGAGAAACACGATGGTGTCACTGGTTTTCTTTGAAACGAACTCCCAAGCTCAAGAAAAGCTCTCTCTAAGTTGAGGTCGCAGGGGAAGGGATCCCCCTCGCTACCCTGTGAGTCCACCTCTGTATCTAGTCGAACTCGCCCTGCATAGAATAGGGAGCAATGACATCAGGAAGGTTGCCGTGATTCCAGCTTTGAAGGCCCTGAACAAAGTGGCAGCCCTGTCATTATATTTGCTAGCTGTCCTGTGGTCTCTCAGCGTACGGTGGAGAATTTCCTTTATTAGACCGCAACTTTGAGAGCTTTTTTTGAGCGGGAGTTCGTCTCAAAGAAAACCAATGGCTCCTACCTAGGAGCTAACTTCAGCAGGAGCTTTTTAGAGCTTGGGCGTTGGTTTCAGAGAAAACCAGTGGCACACACTCACCGTCCTGTCTCTCGCGAACTTTTTCAGGAGAAAAATCACTTAAATCGCAAATCTCTGACGCATGCAAGAGCTCCATTCCTGTGGTATACAAAAGTTGCATATCAATCCGAAAAAAATGGGAATTTTCGATGACAATCCGGCAGCAAAGATGCCGTGTGACTCGACGGAAGTCGTCGGTTCAAATCTTAATGAATGAAGCAGTCTGTGACCTCAGTTTGGCCGCGGGAGTCTCGGTTGTAGTGGGAGCAGCTCATTGAGCGACTCCACTCGAAAGCTCGCTACGAGTGAGAAGGAAAAAAAATTCACGTATCACAATACTTTTTCAGTCGATCACTCGCGGAGATGACGATAACTTCGGAACGTAGACCTTTTGCATTGATGCCCCCTCCCCCCGACCCCCGCTACTGAAGACCCGCTGATTGGGATTTGACAGGAACTCGGCTATCTTCTTATTATATTCAGAATATGGGAGAATTTCCAGAAGTCACTTCTTAGATCCACTGTCACAAAATATAGCGTTCGAAGTCACTTAGCCTCTCGCATCATAATTGGCAGCTTCCATCTCTTATTTTCTTTTTCGTTTTTATCCTGCCCATTTTTCCTCATCGACTAATTTTCTTTTTTAATTTTATTTTTATTTCAGTTCAAGTTCTAAAGTTATAGTTAGTAATATTGCAAATCAGACCAGAAACGAGGACATCGAGGCCCTTCTCAGCTCGCACGGTACAATCGTAAATTTCGAAAAGTTGAATTCGTCAAGGGATGGAGCTGCCAAAGCGTTTCAAGTCAGTTTTGAAACACCCGAACAAGCTCAACAGTGAGTCTCGAATTATTTTTACTTTCCTTATTTCAAGTGCTTCGCGAGATGCTGAAAAAAATATATTTACCTAGATTCGTTACTTCAGTTCCTCAAGTTTTCAGAGCCTTTGAATTGGAGTTTTTTTCTTCTTCTTTCCCCCTTTTTTTCTTCAGAAGAGGAATTGATAAATGAATGTTTGAAAAACAAAAACACAGACTCCGGGTTTTTTTTTTTTTTTTTTTTTTTTTTTTTTTTTACATATATCTATTATCACTTTTTAACGGTTTAGTGGTGCTCATGGGCGGACGCTTCCACATGCAAAAAAAAAAAAAAAAAAAAAAAAAGAGAAAGAGAAAAAGGGGGAAAAATTGAAATTACAATTAGAAGTGCTGGATGCAGCGACGCGGAAAAGGCGAAAAACCACGAAAATATTCGGAGCTTCTTATCCATGGTGTCCAGGGCCGGGAAAAACCGGGATTATCAGTGAGTGAACAATTCCACGGAAAAATCAGGGATCTGTTCCTGAAACCGAGAATTTTCTTCTACAGCTTAGAGACTATTTATTTTTCAACTTTTGCGGGAATTTTTTGTATCTATTGTCTTTAAGGTTTATGTCATTGCACCTAAACCGTCATTTTTGACGTCTTGAATGACCTTTTTGAGTCATCAAATCATCACACTAACAGAGAAACTTTCATTGACCAGATAATGTAAACATCAGGAGAGCTTTTGGAGGTAAAAATGTGGATGTGCGCCAAAGAATCAGCTGGAAGATGGGGAAAAAATCGGTATTTATGTCTGAAACTCCGGAAAATTGAATTTTCCCCCCCAGAAAATCCTGGGAGAGGGGAAAATTTACGGTTTCTCATTAGGAAATGAGCTCTTGAAAATCAGGGAAAAATCTGATATTGAGCATGGTCAAGAATTGTAGACAGTAGACACCATGGCGCATCTTTTTTTTAGTCCTAGATCTCAGTTCATGAACTAAAGGTAACTTAACTTGTGTGTTTCAGGGCTGTAAGTGAAGTAAACGGTTACGAAATTGATGGCAACATTTTAAAAGCAGACTTAGCCATGGACCGAAGGAGCCGGACCAGAGGGTCACGCTTCCAGTCGGGTGGATTCTCAAATGCTCCCGGCCAGCCAGGCCGCCAAACAGACTTTCCTCTCCGTGTCCTTGTTCAGTCAGACATGGTTGGTGCTATTATTGGAAGACAGGGTTCTACAATTAGAACAATCACTCAACAAACCAGGGCCAGGTAATTAAAGTTTGATTTTGCTCTAATCGCTCTTGCTTAGCATGCTTCGTCATTTTTAAATTGTTTATTTTCATTAAATGTAAAACTGTAATGGATTTGTATGAGCACAGTTTTTTTTTTTTTTTTTTTTTTTTGGTAATTAAGAATGTGGTGGATGAATGAGTCAAGTCTCTGTCTCAGAAAAAGAATATTATCAGTTTTACTTATGTACTTATTTTTATTACTTCAATTAAGGCGCCAGATGTGAAAAGGGCACTTCTTAGCTATCATAGCTATCATAATCTATGTCACTAATTTATGTCAGAGAGAAGCTGTAGAGTGATTTTTTTTGAAATTTTTCTATCGAACATTGTAGACTCATGGAGAATATTCAGTGAAAATTTCTGTGCAATGCAATGCTAATTCGCTTTCCTTACAGTGAATGACAAGTAGCAAATATTCTTAAGCACAGCACTGGAGAAGTGCCTTCTTTGCGCCAGCGCCTCAATTGTGAAGGCATTTTAAAGAACAAAATAACAAAAAAATATTAGCCTTGCAATGAAAGTTAAAAGTTCTAGGCACATATTGGTTTTTTGCCCGATCACTAATCTAATAACTCAGTTATTTGTACTTTACACTGCAACGGCTGTATGAAATATCTTTTTGGTCATTATTAGGCAAGCAAAAGATTACGGCAAAAATGATGAAAAAAGATTCATCGTGAAGTTTCGGTAACTGTAGGAGTGTAGGTACTATTCATCAAGAAATCGACATATATGCTTATACAATGTTATCGGACAGTATATTACCTAATGCACATGAAAATGAACCCCAAAGTAACTAATGGAAACCCTCTCCAAAAAGTGTAGATTTTGAGTTTTGAACCAGTGTAAGCACCAGTTGATTGAGTCTGTTGTAAGTTAAAGAGAAGCAGGTTAGTGATTGCCCTTGCCTGCCAATATTGAGGATTTCCATGTCAGCTTTTCTCAGTCAATTGGTTTTTCAGATTATTTTCTGGCACACTACGGTAGTCTTTTTACAAACTCAATGCTCCTCATAATCGTTTTTTCATGATTCACAGTTGATTTTTAGTGTTATGCTGGGAAAATCAAAATTTAAATGACATGATGACTGAAAAAATTTCCCTTATTGAGTCTTGAGGACATTGGGATACTATGCAGGGTGTCTGGAAGTTAATTTACCATTCTTTAGTCATTGGTTTTTTAAGTCAAATTAAGACTTTGGCTCATGAAAGTTTTACTGATAATGCTCTCTGTTTGTGGTACCGCCCATCAAAGCTAGGATGTTCCCCCATTTGGCTGCAACTCGTGTGTTTAGTGTCAGATGTTTGTAAAATTCGAGTTTTTAGAATTATTATTAGCATGATTCTCATGTTTTGGTGGTTTTAAACGTTTACAGTCCAATAGGAAGTGGAAGGCGGTGGCAAGATCTCTGTTAGAAAAAATGAGAGTAACTTTTTAGGTGTAGATTTTTTGCCTACCGCCTTTCTGTGAACGTGGAAACCTTTGAAAACACTAAGAAGGAAAGTACACTGTAAATTACTCTCGAAACTAAGTTTTCCCTAGCATTTGACGCTTTGAAAAACAGTTATGGACAAATATCAGGAAAAAATTCACAACCTTGAAGGCCTTCTAGGCAGAAGGAAGCGTTTTCAGAGAAAGTTTTTTTGAAATAAAAAGTCTCATTTTCACACCAAAAATTGATTCCCGAAGTATGGTGCCTTAACTGTTGGACACCCTGTAGAACAGAAAATCATTACTGAAAGAAAACTTGAAGATTAATACAGCTAAGAAGTTTTAATTTGCAGAACCTACATGATAGCAATACAGGATCTGTGAAAACTCTCTTCTTAGTCAATTATATGTCTCCTACTGATTTTGGTATGTCCAAGATGACCCTTTACTATTTTCATTCTATAACGTCTGTGAGTGTTCTGATTTCTATTATGACATGCTGAATCCCTCCACTAATTTTCCTCTCTTCTTGACATCTGGTCCTCCAAATTTTCTCTGAATTGTGCTCATCCTTTTTTAAAACACATTCAGTGGCAATCAAAATGTTCACTGTTCTCCTAAACATGGATAGAACACTATCCTTTCACTTTTAGTCATTTATCCGATTTTTGAAAATTATGTACATACTTCGAATGTTAAACCCCTTAATCTCAGAACTATCTCCTATTATTTTGTATTCCTCTCTGTTTATGATGATTTCATGGCTTATCCAAGGGTAAAAGTCCTTTTTTTCCCCCTTTTTGGTGAAGCTTTCTGAGGAAGCACCTGCAAACTCAATTAATTTGTCTCCGATTTGTATTATCTTCTAGCTACCAATTTGTGTTTTTAGTGGATTTTAGTGGATATTTTTTCTGTGTCACTCTCACTAATACTCAATTTTCCAATGTTCCAATCACACTAACAAAAATTAAGGTAACGGAAATGAGTTTCTTTTCAGTTTTAGTGAGCTCTCATTAACGCTTCTAAATGAAGTAGTGTTATAAACAATATTACTAACATTAATCAGAGCATATACTCTGCTGAAGCCTTTTGATTAAAACCTTTGCCTTTATAGATATAAATGGGTTTTTTGGGTTAATTTGTGGGTAGCCTGAACAAAGATAAACTTACTTGGCAGCCGTGGGTAGCAGTGCTAGTTTGGTGCACCTAGCATCTCAAATGCATCTGTCAAATTGAGGAACTCCTGATGTTTGTGTCAAAAGATTTGAGAGAAAGTGTTTCATCAATCAAAACTGTAGCTTCGAGTAAGATGCCAAACATGGCTTGATCTTTGTACGACAGATTGGGTTTTATACCTCATCGACCTTCCCAACTTAAACTTTGATTAGGTTGCATGACTCAGTTGAAGGCTTATCGTCGAAATTTCTTTATTTCAGATCAGTCATTTTGTTTTTTTGAAGGAACAGCATCTGTGATTTTGCAAAAGATTGCTTGCTTCTTGAATTCAACTAACAGTCTAAAGTGTGTAATTAGATTTTAGGAATGTTTTGCATACTAACAAATCAGAAACCAGTTCCCTTTACAACTTATTTAGATCTGAGGATTTTTTATTTTTTTATTTTCGTTTACTGTTGTAGAGTTGATGTTCATCGGAAGGACAATGTTGGATCATTAGAAAAAGCTATTTCAATTTACGGAAACCCAGAAAATTGTACAAATGCTTGTAAAAAAATTTTAGAAGTTATGCAGCAAGAAGCAAACTCCACCAGCAAAGGGTAAGTATCAGTTATGATAGAAGGAATAATATTTATGCTCCCTTCAGATCGCTAAAATCCCACTTTTTTCGCTAATTTGAAGGGTGTGAGTTTACTGATTAATCCCTGTCAAGGGATATTTTTGTGCAAGCTTAGAAAAGAGCTAAGAATTTCTTAGTTTTGAGACTACGTTTCTAAGGCCTTACAAGTGCTTAGTTTTCAGGAGAGTGCTCAGAAAAGTGCTCATTTCTCTTTGATCCTTTTTTCAACCTCCCCGCGTATAATATGAGTCAATTTTCCCCTATTTTGCTTGAATTTTTTTCTCAATTCAGTTTTTCGAGTGTTCTGACACTCCCTATACATGTAACATTGTGTGATTGTGTACAACTTTAAGCAGAGCTATCTCACGTCAAATCAATATAAAAAATCTATCAGTGTGTCACCTATCAAAACTCTTTGCATCATTCTGAAAGCGGATTAGGAAATCAACTCCTTTATCAAGAATTTTTCCACTTGTAATCGAGTTGAAGCATCTAATGCAGATAATTCCAACTTATTAGTTAGCATGCAGATACTGGATTAATTCTATCAGTTTACCTTCAGTTCCCTCATATAACCAAAAGTAAGGTAAAGAGCTAATTTGTTTAAAAAAATTTTATTTTATTTATTGTAACATTTATTAAAACCGAAAGAATGCATCAAAGCGGAATACTACTCATTATTATGTCGAGTAAATTTAGGTACAGAATTGGTTGACTACTTGTTTGGTAAGCTAAAATTTTACGTCAGATCAATGGTAACATGCTGTGGTGCTATGATTAGGTACACTTGCATTTCGTCAGAAAAGTGAATCTAGTTTGCTCTCAGGAAGCTGCTGTAAATGTTCTTTTAAACCGGAAAATTTTCGGAAAATGTGCTCAGATATGCCCTCAAAGGGCGCTTAGAAGTGCTTAGTTTTTTCCCGCTAAGGGTGCACGAATCATGTTAATGAAATCGGCAAAAAATTACTTAAGCTCACCCTCAGTTTCCAAGCAAGCAACTCATTTGAAAAGAAGTTTATATTTTAGCATGGAAACTCATTACTTGAGACCACCTTACGCTCCTGTGTGTCCATCCTCTAGTGCTAATTTGGCAATTGGTAATCACTACAATTTTAAGAGGCAAAAGAATGAAGAAGAAAGTAGAAACATTTTCACTTAGGATAATACCCCCTCTCCTATTGTAAGTCTTGTAGAGAAGGTTCATTAGGGGCTGTCAGGTATAATAAAGGACAAGAGGTTTCATTATATCTCTCGCAAAAAATTATAGAACTATGCAACTTTAGACTTAAAAGTTCCAAATTATTAAAAAAATGGGTGAAGTGAGAGAAACTAGCACAGTTTTAACTTGTAAGCTTCCACTCAATAGGAACATGAAAGAAAATTGATCTAATAGTTTCGAACATCTAGATTGAGCCAAGGGCAGGGCCTAGTTTTTTTATTTAGTATTTTATTTTGTGCTTGAGCATTGAAGAAGATCAAATTTTCTTGTAGTGAAACAGTTTGACCCAGGGGGGGGGGGGGGATTCCAACTGTGGATTGTGGTTATGCTCAGAAGTGCTGGAAATGCTTGATGAAATGCTCTTGTGTGCATCCCTAAAATGTTGCACGGAAAGGCCGTGAAAAGAGAATAAAATATAGACGTGAAAAGGGGGAAAAATTTTTAAGGGATATTGGTTCTGCTCAGTTTGGAAGTTTGCTCAACGCTCAAAGTGGAAGTTTGACATCTCTATTGTTTATTGACAGACAAGCATGAAACTCACAGTCGACAATTTTTTGGGACAAGTAAACGATTCTATTATTATTTTTCCAAAATATTCAACCCGTCTAAAAATTACGACTAAGAGCAGGAAGCAAATTTGAAGGCTGCTAATCTATGAAAGTGCATTTACCTTAGCACTCAGAGGTTTTTCAACTTGAGGAAAATGAATCCCAAGTTGGATTATCGAAATGCCGAATCCCTTCAAAATGGTGGCGGAAAAATGGTAGAAAATTCGCGGTTTGTTCGTTTATGGATAGAATTGCATGGATTTTTTGCTTCATTGAATATTTTGATCTCTCTGATTGTGCTCATGTCAAAGTATCTAATCTTTTTGTATGTCTAACAAATATTTCTCTCCTCTGTTGCAGTGAAATTACGTTAAAAATTCTTGCTCACAACAATCTGATTGGTCGCATCATTGGGAAAGGTGGAAATACAATAAAAAGAATAATGCAAGATACGGACACAAAAATTACAGTCTCCAGGTACTAAAATCTCCTTTTCTATGCTTTCTATTTCTCCAAATCACAAAAAATCTATTGCTGATAAATTGAAAGAATTGTTGGTGTTGTATGCACCACTAGTTGAATCTGTCATTCTCAAAAAGACTGAAGCCCCAGAAATGAAAATACAAAAAGATCGGTAGAAACGTATCAATCAACTCATTTCAAACCTTAAGATAGTTAAAAATGGGATTAATTCATTGCTGCAGTATTTGAACGCTCTGAGATTCAGAACGGGTCATTTAAACTGTTACTACTGTTTTTCTCTCAATCCCACTCTTGTTGCTTAAGTCATTTTGAGTATGATTGATTCAATTGCTACCTTGATAGAAATTGCGCAGAGCTTTTTCAGTTAAATTGTATCTTTTGATGTCAGCAGCACCACCTCCTCCTCTCAGCCAAGAGAAATAGTATGGCTATGTGCCAATCAATGAAGTAAATTTCATATGAATGGCAAATGGTCCGGCAAGCTGCTGTGGGGGAAAATGTGACTTAGGATCATAGTTAAACCTATTGTAACAAGAATTTGAATGGCTGAATCTATTGCTTCAAGACATTGAATGGCTTAGGATCATGAATATTTACACACCAAAGAAAAATAGCTGTGGAAGTTCATATATTTATTTACTTCTAATAACTAGAGGTATAGCCAAAGCTCACAGCAAAAGCTTTTAGACTTGAAATAACTTTTTTCTGGAATGAATTTCTCAGAATAAATTCCTTTTTTACCTTGGCCAAACTTTTTCTAAAAGATTGCAAAGAGTAAAGAGATTTTAAAAGCTCATTGGGCTGATTGAACATCATATCAAATAATATAAAAATTAGCCACAACCGAATTGCTCGGTATTTTGTTGTACTTCCAGTTCCTTTTTTCTTGAAGTATATTCAATTGTAAATTGCTTTTATAGATCGGCAAGGACCATTAAACAGTTAAGAAATTAACGAAGAAAACGATGGTTAATCTTTCATTATTTTATTTTTATTTCAGCATTAATGACATCAACAGTTTCAATCTGGAGCGAATTATCACGGTCAAGGGGTCAATCGACAATATGTCTGCAGCAGAATCACAAATTAGCGCCAAGCTAAGGCAAAGTTATGAAAATGATCTTCAAGCTATGGCTGTAAGTTATTCATTCTGCTATTTGTCTTTATTTTACATTCATTATTCCGAACCAATTCCCAAAATGGCAGTCTCATGTTCCTTTGTTCTAAACCTTACCTCAAAATGGGATCCGATTTAGAAGAAGAGTTAACTGCTGCCCCCCCCCCCCCCCAGGGGGGGGGGGATCTTATATTTTTTGCATCTTGAGTGGAATTTGATTCTATCTGACCTCGAGTTAGGTTGATGATGATGGTACTTCGTAGTCTTTCAATACAGGCAGAACATGTTCGTTGGGAACCCATTTACTTGAAGCGACAATCTGTAGACATAGCATTAATATTTATGATATTTGGATGTTTTCTTGATGAATCTCAGTTTCATTAATATTTACATGAGTAGTGTAGCCAAACCAAAACTTTTTCTCATGTTAATCTATCACTATTTCTGTATATTTGTATTATTGTATGGTTGAGCATAAAATAACTTCAAATGCTTATTTTTGGTCGTCAAAAGATTTTTGTGATTGTAATAGCATGAATTATCAATTTAAAAGCATCATTACCAAAGAAATTTCTTGTTTCTTCAATGAACCTTAACATAACGATTTTTAACCTCAAGAATCGAGAGTCGCTGATTTTTTCTTGGTCTTAGCCAAAATAAATTAACAAGTAAATAGATTGAACCATGTGAAACTCAAGATGGTCGCTTCAAATGAATCACCAAACCTCTGCTTCTTTATTATCTTGCGTTTTTAATTTTACAACAAATTAATTTCTTTGCAATTGTCTGTTGCAGCCACAAAGTATGATGTTCCCTGGTTTACACCCTGTTGCAATGATGGCAACCTCCGGTATGAGTTACACTCCTAGAGGAGCCCCTGGCTATCAGCCACCCGGCCTGTATGCAGGCGCACCACCAGCCCCATATCCTCCGATGTACCAACCTGGACCACCACCATCCCTCGCTTCAGGCGGTGATGCTCAGGTAGATATTTAATTTGAATCTCAATTAGTATACCTTTTACTTGAAGAAAGTATACACATAAGCATGCCGCTTCATAGTATTCCCTGGCGCTCTGCAATACAGAACTGCCATTGCCCCCTATTAAAGAACTCCAACCTTTCGACCCTCAAATCATCAGGGCTGCATATTGTAGCTAATCGTATGGTAAAATCATAAACATTCAAATTTGTTGCACCAGATTTAAATTATACATTGACTTAGATAGTTCTCTCCTTTACATGTGGTAATTACTTACTGTAACAAAGCAATGATGCACAAAGTGATAAGCAAGACGTATGTATATGGCAGGATGTGTAGTCAAGCAAGTTACATAGACAGAGGGTGTAAAAAATTCAAGAATGTTTTTCAATGCTTTTAATTCTTTAATAATTTGGACGGAAGGCCAAGAATATAGTATACATAATAGATGTTACCTATTTCAAATTTAATAAGGGCTAAATGTTTTCAGAATAGTTCTATATCTTTCTTTCTTTCTTCTTTACGAAAAGAAGGATGTGATTAGTGAATATAACCCTTACTGATGTATAACTTTGATTATATTACAAAATGTTTCAACCTTAAGAAGATGTTTCTAATTGTGATATAGGGTTTTGACTGTGATTTACAGGAAACGACTTACTTATATATTCCCAACAATGCAGTTGGCGCTATTATCGGGACCAAAGGCTCTCACATCCGTAACATGATTCGATTCAGTGGTGCCAGTGTCAAAATTGCTCCTCTAGAAGAAAAAGCAGATCCTTTATCTAGTGAACGAAAAGTCACAATTGTTGGCTCACCAGAATCCCAATGGAAGGTAAGAAAAGATAGTCTATATGTTGTAATTTCTTTAGTAGGCCGAGGCAGATCCAGTAATGACAGGGTGTCTGCAGGTCTGGAAAACCGGGAAAAATCAGGGAATTTGATCACTGTCTGGAAAACCGGGAAAAGTCAGGGAATTCGATTGAAAACTGGTGAAAGTCAGGGAATTTTCGCAATTCGAACATTCCGCGGCTATTTTTGCTCGTCATAGCCGAATTGGCCGAGTAGCGCGCTCGCGTGGCTGATAATGTAAACTGCTTTGTTCAACCAGTTTGCAACATGGCCGCTAGGTTCGCTAATGTGTGTTTTGAGTGACTTTGCATTTTTATTTAGATTTTCTAAGGTGAGTGCCCCAGTTTTGAGCAGATGGTTAACATGGGCGGAAATAGGGCCCCCCTCCCCCCCACAATGCTGATCGGCCCCTTCCAAAAATGTCAAGGACCCAAGCTAATAATTAACTTTGAGGTAAAAGGCATATGGAATGTAATAAATATGGGTTTAATCCCAATGTAATCGATCAAAGATGTCAGAAAAATGAAAATTACTTGCAAAGAGAGCAGCTTCCTCCGAGTAAGGAACATGGAATGCAGTTTGACTGTATCCGGTTGTAGTTTTTCGCGCATTTTAGCGCAATAATTGTTTTCACGAGAGTTAAATTAAAATATATTCAATTAAAACCCTCAGTAAGATTTAAAACAAGTCAGCAAAATTTCTGTCATCTTTAATATTTAATTCCATTTAATTTTTCATTGAGAATGGCTTTAAATTGCTCCCAAGACGTTCTAATTTTCAAAAATTTTCCGGGGGAGACCCCCTGGACCCCCCTCTGCAGGTGGGGGAGTCCCTCCAGACCCCCCTTAGCCCAAGCCATATATCCTTCTGTGCCCCCCCCCCCCCACAAAAAATTCCTAGTTCCGCTCATGACGGTTAATCAATTTTTTCAGTAAGTTAGGAAATTTAATGAAAGTGCTGGAATTTTAGTTTTTCTTTAACTGAGTAAAGAAATATTTAATTAATGTCAACTGCATTTTGCATGAAATTTTTCTGGTTCTTAAATAAACATGTTCACAACTGGTGCATCCACCCTGTAGAATACTATTGGTTGTTGAGTCTAAGACAAATTCAATACCAACAATAGGTTCATATAAGGAATGGAATCTATTGAATTAATTGACTTTTTTTTTTTTAAAAAAAAAAAAAAAAAAATTCCCGAATCAAGCAAATTTACCTAAAATCGAGAAGAGACTCGTATTTCCTCTTGATTATAGCAAAATCTGCCTGAGTTAGGCACATTTACAACCCTTGTTTTATATTTTGAGAAAAAGAGACTTGTATTTTCAGGGCACTAAGTAATATGCCAATATTTATGAAACCTCCAGGGTAAACTATAGTTTGAATTTTCCAAAGTATACGGGGCGATATGTCACAAAGAGAGCGTAGTAGAGCTTAAAAATTAAATTTTGGAGTTGAATTTTGCTCTGAGTATACCATTTTGGAATTAGCTTTATTTTGAGTATTTAGGATCTCGTTCCTTTCAAAAGTATTACTCAACTCCTTCAAACGCCATGGTAATTCAGAATATGACTTTACGGGGTCATTCCTAAGGATAGTTTTTTTTTTAATATTTTTTAACCAGCTCATCGTATGGCTAAACCCAAAAAGTCAGGGAATTTTGTCATTTTTTGTCATGGAAAACCTGGAATTGTCAGGGAATTTCATTCTGAAAATCTTGTAGACACCCTGTAATGATTGAAGTAATAAAACGTTGCCTGCTACGCCGGTCAATTCCACCGGCTTTAATGTGCTCTGCTGGCACCAAACGACCTGTAAATATCACTAGAGCTCGCTCAGCCAATTTCTTTGTATCAGCCTGGCAAGGCGGCGCTTGTAAGTGGACTAGCCTTGCTATCAAATGGCCGACAGCCCTTTTTCGTGGAGAATTTGTCAGTTTGCTGCATTCAAATTTCTGAAGGTGTTTTTATGCATTTCCATAGTCTCACAGGAAATAAGTAGTTACTGAGCCAATGCATTACTCAGAAAGGGCAAGAATTGCAGCGAAGCTAAAGTTTAAAATTTATCCGCGAACTATGCTAGTTAATAACTCTTTTGTAGGATGGCACAGTCCCAAAGCACTGTGGCAGGCCATGTGTTACAGAAAATTCAAAAAGCCATCAAAAATAGATAAACTTACAAGATTGTCTAAGATCTGAAGGAAATCAAAAAACCAGAAATATTGTCAAGAATGATAGAAAAAGTTTTCTTTTAAAAATATATTTTATTTATTTATTTATTTATTTTATTTGCTTTTACATCCATCTTCTATTTTATAAAATTTATGCCCGATTCTGAAGCCGCATTTAAGAAGCTTCAGGAAGAAAAGAAATCTTAAACACATGATCAAATTAACCTGGCTATGGTGTGTTGAACATTTACCGGTCTGTAATTTGAACATGAATCTGCTACATTAAAATTGAAAAATCTCCTTTCATCATGCCAAACGCTCCTCTGAATAGTATTTTCATGAGTATTCTTGAAAATTATTGCTTCACTCGTAGCTTACCTAGTGCCCACCTATCATGGGCATTTAGGCTTACTCAATTATTTTTCCATTTCCTTTCTCTATAAACGCCTTCAAGTTTGAAGGAGCAGTTTGCTGCTGATGAGCAAGTGTCATTTTTTCTATCTTGTTGTTCCTTTTTATCACTGTACTAACGAAGTTTTCTTATTTTTAGGCTCAGTACCTGATATTTGAAAAGATGCGAGAAGAAGGTTTTGTGATGGGAACAGACGAAGTAAGACTCACCGTGGAAATCCTTGTGCCGAGCAGTCAGGTTGGCCGAATCATAGGCAAAGGTGGTCAAAATGTTAGAGAACTACAGCGTTTGACTGGATCTATTATTAAGCTTCCTGAGCAAGGCTCTTCCCACGAAGAAGACACCACCGTCCATATTATTGGTCCCTTCTTCTCAGTTCAGGTATACTTAATTTCTTTTTGTTAGAGCAAATCTTTTAAGTTTACTTTAGCTTGAAGCTGTAGCTACAATTTTATCAAATTTTCATAAACTAAGCTCGTTTTTTCTTGAAATTCATCAAATTGATTCATTTGGAAGTCGTTCCGTTTCTCTTCCCCCCCCCCCCCCCAATTTCTAGTGAATTGTATGTGGTGAAGGTATTAATTAACCTGTTCTATCACTTAGTTTTGACAAATAAAGGCCCAGATGGGGCTTTGCACAGTTTTTTTTTTTTTAAATTTATCAACAGGAAGACTTGAAAAATTTCGAATATTTTCATTTTTTTCTGTTCTTCATTAAAAGCATTATATGCAGGATGGGTTAGCTACCATTTAAAATTTTAATCCTGACTTTTTGAGTTCATTGAAGCTTTATAAAATGTAATACATATTGAGTTCCATAAGTCTGTAGTTTAGACGCAGAAGTTGGCTGCCACAAAATACAGCCAGCAGAATATGTTAAGTCGCTTCCAATTGCAAATGAGTCGAGATGTTTGAATCATATAAAGAAGAAAACTCAACTCGGAACTTCAAGATTCATTTCATGGTCTAGCAATCCATTACAAACAAGTTTTAGTCCTATTCTCTCATCCTAATACCTGTCATTTATTTTTCATTTTTCTGAAATTTTCAAATCTGAATAATACATTCAAAATTTTTTATCACTTGCCATGCTGAAAACCAACCGTCAGTTAGATGGTGTCCTGTGCACACAGCTCTGTGGACGGAGATAGAGACCTCCTAAATTCATCTTTTGTCAAAGGTTTTCTCCTCAACAAATAATAACAAATCTTGAGTATTTAATTATTTTGACTGTCAATTTTTTTTCATTCTTCATGTGCTCTGAGTTTTCATTGTGGTTCAGTTTATGGTTTCAGAACTGTTTCAAGAACAGATTTTCTGTTTTGACTCCATCTTTCCTTGCGTTGTATGTTGTTTTGTTTGTATGTGCCAAATATTTCAAAGGCGTATTTTTTTGTTTATTTTTTTTAGTCTGCTCAAAGGAAAATCCGTTCAATGGTCCAGCCAGGGCCTGGGGGTCCAGTGGGGCGCATGCCACGTCATCGAGGGCCACCGGAAGCTTCTCAGTAACGCCAGCTACCTTAGTAAACACCACCAAATTGCCACACCGCCGCACCAACTACGAGACCGCCACACCAAAGATGCATCGGCGATCAACACCAACTCTCATCTGGGGCGGAAAACTATGTGACTCTATTATAGTACAAAGGGGCTCACCCACCGGTAGGCAGGTGAAAGTGTAGCATTTTCTAATTTTTGTTGTTAGGTTTTATCACTCAGAAACGAACACTTTCGCCCTTCTACTTGCGGCACCCCAATTTGTGACTTAGGGTAAATAATTGTTTTTAAAAAATGGAAAAAATAAAAAAAAAAGTAAAAAAATTTATGAAATGAAAATATATATATATGATTGATATATATTTGAAAAAAATACAAGAGAAAAACGAGGGGATTTTAAAAGTGGAAACACGTTTATTTTTGATAATGTTGTTAAGTAATTTAATAATCTTTGTTAGAAGATTTTTATTTAAATGATGACAAATTATTTTTAAAAGTTAGAAAATTTGTTTTCCTCTTTTTTTATTTATTTATTTAATTTTTTAAAATTTTAAATTATTTACTATGGCGTGTAGCATTTTACGCTACATGGAAATTGGAGAGTCAATACAGAAGCCATCGAAAGTAAAATAGCCTTATTAACTTCATTTTAAATCAAAAGGAGGTACTGAAGACTGAAATTATGTTAGCTGTCTCAAAAGTAAGGAAGATTTTTGATAGAATCCATTTGAAAGCTAGCTTTATCTCTGTCGAGGGTTTTATGCATTATCTTTTGGAGATTTCAAGTTACTCCACGATCTTTTTGGTCATTGTTGCCCTTCATGCTTAAAAATCTGAGTCTCATGAATGTGCAATGGGTATTTGCAAAAAATGCGACGCTACAATTTTTCAACTAATGACATCAGTTGAGGCCAGAACAAGTTTGATGAAAATTAAACGAACAAGTCCTTGAAATACCTCCCGGTCTGCTGTTTTAGCAATAGATAATTTTACCAGAAATAGTGGAGCGGAAGGTTTCTCTTGACCTCCTAACAAGTGTTGGCACTATTCTTCAAAGGAGTATTTGTTTTTCAGAAAAAGCTTTGGTAAATTTCATGGTCTTTTAAATGCCACATTCTTCCGAATACTATTTATCTTCCTTACTTGAGAGACTTTTCAGCCTTTTCCTTCCCTCTTTTTTGTATAACCAATTTCCTTTTTGATCAACCTTCGTTTAGATTATCCCCTATCTCAATTAAGGTGCGCTAGCTTTTAGCCTTAATGCCTCTCTGGGAATTGTGTAGTATCAAACAAATCAACAGTTCATAACCCCAAAATTGCATTTAGGTACACCATTTCTAATCTTGGTAAAGCTAGTTGGTGCTCCCAAATATCTGTCCAAAATCAATTTCTGCTTTTAAAAAATTTACACCGCGTCACAGGTAGTTTGCGGTTTTATTTTAATTTTTTCTTTTTTTAAATACAATTAACAGATCCATCTCTGAGAGAATCAAGCGAGATCAAAAGTTATTTGAAGAACCTTCTTTATCCCAATATTGCATCCTAAATACACGGAAGAAGATCCAGTCAAAGCCGATGTTTCAATAATCAATCTCACTCTTTTGGTCTATGGTCATACTTCCCCTCTGGCGTAACTCTGTTTCCTACATGACTTTTTTGTCAAGCAAGTGGTGGTCCCTTTTCCTCTCTCTTAGTACCTTTTTTTTATATTTCTGTTCATTTGCAACTGATAACCTTCTTTTGCCTACAATAGTACCATATTCAGTGCATTATAATAAGCCTTGATTAGTTTTGTAACCTCAACTCTGTGCAGCTATCTTAAAATCTGGTGATATCCTTTGTTTGCCATTTTTCATGATAGCCCCAGCAGTAGCTTCATATACATTTTCAACTCAGTGTTTTTGTTACAGTTTATATTGTGGTCAGTATCTTTGCAGCCCTCCCAATTTATTTTTCTCCATTTTGGTGCCTTGTGAAAAATGTTTCGTAATTCCAATAATTTTTCTTCTCTTTTTCGACAGCTTCAGGCCTTGCAACCGTTGCCTATATAGCGCATTTATATTAGTATTGACATGAATTTCTGTACATTAGTTATTGCTCCATAGACTAGATTTTGTTAACTATTTTTACAGTTTTATTAGGTTTTAACTTTTTTGTTATTTAGTTACGTAACCACAGTTTTTCTCACTCTCCTTCTGCTGTGAGGACAGCTTCGATCATTTTAAATTCGTCTTGAACCTCTTCAAAGTCTCATTCTAAACGTTAATCGAAGAATTATTCTAGCGTTACTCTCTGTTTTAGGAGGCTTATCTATTTACAAATCTCCTCGCTGATTTTACTATTTGTGACTAAAGGTCTCATTTTAGTGTGAGAAACTTGTTGAGAATATTAGTTTTTGACATCTTTTTGAAATCTGTTAATTTGCGGCTAATTTTACACACATGCAAACCTCCCCAAAGCCATTTAAGAATTCATACAGCATTAGAGACTGGAATGTTTCTCACAAAAATTATTTGTAGAAGCAGAACTGGTAATCAGTTGATTCTGCCAATGAATGGAACTGCTTCTGCAAGTACTTTGTAACTAGCTCTGGTAGAACTTCACATTTTGCCACAGCTCCAGTGCTCTATGAATTCTTAATATTAAAAGTACTGCTGAGCTGCGATTCCTTCCTAGTTTTCGATGTTTGATTCAGCAATATAGAAAGAATAGTAGAGATTGCTAGTTATTGAGCTTGTCAGGCTTTTTCTACCCCAAACCTGTCCGTAATGTGTTCATGCTACCGAGAGGTAGCTGTCAAGCTCAACATTTAGTAGTCTCAGCTCCTTTCACCACTCAGGCGGAATTTTTAAATATTTGAAGTTTAAAACTTTGTTTGAGTTTTGAGTTAGTCAATGGATGTGCATCCCAAAGCAGTGATTGTAGATCTAGAATGTGAATTTTTTTTGATCAGTCCTCATAGCAGATAAGACCTCTTCCATTACCTCAGAACCTGAAAGCTGAGAAAACTTGAAAGCAAAGATTTTGCTATTACGAGACATAGCTTATCGAAGGTATTTTTTTGCCAAGCTGGAAGATACTGATGCACTCTTTATTGTTACATTATCACAATTTGTTTTTTTATTTATTTATTCATATTTATTCATTTTTTCTTTACACAGGTAGTTTGGTTGCTTTCAAGTCTGCCATTACTTTTTTGTAACAATACTTACGGGTTCATATTTTCTTGTTACGTTCTCCACAATTTTTCTTTCCTTTGACTTTCCCCATTCCCCTCTCTTCTCTATAAAATTTTTAACCATTGTTAGTAGTTAAATAGTTTCAATTGAAAATTACACTTGCTAGTTCATCCTCTTCAGCATCAGCAATTCCTCTCTTTGCATAACACTCACTTTTTAGTGGAATATCTCAAAGTTTCATGAAGTCGAAATCAATAGCACCATGACAAAATATTGAAACAAAGACCTAGTACCAATCTGGATCAGGTCATTTGAATGCTTAGTGCGTTTCCCAACATTTAACATTTCAAAACTTAGCAATATCGTTGCTGAGAGGAAACTTGTTATATGTCCCAAATCCCTTCCACTCTAACCCATGCGAGACCTACCATCAGTTACGATGGGTCCATTACTTTTTTTTGAGAATGTGAGCTTATTTTAAAGTAATCTACATTTAAGATTCATTTGTACGGTAAATCTCATGAAATATGTGCTTTTACTTTCCTAAATATTTTTGTCTCCTTTTGAATAAGTTTGTTTTATTGAAGTTGTGCAACGTACAAGTGTCTCTCAGGGAGTATTAAAACGTTATACTATCTTTATTATTGTAACTCGAAAATCGTACGTGTATATACTTCAATCACAGCCCGATTGATTCCAGTTTCATAGGGAAAATAAAGTCTTACGATTGCAAATACAGCCTTTTCAAATGCATGATCAATGCCCAAAAGTATGATGTTTTAAATAAATCAGTTTGTTCACCACAAACTTTGGAATTTTATACGTAAGTTTCTCATCCTAAGTTTGATTCATTTTGCACTGCTTTTAAGATAATCAGCACCCATTTTATCAAACATCAACTGAGTTTTTTTTAAATGAAATCTTGCCCATCTTGGTACTTACAAGTTAACGTAGAAAATTGCATACTGTAAAAAAGACTAAAAATAAAAATAAAAATAAAAAAAATGAAAAATAAAAAAAAACTGCTTCTATTTATCAATTCCCTTCTCAAGTTTATATAATAAGTTCTATCTGTAATGATGCAATTCTTTCAAGCACTTGGCTTTCCCTTCTGAAGTTCAATATTTCATAATGTTTCTGTGATGTTGAACTGCAAGTTTGGAAATCCATAGTGGATTTGATTGTTTTGCTCCAAAAATTACAGCACGTGGTCTAGTTGTCTATACTTAACCTAAGTTGTGCTGGGTTGAGCCTGATAGTGAAAAGAAGAAATTGCATGCAGGAAGCATCAACAGACGGAAGGCTCTGTCACAATAACCTTTATTCTGAAAAACATGTCTATCCCCTCAGTTTGACAAGTTAATGCAAAACGATAACGAAAACTGGACATTTCTCAGTCAATAGGTTGCTGGTTCCCTGTTTTCATCGGCTGTTTGGTGGAAACATCCAATTTTCTGTCAAATTTGTATGAACATTGAAGTCTTATGTTTGTCTCCTGATCATGGATTTTCAGTTTCGATAAACTTTCTCAGATCATTCTTGCTCACTCACGACACAGTCTGACAATTAATATTTGATTCACATGCATAATTTCTCAGATTCGCTTACGTATTGATAACAGTCAAGGGACTGATGTGAAACATTTTTGAACCTTCCACTGGACACCTTGTTTGTCTATTTTTCACTTCGCTTTCTTTATGTTATATCTATTCCTGTGTGTATACTGATTTCTTGGCTTTACTTTTCATCTTAAATTCCATTTCAATGTCTTAAGTGTGTAAAACTGTAAAATTAATTTTTCTTAAGTCCAGGGAAAGGTTCAAAAACAATTGTACAGTCAAAATATACGAAAGATTGAATCCGCACTAAACTATTTTATCAATACTAAGTTCTGTCTAAATTTAAATTTTTACTCCTAATTCATTTGTTGCTAATTATCGGGAGAAGTTAATCTTTCTAGTTTGGTTTCCATGATCGACCTGCCAATGCAGTCTGCAATGTAAGAATTAGAAGTATGACTGTCATAAAATGAGAAAATATTTTGGTCAGTCTCTAATGCATCATTTTTAGCCAATTTCTTTCCTCATTTTCTGCTTTAGTTAGGCACAATAAGTATCAACTGTAAATTGAAATGATATATTTTGGTAGAAAGAAAAAACAATGAAAACTTTCTCTACAATCACTTTCATTTGCAATCCTGCCTCTGCATTCCTTTGGCAGACTTTTAATTTGAACCGCGCCAGAAATAACTGTGCAATCAGGATTAGTTTCAGTTCATCTGAAGTCAAATTTCATTCATAGTAAATGAATTCTTTATGGTGTGAATCACCCTGACAAGATAGACAGCTGATCTGCTCTGCAAAGCTATTCTTGCGTTTTGTAAATATTTTTTAAACAGGTTTTATTTGAAACTTAGGTTTGTTATTCATGTGACAAAAACTGTCTCTCGTGCAAACACTTTTAGTTGATTTAGCCGGAAAGAGCAACACCAGAGTCCACCCATTTTCACTCTCTGTTCAGACTTTCATGATTTTGTTTTTGCCCGGAGGAGCATGAATGTACAAGGACAGATTCTATTAACATGTCTTGCACACTTCTTCTTGCTATTTCATTTCGCTGAACCATTTTAAGTTCAGTCCTGAACCTGTAAAATTTTTGTCTGTTTATTCACTGTATTATCCGTTCTCAAAAGTATTTTTCAAAATTCCTCCCATTTGATCATAAAAATCCGATCCACCTGATCGTGAGCAACCTTTGGAGTAAATTTTGGCCTGGATATCACTAAATTGAGAAATTCTTAAACTAACATCAGCATCTCTTCAATTTTTGTATCATTTCATCCTTGTCTTGCAATTCAGTCAAAGAGAGGAAGGCTGATATCAGCAGCACCATTTTACTTTTTCATTGCCGACTGTTACATACTCTATTTTAGAATTTCATCTGCTGTTACATTGCTTTTTATTTTCTTACACAATGTATGAGGATTTTTTTAAATAATCCAGAACACAGTAGCTCCAGGCTGACTCGTTTTCTCTGAAAAAGGAAACTCACAAAGAAAAATGTAGGTGTCCACCTCCGCATAATCAAATGATGACGGATTTTGAAAAGTTCAAAATGGAGCTTCATGTTTCATTTGATGTATTATCATATGTTTTATATCTATATTATGTATGTCTATAATTTCTCTTTTCTCTCTCTTTTTCTCCTCTGTCTCTGCCCATTACAGATGAAGTTTGTATATTCTGCTGAAATATATTTGTCTACATATGTATGATAAATGTTTATGTATGTAACACTGATATATTTATGCATCACCGGTACCCATTTTACTGGCTTTCAACGTGACTGTGTGCCAACTTGTCATCCATTTCATTTTGCTTTTTTACCTCTAGTTTAGTTAGTCTGAGAAGAAAAAAGTCCCTTAAAAAATTGAAAAAAAAAAAAAATTATATGTAGTCATGTTTATCATTTATCTATCCGTAATTTTTGTGTATTTATCTAAAACTTACTCTGTTTGCTACAAGAAAAAGGAATCGATGTCTACTCAGGAGTGATTTGAATTGAAATTTCTTTTGGATTATTTGCATGTGTTTTCATATTTTTCTGTCTGACTCTGTGCGTGTATTTTCAAAAGTTTTGGAACATAGAAATAATGGATAAGTGCACGTCACGTTGATATCGCTATCTTACAGTCGTATTCTATATTCTGTACTGGTTATCTATAATTTGTTACTAAATACTAAATACTGGATAGTAAAGTAAACATTAAAAATAAAAAGTAATTACACTTTGGTGGAGGGTTTGTCAGGTAGAAGAGGCAATGTATTTTGACGAGAATGAATTTATTTTCAGTCAACTGACCTCTTAAACGATAACGATGATTTAAACAAGACAAAAACTGCACTCTGTGTCCGTTGCCTTGAAAGATGCAGAAATCCAAATCCAAATCAGGCGTTCAAACTACATTTTTCAAGGGGCAAGGCTGAAGCAGCGGTGCCAGTCGTTGAGCTACAGTAAACAGTAAACCTCAGTGAACCATACAGTCAGGATTATAGATTTTACACAGGTTTGTGTTGACTAATTATAGATTTATACGTTATTGAAAATGTCAGAGTTATATGTTATATCGGTGTTAGCATTTTTAATAATTTGAATTTTATATATATATTTTTAATATATTGTTAACAACTAACAAACCATCGTCTATAGTTCATGCAAGCATTGCAGTCTCCTTTTTCTACCATGGAAATAAACTAATTATTATAGTTATTTTACTTGTAATTTTTTCTCTGTCCATTATAAGCCTCTGTTTAAACCTTACAATTACTAATCTGTCACGTAGCACTCCTAGGTGGAATGAATTGAAGACTGAAATGAAAACAAAAAATTAAGTAACTGTCTCATCATACACCTTAAAGTGAAAAGGCTAAGTAGCAAGTGAAAGAAAACAATAATCGATGGTGAAACTACAGGAAGGCCTATCTCAGTTCCTGATGCCGCAGACTGCCTATCATACTTACTTCATTTTTTAAATGGAAAAATACTCAATGTCATCTCTTGAAAACTTTCCCTATTTTTCTTTGCTGTGTGGAGAAAATTTTAAGCAATAGCATCGGTTTGTTCTTCTTTGATAAAATTAAAAGGTACTGGAAAGATTTCAAACAAGATAACGTATTTCTGTAAGTTCACTTTTGTAATGAATAAGAAGTAAGGAAAAGTTTGCTGATTTTTTATTGGCTCATCCAAGTCTTAAGCAATTGAACTATATATATTGGGAAATCTTTGCAGCTAATTTTTTTCTTCTTTTTTTAAACTTTTTCACTCTAAGTGTTGTTTTAATATTCCCAAGATCCATGTACAGATGTTTTTATACTTCACTAACCAGCACATGGGAATTTTTCTAACTGAATCATAAAAATTAATAATTTGAATTCAATCTTTAAATGAAAATCAATCCTTGGGATCCTCTGAGTTGAGAGTCAAAGAAAGAAATGCAAATAATTGTCACCACTGTCATCAAATCCCTGTAACCATGCTAAAATGTTTGAGAATCCTATTTTACTCGATGTCAACACAATTTAAACTTAGAATTTTTCAGAGAAATTTGGTTCCAACAGAAATAATGTTGTGAAAGGTATCCAAAAGTGCATTTGTTTCAATGAAAAGAAATATGTAGAACGTCAAAATTAGTCCTGGCAAAAAAAATTTTTATTGAACAAAATGGATCCAGGAAAAACAGACCAGAGTTGGATTTATCTCAATCGTTCTTACTAACCTCTAACTTGACATTCATTCTCCCCAGTTGCATTGGCTGTTAAAAATCCATGTAAGTGAGTGATTTTTAGAATTTAACAAAATTTTGGTGCCAAATTTTTTCCCTACATTTTTTTTCAACGTGAATTTCACATGAAATTTTACTTCGAAAAGAACGTGAAGGGTTACACACCCAACTCACACACGTTATTAATTTTGTTTACTTTTTTTCAAAGTCCGAATTTAACACTCAATGCTACCAATGAAACAATGCAACTATTCGTTCTCTGAGGCCGCGCTAGGAAGTATCTTTTCACAATGAAGGCTTTTCTTATCAGGCCCACCACAAGGGGGGGGATACTGGGTCCCTGGTACCGGGGCGCGGGTCCCGGAGGGGGCCCGTGTTACCCGTTAAAAACCACTACGAATTCACATGCAACCCTTGTTTCGTAAGAAAAAATGAAAAATTTACCCTAAAAATTTCGCAAAAGGTGAATAGATTTTCAGAAACACGCTGGGGCGCTGTAGAATTCTTCTTAAATTTTCAAAGAAGTATACTTCTTGGAAAATTTCTATCTATATTCAAGATTTTCAGTACAGAGGGATATTTTTAGTAACTGCGTTTCATTTTCTTGCGTCGTCAGATGCTAAGGGTCTCCAGTCTGGGCATCCTCGACTTCAATGGCTCATGGCTCAACTCCCTTGCCATAGAGAAACGAAGGGGGAGTCCAGGGGGGCCTGGCCCTCATAGAACTGAAAATAGTATCATATGCCCCCCCCCCCCAAAGAAAAATAAAAATTTTCCAGATGTTTTGAATGCAACAATTCGTAAGTATTTTGTGCTGAAAGTATAAAAAAAACCATAATTATTTCGCAGAAATTGATGGAAAAATTCTTTATGGAAGCTTCAAAATGCGTCCAATTAGTCGTATAAATTCTAAAATTTCTCGGGGGATGCCCCTCGGACACCCCCCCCCCCTCCGTGCTTGGGGCACGGACCTTAAAACTGGTACCAGGGCCCGAGATGGGATGTGGCGAGCCTGCATGAAGGATATTTCCATTTAAATCTTCCGTCACATTCTTACGGCGCAATGATACAACTATTTGAACTCTCCGGAATGCGTGAGGTATCACGCTGCATTTGAAGGCGTTTTCAAAACAGCCAAGTTCCGATACCCGGATTATCGTTTTGCATAGTTCATGTTCTTTTGTTATATTCCGTGCCACTTGTTTATTTTTAATCCTCCTATAAAAACCACCCATTTGCTAAATACAATTCTAGCTGAAGCGCACTTCAGCGCATTCATGACTGCAAAAATGTTAACGGGAATCGAAAAGGCCAGCGTGCATGAAGGCTATCTCCATTTAAATCTTCCGTCACATTCTTACGGCGCAATGATACAACTACTTGAACTCTCCGGAATGCGAGAGGTATCACGCCGCGTTTGAAGGCGTTTTCAAAACAGCCAAGTTCCGTTATAGGAATAATCGTTTTGCATAGTTCATATTATTATGTTTCCATTTCTAACCACTTGTTTAATTATAATCCTCCTATAAAAACCACCCATTTGCTATAAATACAATTCTAGCTGAAGCGCACTTCAGCGCATTCATGACTGCAAAAATGTTAACGGGAATCGAAAAGGCCAGCGTGCATGAAGGCTATTTCAATTGCAATCTTCCGTCGCATTTCTAAGGCGCAATGATACAACTATTTGAACTCTCCGGAATGCGAAAGGTATCACGCCGCATTTGAAGGCGTTTTCAAATCAGCCAAGTTCCGATACCCGGATTATCGTTTTGCATAGTTCATATTCTTTTGTTATATTCCGTGCCACTTGTTTGTTTTTAATCCTCGTAGAAAAACCACCCATTTGTAAATACAATTCTAGCTGGAGCGCACTTCAGCTATGCATTCACCACTGCAAAAATTTCAGAGGAAATCGACAAGCCCAGCGTGCATGAAGGCAGGCCTACCGCAAGGGGGGAATACTGGGTCCCTGGTACCGGGGCTACATGCTTTTGCTTTTCTACATTTGATCATGCCTTCTCTTATTTCATTTTGGCAATACGACGCCTGCATCCGTCGCTCCACCCTCGCACCGGTACTTGTGTTTTTCCAGTGCGATTTTGCAGCCGAAACATTAAGAAATTGGCCACAAGAACAATATTTTTATGTCATTCATCGTCTACAGTTAAGGAGCGTAATGTCAGGTCGTGCATACAGCCTCAAGAGAGTGAACGACCGTGAAATCCGTGAGCCGACCCCAGACGGTGGCACTGCGTTCTCGTTGAGAGGAGGGGAGTAGAACCGATTCCTTTCTTGTTCCACGCCACCGCTGCATGCCCCCAGCCCCCAATCGTAAAAATAAAACTGGAAAATGAGGGCGACCTTCACAATCCAAAGGACTCCGAGGATTTCTCAGGCACAGAGTTTATCTGTTGGTCTCAATCCGCGAATTTTGTAAGGTGGAAGTTTCATTTCGAGGTCTCATATGGGAAGTTCGGGTGTTCTTCCCAACTCTTCTGTTATATTTTGGTTACGAAAATGAGTCGAGTTGGATTTTCATTGATGAATGAAAAGCAAGTCTAGCTCTGTGAATGCTTTGACGGCAGGTGATGTTGTTTAAAATCCTTTCTAATTTAAATCTCTGTGTCAAAGTCGGCTGTAGCGAAACGACCTTCACAAACGTGGCGGCGGATGGGTCAACTACTGATAACAGCAGCGCACCGTGTTTACATTCGTGTCTTATCAGCGACAGAAGAATCATGACAGCGAACATCGCGAAGAAACTGTGCGGTAAAATCGCGGTTGTCACCGCCTCAACTGATGGGTATATATAAGTTTATTTAATTTCACATCTTTGACATAATTTAATCATATTTGGCTCTTACAATAGTTTTACGTAGCCTTGCTGCTCAGAAATTGATATTCACTTTGAGGTTAGGACTTTCTGTAATCAGAAAGAACCTTTGGTAAAGTGCGATTTTATGCCTAATGCTCCATTTAAATAAGCTGCTTTACTTGCATTTATTCTCCAGCCTTATGAGAGAAGCAACTAGGCAGTAAGAATATTTGTGGCTCCATTACTAAATCAACTGCGGTGTCTTATTGCACCTACAACGAGAATTTTCTCGATCGACAGCCCATGAAAGAGTACTTACCCGCAGAATTCTGTAAATTATGTTGATGTGTAGCTAAAGGGTTGTAACTTGCCGTCAGACGGAGGATTGTAACGACAATATTCGTCTTAGTGTCTACACTGATTTTCGGACATATCCACAGCTTGGAGTGTCAACGAAGAAAAAGCTGAACATAAGCCCATTCCACAAGCTCTGAAGGAAGCTGGATATTTGAGTAAGAGGCTGTCAAACACTGTGCTGAAACTTCAAATTGTTTCGGAAAATTAGCTCGCTGTTAATTAGAATTTGTAAGTAGTGCTTAATTTCAAGCCCAAAGTGTGGCCTGGCCATCAATATAGCCATAACTGTATCTCATAGCAAATTTTGTATCCTACGTAAATCACAATCTTTAACTAACATTGTAATGAATACAAAATTCATCAGATCTTTTTCTTTTTGTGTTTTCCCTACATAGGATTGGTTTTGCAATCGCAAAGAGGTTAGCAGTGGAAGGTGCGAAAGTGGTCGTCAGCAGTCGCAAAGAAACCAATGTAGCAAAAGCTGTCACCAGTCTACAAAATTCTGGACTTCCAGATGTTTCAGGAGTAGTTTGCCATGTTGCAAAGGCAGAGGATCGTCATAGATTATTTCAAGAGGTAAACTTTGCAAATACATATCGGATTCATCGAAAAAAGCACCGTCCATGTAATTCAATAATTTTTTTAGGAAAAGGATGGTTGCGCCAAATTTTATAAAATCAAATTCCGTATGGATTACTGTTTCTTACAGATAGATCAATCCTACTAAGAGAATAAATACCTTTCAAAGGTACAAAATACCTCGATACAATACCTTTTTAAAATGTCTGTTCTTGGATTGGAATGTCTTTCGCTTCGGTGGAAGGAGAGCATTATATGTTTGGGTGAATCACACCAATTTCAACTTATGTCTCTAACTAAAGTAGCACAGGTTGCAAAAAATTGCAATTCCATTGTAAAATTATTTCTATTGCATCGGAGCATCGTGTATGTTGCCTGTCTACCAGTTGCTCATCTCATTGAAATTTATTAAAATTAAAAGTAGTTGCAATTTTTCTTTGCTCTGCAAGTTGCCAATCTTTCTGGTATCTGGAACTCAGTTTAATGATGACCCAAAATCGGCATTTATTGACTAAATGATGATAAAAGATTGCAATTTCATACTGAAAGAATTACATTTTTTTGCATTGAATTGCAACTTTATTTCAATAAAGTATTTTTGATTACTCTGCCACTTGGTAAGGTGAACAGTATCTAAACTAGTTAAAGATTTATTTCTGACAAAATTTGATTCAAGAGGAAGCTGACTTCTGGCTTTTGGTTACCATGTCAATTACCATGGTGGTCAATATAATTGGCGAAAGCTTCTACTGATGTCTTGGCCTGGTCACCGTTGCAGACTGGCTGATTCAAAGTGTTTCCTTGAAACACTGCTGGTCACGACTGCCGTGTCGAAATTTTTGGTTTATTTAACCGGTATCGCACCAGATAAACATTTAAATTTGTTCATTTCCTGTATTTCAGGCTCTAACCAAATTCGGGGGCATCGATATCTTAGTCTCAAATGCTGCTGTCAACCCAACCGTTGGAACAATCTCCGATGTAAGTAATTTGAGCAATTGTAGAAGAGAACCGATGAAAGTTTACCATGCATGGATCTTAAAGCTGAAATGAAACTCGGTTTGGGTGAATGCTTGAGTGCAATTATTTGCTTCAATAGTAATCAGATATTTTTTGGAAAATAGACTTATCTGTATAAAAATATTTTAAAATAAAGTGGTAAAAAATTTGATTTTGGATTGTACTTTGAAAGCTAGGCCAGAATAGGTAAATTTTCCTCTCCAGCCTTGCGCGGCACTAAGTGCTTACGCCCTGAAGAGGACAATGTTGCGTCCCAAGGTAAGTGAAAGAAAGGCATGCTCCTCTCCTACTCAAACACTCTTAATCAACAAAACACTTAGTTTCGTTAGCTTTTTTTCAGTCTTGGCAGGAAATTTGTACAACAAATGCTGATTCAATTCGAAATTTGTTGTTCAAACTTCTCACCAAGACTAAAACGGTACCAATGCAACTGAGAATTTTGTAGATTTTAGGAGGTCTGTAGCAGAAACGTACACCTTCTCACCTTGCTTACTTACTCACTCCGGTCGTACCTTTAATCATTGTAGAAAATAATTATACTAATCAACCCTGCAAATTGATGTTTCAGTGTTCAGAAGAAGCATGGGACAAAATATTTGATGTCAATGTCAAGAGTGCATTTTTGCTGACAAAAGAAGTGATTCCGTTTCTACGGAAACGGGGAGGGGGATCTATCGTCTATGTATCATCCATTGGTGGTCTTTCCCCATTTAAGGTATGTGAAATCCTTAATAAGTATTTTAAAAACACTGAACATTCAGTATTTCATTTTTTCCTATCCTTTCATACATCAAAAATTTTAAAAAAACTAGTATTATGTCTTTTTTGTATACTGAAAGGTATGTACTGAAAATATGGTATTTAATTTTCCCCTCTTTTTCACACATTAAAGTGATTTGATAGCCGGAAAATCATGAGTTAGAACGGCATATGAAGTATTGCATGGATTAGCTCCAAGTTTTCAGCTAACTGTTAGGTACTCTCATTGAATTTTGAGATCCTATTTCTGCTTTCATGAGAATAAAGAATTTACGTATCCAATTCGATAAACAAATTCAGCCTAATAAAGGCAGGATTTTTTAGAGGAAAAATATGGCACTCTTCTTTAATTTTGGTACCAGTATTGAATGAGATATTTTTCCTCTGAAAAAAGGCTCCCTTTACCATGCCGAATAATCAAATTCAGCATGTAAATGTTCAGTCTTGTGACAACATATTATCCCTAACCACCCTCAAAATTAAATGTATATGACAGTCAGCTGAAAACACAAAGCTAATTTTTGCAATTTATTGCATATTGCTCTGACTCCAAATCCTTCAGCCATTGAATCACCTTAAATGGTACAGGAAATGACAGTAACCAGGGAGGTAATCAGAGTAGTCTTAATTCGCAACTCCAAGAGGAAAACTTTCAACATTTTTTAAGAGGTCATTAATTTTAGACTTTAAATTTAGCAGAGCTCGGTGGAGATAATTTTTATAGTTTTTTGCCAGAATTAGAATGAGTGCATCTGTCAAAGCCTCGGAGAATGCTGAAAATTCTAGCAGAAAAATGTTCAAATGAATTATCTTTCGTTAAGCCTCCAGTTAAGATGATTCTAAGATTAGAAGCTGATCCATTCCTAAAGTACGTCTCCTCTGATTTTCAGGTGTTAAGCGCCTACAGTGTAAGCAAAACTGCTCTTCTAGGATTGACGAAAGCTGCGGCGCAAGATGTTGCTCTAGAGAACATACGAGTGAATTGTCTAGCGCCAGGTATAGTTAAAACTAATTTTTCTAAAGCCCTCTATGAAACCGAGTCAGCCCACGAGACAGCTGTATCTATGATACCCATGGGCAGGCTGGCTCAGCCTGACGAGATGGGTGGAATAGTCGCATTTTTATGCTCTGATGATGCTTCGTACATCACAGGTGAAACTTTTGTCGTTGCTGGTGGTATGCAAAGTAGACTCTAAATGAAAGAATATCCAACCTAGCATAATTTTTTTAAATTCAAATATCAGATTTGTGTATGTGTTCAGTCTCCAAAAGTATGTTAATCTTTCTTGCTACCTCGAGTCTCCCTGACCCAGTTATATTATATCAAAAAGTAAAAAGCTGCAATAATTATTCCATTACTTTTATTGGGGGCTTTTTGAGGGCTCAAGGGGAAAGGGGATCTAAGCCTGCTTTACTGGATGTTTAGTATTACGTCACATTCGACTCCATTTTGATAAATCCTAGGCAAAGGTTAATACGGTTAGAGGATAATTTCAAATTTTGCCGTACCAAACCAGTTAGTCAATAAAACTGCCTGTATATTATTCTCTGAACTTCCACAATCATAATTAAGTGCAGGCTGCTCTTCGATGAGACAAACCGTAGGATTAGCTTCTGCACAGTCAGAAAAAAATTACTGTGGCTTTTTTTTTTAACAAACTGAATTTGTCACTCTAGGTATGATAGCTAAAGTGTGCTTTAGCAATACCACTCGATATTTGATTTTATAGTGCTTTGTGTCAACTCTAGACCCTCTGTTTAAAAAAGTGTGGTGAATAAATTAGACATCCAGACTGGAAATATTTGTTTAGTATCAAAATTAAACTTAAGGCTGATTAATGTGCAGATCTGGTTTTTAGTTCTATTTAAGTCTTCAAGCTAAGCACTATGAATATATTTTCCCTCAAAATTTTAGGAAGGAGACAAATTACGCAACAGGAAATCTGGAAATCGACTCTGAAATTAGATGAAAGTGTTTATAATTAACTTTGGTCGAATGAAAATAGTACAAATGATGTTATTTGCATAGTTCGATTTCCACTTGATCTGTGTTAAAAATACTCATCAATATCTTGTTCAGTCGTTGATTTCCAGGCCTCTCGTTGTGCGAATAATTTTCTCTATATTTAGGAAAGGAAATCACTCGGTTTTTTCTTGTTCAGACCTTGCCAAGTGGCGTATTTCCCTGTAACTAAATTCAAATTAATCATCAAGTTTAGTCCAAGAGGTTAAATATTTGCAAATCTCACCTAATTCACCTGACTTAACCAAAATGTTATTAGTCTAAAAAGGAAACGTTCAACTGCTTGGACCAGGGATGGCAGTGTCATAATGGCAGTTCCTCAAGTAGTATCAGCAAATCATCGATTTGCAAATTTTTTCCATGATTACATAATATTTAGGAGACTTCAAATAAAATGTAATAATAGCAAAAATGAACAAAATTCAATATTATAGCTGTCTCTGAAAGTAGTGACAATAATTAATTTAATAAATTTTTAAGGTGATGGCTTGTATCTTTAATTTTTTTTTTTTTTTTTTTGGTTTTTTTGCTCTAATCCTATAGAATTATTTCAATTTTTTTCAATATCCATTTTTTTTCGATTTATTTGTGAATTGTATGGTAAGAAAGTTTAAAATAATTCCAGATTCATGACAGAATCCTTTGGATCCAATTTGTTGATGTCTGTTAATTTTTTTGCTCTGGATTAACTCATACTAAGGGTACTCTTTGAAGTTATGTATTCATCATTTGTCTAGTGCATTTTTTTAATTTTTGGAAGATGCACTTCCATTTCATAGATTTAGCTCACAAATATGTTTCAAATTGAATTAGTGCCAAGTGCCCTTTCTGTGAGAACGCCTCCACAAAACCACTGAAGTCTTCCATCTCTTAGCATTCTTCCAGTCTTTTATTTTTCCACTTTTATTATTAATTTCAACTCAGCTCAATACTGTTGAATTTTCTTTCAATCTTATTTATTTTATCTTGTTCTTTTTATTTTTATTACTTAAATTTGTTTTATATTAGATTTTAAGCTGTGTAATTTTGTTGTCAGGTTAACTGTTAAGTTTTTTGAGCATTTGTTTTATACTCGATTTTGAATTATATACAATATAACAATAAGTATGCATTGTTTTGGCTACAGTGATACTTTCCACTACCTCTGGACTTCAGTAGAGTGCCCAAGAAGAATTTTAAATTAAAATAAAGTCGGAGACCAGGATCAACATCACTTAAAAAACTTATGTGTAATGATAGGCAATAGATCTTTGTAACAGAACTGTTGCTTAAACTTCTATATCAGTGATTTCACCGTCATTTTCAAAATTTCTTTGAATTTGAAGCTTAATATTTTCCACATCCTGGCGCAGTTTATCATCCGTAGGCACAAGTCTAAGGGCAGCCTCAAAATCCATCAGACCGTATTTCATTGAACCAAGTTTGCAAAGAGCCATTCCTCGGCGCACATGCACTTGGGCTCGTGCTTCTCGATTTATCTCCACGGCTGGCTGGAGTAAGTCAAGTGCCTGAAATGAAATTTAATTGTTAGCTAAAAATCTAAATAATTTTTTTGCTAGTTGAATACACCTCATTGACAAGCAAAATGTCCAAGTCATCATGAAATGATAAAAAAAAAAAAAATAACCATTTTACTCTCATGTAGATGGGATGTGAATGTGTGAAAAAATATGAAGACTTGCAAATGGAAGTGGCTTCTCATTTTAGATGAAAGGTTAGTTCAAAAATGGGAAACTTGGGGGGAAAATACCTCATCTTTAAAGCAAAACTGGAAGATCAATTTCTCTATTGCGATATTTTTGACCACATTTTATTTTTTCAGGATGAAATTACTGAAGACATTAAGTACAAGGCAATTTTCAGAAAATATTTTTGAGTAGATATGGATTTAAATTTGACAAAAGATCAGACTTTGTGTTTCGTTATTCACCATCAATAATATAACCTGAAAATAAATCTACAATGTTGTCAGCTGAGGTACACATGCACAAGATATCCATATCCTTTTTGTGTGGAATTGTTGTAAAGTAATTTTATCTCAGTAATTATTTTTCCAGCTCTTACCTTAGATGCATCCTCCGCTGCCTTGTGGAAATTACCTAGTTTCAAATGTGCAGCAGAGCGGTTGGAATATAAGGCTGCCATTTTATTACTGAGTTTGATCCCATGAGAATATGCACTAACAGCTCCTAGGTAATTGCCAAGCTTGAAAAATGAGCTGGAAAATAAAATTTTGAATTTTCATGTTTAAGAAAGGTAGTTGGAAAGAAAAGGTATTCAAAATCTTGTCACGAAGAAGTAATCAATACTTAGAGCAATAAACCGAGGAATTGATTCATTCTTCCAAAATATAATTTTTGATCAAGAATCACTCACTCAAATAAATAGGACTTTATGGCTTGTTCAAGATTAGTAATTAAATTCTCACCAATCATTGCAACTGAAAATCTCATTTCAACACATACTTTTATTAGGAATTCTATTCTTTTGCAGAATCCAATGTATGAGCCTGACAGTGTAATTTCATGTGCTTTCTAGACAGTCGAGGACAAAGGTGAAATGTTGTACCTTATGTCATGAAAATATACGCCTTGCATTTCGTTAGTTTTTCCAGCAGTCATATCCTCATATTTTTGCCTTTAACTTTGTATTTTCATCATGAAGTAAGTACCTCATTAGGATGCCAAAGATGGTTAACGGAAAGATTGGTTTAACGCAATTCATTAAAAAACATCACTGACGGTTTCATGCACTGGACCTCTCATATGTGACCGAAAATTGTCTCACTAACAGCTAATTTTTTAATCTAACGAGTCAGTCCGAAAGTACATTGGTCAATTCGAACCTGTATTAGGAATGGTTGCCACAGAATTTAGAAAATGAAATTCGCTGACATTTCCCGGTTTTACCTGACTTTTTAAGATTCCCTGACATTTCCCGGTATTCCCTGTCTGTGGCAACCCTGATTAGGTTCCCCTCAGTTGGTGTAATCAACCTGACTTGTAGAATGCCAAACCGATCTGTCAGGGTTAGTAAGTGTGGAGGTATTGCTTCAATAAAAGCTATGACTTGTCTCCTGGAATGGATATAAATTCCAAGTTTATTGATAATGAGGGAATGGTACTCACTCTCCCTTTTCTTTCAGCCACTGTGGATCACATTCCTCAGGTCGCAAGTCTTCTGACACAAATCCTGCTGCTCTCCTTGCCTCTGCCTGTTTTCGCAACCACTAAAAAATTCAAAAAAATTCTTCTTTCATTCATTTAAAAGACAAAAATCATGTGATGTTTTATGAATGTTATGCAAGCTTAGAACATAAGTAAGGCTAAAATCAATAGAGCCACTGTAAATAAAATTTCCTCGCGCTGAGAAGGGACTCTAACTGCGAGCAGATTCTTATGCTTAGTTTTATGAACTTACTCACAAAGAAAGAGCACCCAGGTGACATCTCTTCTTTCCCATGCTGTCAGATATAATTGCTTTGAGGTCTTTGATAATTTGGCATCTACTTTTCCTGATAGTAAAGAGGACTTAATTGAGTGTACAGAATGAAAATTTCAATGATCTGCCAAAAAATTATCTGGACGAAGTAACTTTTTTTCTTGTGAGACCTATAAACAAAAACCCCAACACATACACACTCATAATATAATGTATGCTTACCCTGGAAATATATGAGATTTCCTTAAGAAAAATTCAAAATAGCTTGAGAGGAAAATTAAAAACTTTACCTCTTCCTCCTCTGGAAGTTTGGATTCTCTACATGGTGTCGGGAATTCACGGGGTGTGAATTGGACGTCAATTCTACCAATACTGCGAATTTCAGGATCAGGAGGATTCCTTTTTTTTTCTTGAACTCCATCTAATGATTTAGAATCTCCAACAGGTACAAAGTTTTCCTCCTCTTTTTTCCCTATGGCTTTTTCAATTTTCTGTCGATGTGAGTTCACCTTCATCAAATCTTGATCCGAGAAAATATCATTTTTGTTTACTGCAACTGTGATCACAAAAAAAATTGTTGAATTTTTTTATTTTTTAAATCAAGCACACATTAATGTATTTTTAGATTGACAGGCTTATCTGAAATCATCCAGCACAGCCAAATTATTTTGTAAGTCTTCTAGATGAGAACTTGGAAAGGAAGACGCCGCTTGCCGCATTCAAGAAAAATTCACTCTTTTGGTAACAGAAATCAATACAGAAGTAACAAGAATATGCTTAAAACTTAAGCAAAGGATGACACAATGTTTAATTTTCTTCTAAAAAGAGGAAGAAAAAAGAGGAACTAATCATTCTAAACTACTATGACTATTACCATTACTACTTGGAACTTGAAATTTGAAACTATGTAGTCACTAATTTCCCATCTTTTAATTCTGAATATTTTTGGCAGTGGACCTCTAGACAAGATTACGAAATCAAGCACCACAGTATATGTTATTTTGTTGAAATTTTTCATAGAACATTTTGCTGGCCTCCTAAAACCTTCCAAATTCAACTTTTGAGTGAAGAAATAGTTTTTTGTGTACATGATTCAAACTTCGCACTAACAAAAAACCGAAATCTACTTAAGTCAAATTGAGCTTTAAATTAATCTTATGGTATAGTTTACAGTGGGAAGATTCATCCTGTGAATCGATTTTTTTTTCCAACATGATCAGAGATGGAAGGAAATGAGTGTGAAACTGATCTGTGTAACTGATTTGTGTAACGTATCGTTTGTTTTTAATAGCTGATTTGATTTACATTGAATTTTTTTTTTTTTTTTTTTTTTTTTTTTTTTTTTTTTTTTTTTAAATTGATTTTGATAGTTTACAATGTGTTACCTATGCATGAAATTTTGATGAGGAAGTGTGTCTTATAAAAATCCAATTCTTGAACCGTGTCCTGTGGTCTATTTTGATAAACCTGTAAGAGTTTTTCATTCGAAAAAAGGAAAAATTTAATTACCTTTAATTGAGTCTTGTTCCCATTGTTTAAAGTTCTCAATAGCTTTGTCACGTTCTGTCTGACGAGCTTTGTCAATTGTTGTCATGTATTTAGTCTCTAGTTTAATTTGTTCATTGATAGAAAATTTCTCTCTCTCAGACTTTCTTTCTGAAAAATATTTGGTCAATTTTTTTAGGAGAATTTTAGAACTTTCAAATTTAATCACCAATCTAGTTAATAGAAATTAGAATTTTACACCGGCAATTCTCAATAGAATATTTCCCCTCCCACTCCTTCCTTTAAGAAAAAAAGGAAATTTGAAGATTGGCAATAATCATGGATTGTTTTCCAAATCATAAGCATGACTCTAAGTGTGACTTGCTAAAAGAAAGTATCAGAAAATTTTTTTAGTTTGCTGCTCTCTCTGCAATATAGTCAGTTATGCATTATCTGCAACCATAAAAACACAGAAAAAAGTTAATGTTTTACAGGTGATTCAAAATTTCAGCCTTTCAAACCACTTAAAACGGTATTTAGGAGAACTCTTTTCAATTTTTGCAGCGTCCATCTATTGCCTTTGTTCTCCAATTCTATCTTTCTCATGCTATTTGGCAAAGAAAACAGGCATAGATTGATAACTCTGATCTTGATCTATTTATCTCATTTTTGTACTTCTGTAAAATTTGCTGGAATAGGTATAGAGGTAGTCTTGAGCAAATTCTTTCAAGTTTAAACCCAAGTGGTACAGTGCAACGAAAATATTGAAATCATTTTGTAATTTAATGCAATGAAGTTGCAGTTTTTCATACCATAAAATTACATTATTATTTTATAATTTGGTCGGTTAGCGTCGATTTTAAAGGATCGATTAAATGAGTTCCATGCGTGAGATAGGTGCGCAATTTGCAAATCGTTTCAATTTTATCGTAATAAAGTTCAATTGAAGCAGCCCCCTCAAATTAATCAATACACAAAATACTCAACGCTTGGATACAATGGCAATAAATTACCATGTAATTATTGCAATTTATTGCAGCCTTTACTATTTGGTAGTAAATAAGTAGATGTAGGTAAAAAAGAACACTCACGAGTTTTTAGGGACCCTCTTTTTATGGCCTCTGTTTGAGACTTCTCAATCATTTTTGTCTTCATTTCTAACTTCTCTTCCTTTGTCAGCTTCATCTCCAGACTATCCCATTCTTTTGCTTCTTCTTTGCAGATTTCAAAAATAAGTTCATTGTCAATAACCGTGCATTTAGTCGCCTCATATTTAACAGGGTGAGCCAGAAATAATTCCAAGAGGAATGGTGGATAACTGACCTTGAAAACATTCCAGAAATTAAAGTGAAAATCTAGTTTTGGGATAGTTGGCACTAGTTTTAAAATTGGAAGTTAGGAACCCGCCACAGGGTGTGAATAGCCTTCATGATTGAATTATGTTTCAAAGTTTCCAATTGGATTATTGTTATTTGAAATTTCCCCTTGTACTTCACTTTCCCAGGGAATCTTTTGAAGTCTCAGATAGTACTACGGAGTATTAGACGAAATTAATGCAATGAGTTGTGAGTTCCGTTGAAGATTCAAATTTCAGTTTGATGATCAAACTCATGAGGACTGATAAGGGCTCACTAAGGTTAAATAAGGTACCAATGTTTTTCAGAACACACTGCTAAATCTTGCAAAAGAAAATGAGCAAGTGATTAAATAAGAGTGAAAGGTAGATAAAGGAGTCAGCTCACCTTGATGAAATTATCAAGCATAAAAATATCAATCTTAGATTTTTTTGCTCCTTTTAGTGGGACACGAATATTAATAGATAGAGGAGTTTGGCGCCAAGAATAATTTTTGATGAAAATTGGCATGATGGAACAGTAAGAATATGTAAATTAAAAAAAGTAAAATAAGTAAAACCAATATAAGTAACTGTATCAGTAAAATAAGTTGGAAGTCAATCAGTGAAGAAGGAAGTTTAAAGTTTGTGAACCTCTGTTAAATAGTTAAATTATTCTTTAAGTTAAAAACTGATGATTTCTGATCAAGGATGCTGTTTGCTGTAATGCAAACCTTGATTTCTTCAGTAAGTAATTTAAGAATTAAAATGATGACAAGTGTTTTATAGAATAATAAGAGCTTAAAAGAAATAGGTGCTCCAGAGAACAAGTTGAAGTAAAATTCCCTCATAGACCTAGAGCTTGATGGTTGCCATGGTTACCTCATGCGTTGATCAAACAATCCATATTCCTTTACTGCTCGAAGTTTTTTAAGGAGATTACTTACAGACATGCCATGAGCTTAGTTATGAATTAAGCAGCAATTAAGGTGCACATAGAAATGTGACGTTTTAATTCTGTATTCAATGCACACATTTATTGATGGAAAATTGTTGAGGATCGACATTTTCCATCAAGTAGATTACATGCACTTGGGTTTACTGCGGGGTGTCATTTGTAGTACAGAAATAAGGCATTTGTAGGAGTTATTAAATAAAATGAAATGCCCAAACATAATCGCCTCCACGAAAAAATGAGCAACTTTTTTCACTACCATCAAAAGTGTTAGAAATCAATGGTTAACATTGAAAAATGGAACCCTCAGATTACGGACTGGAGCGTCTAGGCTGGTTTCTCATTTTTTCAAGAGGAAAACTAACCAATAGTTATTTCCTATCAGTTATGTGCATGAAGTATATTCTAAAATTAAATCCTTGGATGAACGGTAGAAAGCATCTCTATCGCAAAGCAACATGATGGAAATGCGCCATTCAAAACGCTGGTCATTACCACTGTTCCAGCCCAGTGTGATCAACGAAAGACGATCATAACTGCTTTGGTAGGAAGGATGCTAATTTTTCAACACGAGGTTTTCAAGTTTCTTACAAATTAATCAAATATTTATCATTAAACTATATACAGAGGCAGGGTGAGATTAGGTAAGACTTAAAAATTTCCAAAGCAAACTTCCTTGAGGATATCAACAAATCAAAATCCTGTTGTATGGATAAATTAAATTTATTTCGAAATTAAATTAGGCTGGCATTTAAAAGTGTTAAGTTACAAAAGCAAAGTCTAAACCAAAAATTTTGGATTTATTTGCCCACACAGACATGAATGCTTGAGGTTTATTAAAGTCAATATGATTGTCATCATAAACCCAATAAAGAAAAGAAGAATAACAATGGCTAAACTTAGGAAACATGAACCTCGATTTGCAGCATTTTACACATCTCATAAATACCATACTTTTCAATTTAAAAACAAGTTATATCTATCTCTTCGAATTTGTCACGATAAAGTAAGCTCCTACCTAGTTGAAAAAAAAAAAAAAAAAAAAAAAAAAAAAAAAAAAAAAACAAGGAACCTTTTGAAATGCCGCAATCAAGATATATGATATCAGTGAGATGATTCCAATGATACTTAAGAAATGTGGAAAACGAGAAGCTTTTTGTGTGAGAGACACAAAGTTAAAACATTTTCTAGTTTTAAATTTTTTTTAGAAATTTGAAGGAACAATTAAAATTATGCCGTAGAGACAGTTGCACCTTACAATCTGGAATTTGGATTGAAAGCTGAAAATTACATCGGTCCTCAAAGAGTTTTTTTTACCCTGTCTTGATGTGCATACTCATTTGGTTTAATTATTCAAGGGAACTTGTGAGATGATTTCTTTGATGGACTTGGACGGATGAGACTTGAGTAAGTTCTGAAGCATATTCACAACGTATTTGGCTGTGCCGGGAGATGTGGCAATTCCATATCCACCATGGCCATAGTTATGAACAACCTGTAAATTACAAAATGGTCAATCCTGTAAATTATGTTTAATAAAATGAAGACCATTACAAGAATTTTGAGGAAGTAAAGATGCCTTTTTGTGGTACAGCCACACATTGAAGTGCGCATGGACAAGAAAGAAAAAAAATAAAATGATAGGTATTTTAGTTGAAGCATCCAGAGAGAAAATGTAAGCAAAAAAGTAGGAGAGAATAATCGTTGATTTCTGAGCAAAAGAAAGTCTGTCCACTTCACTAATAAATTTTAACCCCAAGAGAATATTATAAAAACTGAAAACGTAAGAAGACAAAGCGTATCCCTTAAGCCTTTTTTCCCCAATGAACTGATTTATGAATTCTGCACACTCTGGAGTGTAGTAACACTCCTCCATAGTAACAGGTTTACAGTGTATATCTTAATCTTTGAATAGAACACAGGCTTTTTTCAGGAAAGTGACCAGTTGCATGCAGGACGCCTTCCCTAACCTACGATTGGAGAGGGTAAGTGGCACTATTTGCTGGAGGTAATAAAAACTGTGACTTGAACTAACTTCTAAAAGACTGCTCGCCACTTTTTGAAGAAGAGAAGACATCATCTGGTTTTTCTCCCATACTGGAGCAAAATTCTCAAAACAGCCATCCACATCCCTAAAATTTAATTGGATTTCCCTAAAATTGATCTTAACTTTTTGCTTTGTTCATATTTTAATCGTCAGTTCCTAACTTTCATAGGTCACTTGAAAGCTAATTCATATTTAATAAATGTCAAAATCGTAAAAAAAATATTATAAAGGTGAATACGTCACCTTCCAGCCGAAGTATCGCAAGTTGCGCCATTTGTGCTGAAGCACTGTGTTGCTAGGCTCCTCGAAGTTATCCGATTTCTTACGGAAAAAAAGATAGACAGTCCTTTGAAAATATTTCTTAATATTTCTTTTGTCATCAAGATTAATCCTTGAAATTTTCATGAAAGTATGAGCAAAAGATTAAAAGACGAGATGAATACAATATTGAGATTTCCGGCAACATAGCTTAAATGCCTAAACGGCGCTTGTGATACTTTAGCCAGAAGGTAAAGAATTGATTTGACTTAATTTACAACTGCTGGCCTAGGCCGAGAGTACGTCTTTTGAATACCCCGATCCGTTGAACTAAAAATGATAGCGAAATAATGTGTATGTGACTTACGAGTAAATTTCCGATTTTTTCCAATTCTGTCCTCACTTGATGGCGGTATGGTCTGAGTCCTACCCAATGCCATTCCACAGTTGCTGACTCCAATGTGGGCATCATGTCTCGGCAACGATCAAAAATTGAGTGAGTATTATATTCTGATGTTGATTGTGACCAGTGGCCAAAATCTTGAGTTCCTCCAAGCGTTACCAAACCGGATTGCATTGATGGAATGATGTAACTGCCATTTTCATTGTTCATAAAAAACTTCTGCACAAAAGGAGCACGCACCTACGGAACAAAGGGGTAGTTAAATTTTGCTTCATCACAAGAATTTGTTATAAACTAGGAAACGATGCAAAATCCCAATTTTTAATTTTCCTGTTTCCTCTGGACAATCAAATGCAGGATAAATGAGGGGAAAAAATTAATTGAAAAATAAGCGAACAGGCAGTGAAAAAAGTCACTGTAGCTGACTATCAGAAGTAACACACTGTAAATTACAAAACTCAATTTTCTTTTTTTCATTCACACAGTTTTTAAGAGCCTCCGTGTTTAATTTTGAATTAATTTACTTCATGATAAATTAATTAAGGTCTGACATGGGCAGTTCGGCAACTTACTAAGATAACTTTAACGACAAAACTGTTGGGAACAAATAGTTAAACAAAAAAGTGTTTCTCATCAATTCATTCCTGTAGTTGGGCGTGCAAAAAATTCCAAAGCGCCAACTGTTTTGTATTACACAGTTTTTTCCACCAAAAAAAATCCAAGGTGTCTCAATTTATCAAATTGATAGGATTGATAAAACAAGGGAGCCAAAAAAGGTTGACCCTATGGAGAAAAATATACAAATTACTTAAAATTACTTCAAAGCCTAAGAATGTTGCCAAACTTTCAGTAAAATTGAGGGTTGGAATCATGGTTTGGAGGTTGAACAATTATTGCACCCCTGCCTAAAGCTCTATGAACTGCTATGAAAATTCTTGGTCTGTGAGTGAACTCCTAAATTTTGGTGGTAAAAGTTTGGCTAATTACTTGGAACTTGAAGCCATTTATTAACGTGATCAAAAATTGTATTCAATAAAATCGGATGAAATTTCACATAACCAAATGAGATTGAAAGAAACTATATCTGACTTTCCACCCGATTGATATTGCTGATTATGTAGATGGGTACAGAAAACGTGAAAATAACATAGCATTTAAGCCTTCACCCAGCTTGCTGTGCAATTTTTATTTTCCTGCGGCCATATTGCACTGTTAAAATAAATTTCATTTCTTCCTTGAGCAACATCGGTGATTAGATTAGATCATAAAAATTTGGCCTTAGCTTTCCTAAGAGTTCATGAATACAAGAAAAAGAAACAATATCATGGAAGATAATTTTGTAAAGAAAAGACTGAGTTACCTTTACAACTTGGCCTCTAATTGGTACAACACCAATATCTTCACAGAGACGTCTTGCACCCAGGCCAGTGCAATTGAAAACTATATCATAGTCATCCTCAATATCATAGAGACTATTAACTTTCGTCTTCTTTATGAAAACTCCTGCATCTCGAAGTCTGTAACAAATTAGTAACGATGACAGAATTTAGGTGAGTAAAAATTTAGTGTACAAAACAAAAATAGAGTTGTTTGTAAGAACCTCAAATGGCAAAAAATATCCTCAGAACATTCAAAAAATTTTCAAAAACTGCAATAATAGAACATTCCTACAATATTTGTTAGATTCAGTATAAGCGGGCAAGGGTCAAGTTGAGATTTCCAAATGGCAACCCTCTTCCTCAAACACTGTTGGAAAGAGCAAGAAAGGTCTGAGATTATTGCAAAGAACCGCAAGTCTCAATGCATCACCAGGTCAACATCAGGTTTTGAAATGTTTAACTATATCCAGCTGCCATTGTGAAACAGAGATAGATGAAGACCTGCAGTTCGTACAAAAACTCTTGGATTTGTATGATATCTACAACATATCCTAAAATTTGGGTTCTGTAAGACAGAGACTTAATTACAGGGAGTGGGGAGGGGAAGGGGTATCCTGGCACCATGCGTTTGAGGGCACAATTTTTTTTAGACAACTCGATCTCATGATGCATCACTGAAAAGAGCAAACAAATTTGAAACTTTTGGCAAGAACCTCAGGTCTCTATCTGCCTGTGTTTAAAAATGAGAGTTCAATCAAGTTGAAAATTTCAAAACTTTGAGAAGTCACTATTTTGAAACAGTGTTAGATTGACACCAGCAGGCCCCCCCCCCCCCCCCCAAGTCTTGGATTTTTCTACTTTTCTAACAATGTATCATAAGATAGCAGAAGCTATTTGAGAATCTCAACTCGGCCCCTGTCACTGCTTAGGGGGTGGGAGTCTTGATACCCCACACATCCTTTCGCTGCATGGCACAACAGTCCAAACTGAAAAATTGAGACTCAAACATTAAGTTGCGATAAGCCAGGTGTTCCGTTCGCCCATCCTGGTATTATAATGTCAAACGATGAGAGTGAAACTACCGTATTCAGAGCATAATTTACCCACTATATTTGATTATATTACTTATGCTAACCTATTTCGTTTTCTAGACAAAAGTACCAAGTTTAGCAAAAACGCACCAAGTTGCATTAAGGAAAAGAGAAAGTTAGGAGTAGTATTGAATTTAACCAGTCGTAAAGTTTCCCGTGTCAAAAATTTAAGGTTGAGCAAAAATATTTGTCGCCACATTAAGTCTTATGGAGGATCAAAACTACAGATTTTTTTTCTCAGGTCAAACTTGATGCGTCTCTATTAAACTCGGTCCAAATGATATTTCATTTTTGTCTGGAAACTTACCTTCCTAAAGCCCACGGTAAATACATTCTACAGGTGACAACAAGAGTTGACATATAGGTGGCAAAACGGTAGGCTCCAAGGTCTTTGAGCTCATCCTGATTGGCAGGTCGAAAAACAGGGAGGATACCATTTAGATATGGGTTCTGAAAAACAGGCCAGATTATTGTACATGAATTCAGTAATTTTAAAAAATTGAGATTGTTAAAGAAAAATTGAGCATTCCATCAGTTCTTTTATTTTTGAGTTATGTATATCTTTTATATTTTCACCTGCGTGATGCGTGCGTGGCAAGGAAGGAGGAAAGGGTTCAAAAGCCTAGTTTTTGCTATCACAAAATGTATTGACACAGCACAATAAAGTTTCTAATAAATCTGTAGATGAATAAAATATTAAAATTGTGTGTCTTCAGATTTTTTTATTGGATTTTTGCAGTGGGTATAAAGATAATTTTTGTCACTTACTTTGACAAGATCAGGATTCTCCTGCGCAAGATAGAATCCAGTGATTGGTGCAATACCGGCATCTGGATTGGACTTAAGGCTATTGTAAAAATCATGTGAGTCTTTGACCCATTGCCTAAATTGAAAAAGAAGAATATATTTTAGGAAAAGATGCTTGACCTGCAAAAATGCCAATTCATAATACTAGGTGCTCTTGATTAAGTAAGGATTAAAATAATATTTTGACAGTTATTTGGAAAGCTAACGTAAGTAGTAATTTGTAAAATAGCTGAACAGTATTAACAAAAGTCAGCCTAGCTGTATTATACTTTTCATAATTTACTCTCAGCATGTATTAGTACATGAATTACCCCCAGATTAAGAAGAATATTCTCACATAATTTTAAGGCAGAATATTGTTTAGTTAGTTCTTTAAAATTAATGATAAAAGGAAATTAGGCAACATCAAAGAGAGTTAGGTTGACTGTGATTATATCTGTCCGTATCAGCATGACAAAAAAGGTCCCCACTTTCGAAATTGGTGGGAAATGTTTTAGGAGGCCAAAAGGCATAAAAATGTGGAAGCCTGGTAAATTTTGCACTCCTAACACACTCGTAAAACAGGTCTATACCCCTTAAAAAAAATTAAGCAATACTTTGTTTGTCGAGTTTAAGTGATGGTTGAGAGACTGGCTGATACATATTTGTAATGTAAGTCTGAGCTTTCGTAAACATCTTGATAATGATTTTTGGGTAAAACACAATTAAACTGAACACACCTAGTAATGTCAAGAGAGGGTCCACGAAATGATGTGCTTATCTCAACGAGGCCAGCAGCACCATCGCTGGTTGTTTCATCATTGAAAAGTTCCGCCAAGATGGTGACATCTGCATCTGGTAGTACACGCCTCACTTCCAAAGCAGTATTTAACCCAACAATTCCAGCACCAATGATTCCTATCCGAAGATCAGACATGACTCAAGCTGGCAGGAAAATGTCTGCAAAGATAAATAACTGGGACTATAAATATCCTTCTTGTATCGACAATAAGTTTCTTGAAGTTAAAATGTAAAATTTAATGATAAGATAGCTGTCATTGAAACTCTGAGAAAATTAATTCTGCATTGATTTGGCTTGGAGCTAATATTGCACACATTCATACATATAAGTTTCGACCATGGAGGATGGCAGAGGAGACTATTTTCAAGGTACAGGAAAAAACTTTGCGAGTGTTCATTTGTGAGTGTGCTTGTGGCATGAGCTTAATATTTTAAATTAGAGCATTGCCATTACAATATACAGAAAAAGAGAACCCAGCAAGGTTAAAAGATCAGAAAATAAAAAACGAGCAATCTGCCGAAAATGAGAAGAGTCGTAAAAAAAAAAAATAAATGAAAGATTAAATAAATTTGCATCCAGAAAGTTCTTTCATGAAGTGGTTATCAATACCTAGCATAGTGATAAAAATACATGTTTAAGTAAAAGACGAGAAAATTTGGCAAGGCTGGTGATAAAAATATATGAGAATTTTATTCAATTAATTATCTTGGATAGATTAAGAACTTTCTAACATGACAAAGGGGTGAGATAAAGTACTGAACTGTACCTAGAGAGAAATGGTAAAATTTTACTGATGAACAACTTGCACAGAATAATAATACTCAATTAAGATTTAAAAATCATCTTCAACTCCAGAGATTATCTTCTAATATTGTTGCAAAGACTATTTTGGCAACAATTTAAATTAAAGATATTAAAATAAAACCAGAGTTCTAGCTGATCAAAAGTAGTGGGCAAAATTCTTGGAGACATATGGTACTCCAAAGAAATCTTTTCCTTCACAAATAATGAAACTCTCTTCTTAGTCACATTGGTTCACATTGGATTTATCTGTTAATTTTGTATTCTTTTTTATTTTCGGAGCAATTGATCTCGAAATTGAAGAAACCATATAATTAATATAAAAAAACAACCATTCACTAATCCTCATAAAAATAAACAAAAATAGTTAATAGGTAGTTACATTTTACAATACTTCAATTGGACGCTTCTAATCAAAGACAACCCAACAGAGTTAAAGACTGCCTAATTTTCTTTTGTGTCTTATTTTTTATCATAAACCTTAAAGACATGCTTCTTTGAAATTTTTTGTGAACTTTCCACGAATTTTAAAAAATTTATTTGGAAAAATTCATGTTGAATACGGGTAGGCTGATCTTGGTTAAAGCCATTTAATTATGTTTGACATTTTGCATTATTTTTTTTTTTTTTTGTCTGGGCTGCTTAGACTCTCTTTAAAAGGTGATTAACATGTATCTTGTAAAATGGGTGACATTTTGCAATAAAAGGCTATTATTTCTGACTCATTTTAGAGAAAAACACATGTGTCATTGACGCCCCTATGCTGATAGGGTGCAAGGTGCTTTCATGGATAAGCCAGAAAAAGGAGTTCCTAAGTGCAGAATGCAGTTCAACTGAACCAAGTGCAAGTGCACTGATCAACGAGGAGCTGTTGAACTCCTGTAACCGTTCAAGCTTGTTTTGATGAAGTTCATTTAACTTTGCATTACGACTTTGAAACATAAATTTGGAAGCTAGGTACTGTCTTCATTTACATTGCGCACTTCAGAGATATTATCTAAATGCACTCATGTGAAACTTGGGAGTACAGTGGTTGATTCTGAGAGCCATCTTAGGAGCTCCACACAAAATGAACAAAATGAGATACAACATTCTCTTATAGACCAAAATATTTAATGAAAAAGATTACAAAAAAAAAAATTAAAACAGGTACAGCCTGTTTTCAAATTAAACCTAAGATATATAATATAGGAAGTATGATTTGAAGTTAAAAATTATTCACTTGTCTGTGTCCTTATTCACATCTCTGTCTCTGATCTGCAATGTGCTTTAAATTTACTCTCGTTCATTAGACACTCTAAATGATAAAATATAAGATGTAAATTAATATTACTTCTCCGATATAAGCTAAATTTAAGCTACTGGATTAATTTTCAATTACAAACGACTTACTTTTCTTTTCTACTTAGATACCTATAAAAACTGTTTTTAGCTTGAATAATATTTAAAAGAGTGAATATTAATATTTAATACTTAGGGGGGTCTTTTCAGGTGCCAATATTTTAGGAAGTCAATATTGAAAAAAGGACGGTTAGGTATTTACCAAATAAGATCAAAAGCTCCTTCATCAGGCATTATTTTTTCAAAATTGGTGCTAAGCATGTGTTTGGGAGTTCTATGAAAAGAAATATTCACAAACACGTTACTCTTTCCGGTTTAATTCAAATTTTGGTAGTGAATATTTATTCCTGAAAGCTGAGGAGAAATAGTTTCAATGGAATTCCTTTGTGTCCTTCGTTTCTCTGAATATTCGAGGATTCTGTGATATTTTCAAAGTTTCTGGGTATATTTTTGAAACGTTCTCGCAAAATAATTAAAGACTTACTATTAAAGAATTGGATATAAAGAGGAGAACAGACTAAATTGCTCTCCAAAATTATTACATCTTACCAGTAATATCTATGATAACACAGAATTTTTGAAAGTATCGAAGCTATTTCAGCCGGCACAAATTTGGCAGAGATAAATTACTACTGGGTATTATGAAACCACTGAGCGGCCCAGCACAGCGTTCAACATCAACTGATTATTCATGGATGAACTTTAGCACAATTCCCTTCCCAAAAGCAGCATACCCATGAATGTACATAATAAAAACAAACTTATCAAAAGCACACTGCAACCTTTGACCTGAATCATTTTCGATTGTTTTTTATCACTTTGGTGACTTTCACTTGTACTGCACAGCCAAAGTCCTTGAACTTCAACTAAGTCTCACATACAAATGTACTCGATTTATAGAAAATTCAACCTAGATCATAGTAAGGTTCTCTATTTACACCTCTATACATACTGATCATAGGAGGAAAATCTTGAAGGAGGGGCAAGATTCCTTTCTCCTCCCCCAACACTTTCTAATGGGCTATGAAAAATGTGTAAGCCTTAAAGTGTCAAATGTGAGGAAGAGAGAGAGAGTGTGGAATATAAGAGAGGTCTCAAAAATTTCAACATTTATTTTTGAGTTCCATTCATTATTCGAAAATACTAATTGTCAAGTTTGTGTTCAAAGAGCATGGATTATAAACATCAAAATATCAAATTTGACGAAATGAGTATACCCTAATTTTAGATTTTAAAGCAAAATAAACAAAAGGCTTTCCTCAATACCTGCCCCTTCTACAAAATAAAGATATTGCAGTACTGGAAGCAACAGAGACAGGTGTTTTAGAATATCCGCTAATATTTTATTCATTGTGCAGAAAGTAAATGCAAGCATTTTATTGAGATTTTTACCCCATATACTTTATGATTCCAAGATGTTCTACAGAAAAAATTTCGGAAAAATCTTCTATCAGATTCTTTTCTAGGACATGTATTAGGGACGGAGATTCTCACAGCAATCAAGAAGTGCTCTTCTTGCACCCCGTGGCTCAATTGTAAATGCTGGCTCTAGCGTAATAAATTCATGGGACATATACCTTTCCCTTCGATATAACTTGATCGCAAATGTCAGCATCGAACTACATAAATGATTTTTTTTTCTTTCTCAATATCTTTGTCTTTCATAAAGAGGGGATACTTAAAACGAAACAGGAAGTACCTAATTTTTGTAATCCAGGTTGGGATTTTTATTTTCGTTTACAAATATTTACTCGGTAATTTTTATCAGGAAAGCAGAGATGCATCTCAAATATTCTATATACATAATTTATCTTCTAGATCTTCTCTGTCGAGGTATTGGCCCAATTTTTTATTCAGTTCAATCTTTCAAACTTTTCAGTTTCAGTTCACATTAGGATTGCATGCAAGTTTAAAAATATCTTTTTCAGGAGTAGGATAGAACTTGTTAGTAGCATGGTTAAATCCTAGTATTTACCACAGATAAAGTTAGACTATTTTTTGATTGATAGTGTTTCACTGGAAAACATCATTGCCCATGCTTCCAGAGGGAGGTACCTTGGCTTTATCATGAATGCTACAAGAAGTTAGAGTAACACATTTTAATTAAGAGAAATAAGCTCGAGAATGAATGAGGACACATTTTACTTAGGGCTGTTATAGAGGCAAGCACTATAAAAAACAGTGTCACCTTGAAAATAGCAGGAATTGAAAATATTGAGCAGTCACACACTCAAAAGGAACACGAAAACCCCTTCAAAAACTTCGATTTTTTTAAAATGAAATTTTGATTGTTAATATTCGAACATTTTTATACTTTTTAATATTATACCCTAGGACAAGTTTAAAGATAATTTACATGTTCTGTTGGTAAATATTGGTCGTTTTTTATAATATTCCACAGAAATTGGAGAAAATAATTTTCTGCACCTCAATATAAAAACAAATTTCAAGAAAATTTTTCGTATACTTTCTTAGGAAAAAGAAAACAAGAAACTTATAAAATAAAGCATGCGTATAATATTTAAAAGAAAGAAGAAAATGACAAAGGGAAATAACTATTGGGGGTCAAAATTAAAAAGAAGAATAAAATTACTCACAGTTGCAACCATTTTCTGTACGAGGAAAATATCTTTAATTACTTGAATTCCAAGTCGAAGACAACATGCCTTTACTTTTTTTCCAAAAGAAGACCCAAGTTCAATCAAAGTTTTGCTGATGGGAGAAAACTGATATCTTTGAGGATGTCAACAGCAAATTTAGCTGTGCCTGGTGCTGCTGTCACTCCATATCCTCCATGCCCATAATTATGGATAACCTATGAAAAAGATTGAAAAACTACAAAATGAACAGCATAAAATTAGATTTGGCAATAAGAGTTCTGCAAATTCTGCTTAAGGGGGCAAAGGGTAACAAGTATTAAAATTAAATGAGATCATGCGCAATATCTCTTTCTGTGTAATACAACATGTTGAAGTCTTCATTCATACAATTTCCTTTTTAATCCAAGTCCAGCAGCACATGGGGTGCGGCCTATCAATTGATGCTGTCCACTTATGATGGGCAGGCAAATATCTCATCCTCCTAATTTATAACCTGTTTAAAAAGAGTTTCATTTAAATAAAGCTAAAATAATTCTTGGGAGAACGATTACCAGTAAAAGAGCGGGCAGTATGCTTTTGTAAGTATCTGTGTATACCACATGTGGATGGTGAAACTGCAGGAAAATACATATCCCTTGTTTCAAAAATGTCCAATCCCACTTCATTTCATCAAAGAACTAATAACAATATTGCTTAAAATTTTTTCAGAACATTTTTCACGCAGAAGAAAAATTAGGGTGATTTTCAAGAAGCAACGCTAAGTATTATTCCAATAAATCAAAAAATATGATAGGAATTCTGCAACATCAAACTGAGATACACTTTCCTACAGTTTTGCCATTGACGTGTTAGACCCCTATATACTATTTAGCACTTTTATTTTAGGTGCTTTTATATATTAAAATAACCTTTCACAAAAACAAGTCGAGAATAAGAAAAAAAATGCATACATAATTGAAAGGCGCTTTTCTTAAAACAACGATCTACTAGCAAAGTCTTTGGTTTTCTTTTTCACCAGAATGAATCACGTAAATTGAAAGATTCATCATTAGTTTAGAATTCTGTGCTCCGTAAAGAAGAAGAGCAGTCTCTCACCAATAATTTGCCAATTTTCTCTGCTTCCACTCTGACTTCTGATCGGTGGGGTCTGAGTCCAACCCACTCACGCAAAATTGGTGCATCTTTCAGTGCTGGGAGTAATTCATAGCATCTCTCCAAGATGGCAGCAGTATCATGGCGTGACACAGCAACTGAGTAGCTTTCGTACTGACGACAGCCTCCTAAAGTAACAACTCCATCTCGGTTGCTTGGCAAAATGTACGTATCATACTCAGAGTAGTAAAAATTTTTCAGCCATGGAGCAAAAACCTGACAACATATTTGGAGAACATTTTGCAGCTTAAATGAGAAAAGCAAAATAACAGTAAAAAAAGTAAGTCCTTTGTAAGTAAAAATTTTAAAACCTGAATACTTCATTTTAAAGTTAAAATTATATTGATATTTTACTATTAAAAGATCACTGAATTTAGCAAAAGATACCTTGCAAGATAAAGTTTCAATAAAATGTTAGTTGCAAGTTGAAAAATAAGCTCAAAATACTTAAAGAGTAAATAAAATCCTACCTTGATAACTTGTCCTCGGATTGGTACAACTTTTTTATCACCGCAGAGCTTCTTGGCTCCAAGACCACAGCAGTTGAAAATAATATTGTAATCATTTTCAAGTTCTTGAAAGCTGTTTATTGATTTCTTTAAGAGTATTCCATTTTGCTTTGTGAATCTGAGGAATATAAATATACTTTAAGAAATAATGGAATCAGGGATTCAATTTAATAACTATATCAATCCCAGAGAGAATGATTAGGTAATTATTTTTTTGCTTCAAAACTAAGCCACTTCCCTGACTGCCTCCCTACGATTTGTCAGATTTTTTTTTCCTTTTACACATTTGGCTGCGACGTAGGAATTGTAATTTCAATTAAATTCAACATTTCTGATGCCCAACATTTGGGCAAATTTACGATTTTATTACCAAGAACCTAATCTTTTCCAGACCTTGCCACCCCCTAAAATCCAGCAATAGCTACAAGAGAAAAGAGACAACTTTCTTCTCTAAAAACAGAAGTAAACTGCTGAGTAGTGATAGCAATTCAAAATTAATTTTTTAACCTGTGAAATTGGAAAAATCCTGGCAATTTTTTTAAGTCACTTATAGATTTAACTTGATTACTTTTCTTTATGATTGAACCAGAACATTGGAATATTAATGGTACTCTAAAGGTGGTACTAAACAAAAAAATAAAAATGTCTACTTAGTTCGTCCTTTTTGTTATACGGCCAGGGCAAAGGATGTCATGTTGTTTTGGGTTTCCCCTTTGTAAAAAAATCTCATACACAATAAATAAATATTAATGGTACTCTAAAAGTGGTACTAAACAAAAAATGTCTACTTAGTTCGTCCTTTTTGTTACACGGCCAGGGCAAAGGATGTCATGTTGTTTTGGGTTTCCCCTTTGTAAAAAAATCTCATACACAATAAATAAATACCTAGGTCAGATCTCTTACTTTTTGAGTGCCCATGGTAGATAATAGGAGCTGTTAATCAATAATGTTGTGAAGTAAGCACCGTACTTCCATGTCTTTGAGTTGACAGTGAGTTCTTCTCCACTAGCCTCTCGATACTCCGGGACTAAATTTTCTAAGAAATGATTCTGAAAAAAAGAAGGATCAACAAATTTGAAATTTAGTTCCACAAATTAGAATCCACACATCAGAAGTGTCTTTAATGGGAGATTTGTTGCAGCGTTGATTCGTACGAGAGAAATTTTGGCAATTTTCTGCCATGACCAATTCTCAATGGGGTGAACATTATGAGCTGCAAACCATCGCATTGATTGATTTTTATTGCACATAAAAACAGAATTCCTCTGACACCATTCATCTTGTTTTTATGAATTGATAGCTTCAGTTATATCTCATTGATGGCTAATCAAAATCTCAGGTTAAAATTGTTGAGCTTCTAACACTTCATCAAACTGACTTTCAGCAAAAATTGACATTTCATACCAACCTTAGTGATTGTTTCATCCGTGTCAGAGAAAATGAAACCAGATAGCTCCGAAACACCAGCATCATAGTCATCCAAAAGACTTTCATAGTGCTCATAAGAGTCTATGATCCATTGACTAGAAATTGATATTTTAAAAAAAAAATAAAAAAAAAAATTAAAAATAAATAAATCAAATACATATATATATTTTTTATAAATCAAACAGGATATTTTTTTGGGAGTTCTTTCGAAAAAAAAAAAAAAAATATTCTGAGAGTTTAGAGTACAACCGGGCAACCATGTTTGCAGCTTTTAAATTTGACCTGAGGTTGAAATGACCTCATTGGATGGTTGAAGTGCTAGGTGCAGCCACAGTACTTCTAGGCAAATTTATTTTGAGATAAAAGCAATCAAGAGGTTGATTTTTATTCCCATCAACAAGTTCGGTCCAATAGAACTTCGTTTTTTTTGTGGACAAAATATACTTAAGCTCCAATAAATAAAATGAAACAGCAACTCTACACTGCTGCGCAGACACACTTAATTAGATTGGTGAGGTGAAAAAAGTGTTTCTGTAGCATTAAAACGATCGCTCATATTTGGACAGCATTTTGCAATTTGTAACTATAAACTCTGGCTCTTCTGAAAAAACACTTAAGTGCATAGGGAAACTAATGGCACATACGCTATTTTTAAACCGGGCTAGAATTTATAGTTCCAAATTGCAAAATGTAGTCCACTTCTTGTGCTCCTTTTCGTAATAGGATGATCCTAAATTTGGTCTTTGAGGGGTCTCATGAACTCACTGGCATGCGAAATATCACCATGATTATGTAAAAAGTCTTGGCAGATTTTGAATTCTATAAGCCTAAAAAAGTATGATAGCCCCTGGGCATAAGCCTAAAAGATCATTTTACACCAAAAAATTGGCAAAGTCAGAGAAATGAAAGCAGAATCCATTATGGAAAGAAACCTCACCATCAATTTCTGTACCAAATGTGAGGTTTCTTTCCAAAAAGGATTCTGCTTCCAGTTCTCTGAATTTTGCCAATGTTTTTGGTTTCGGACGATTTTTCAGGCTCTTGCTCCTATCCTGAGCAATTCAAGGCAAAGTCTGAGTACCAAGAAGGAGGGGGAAAAATAGAGACCACAAAGTTGCGACGAACAGCAGCATAAAATTTGATTGCTTGAGAGTGCATGATTCAATGAACAATTAAAATGGTACCAATTATCGCGGCCATTGTATAACATAAGCTGCAGTTCCATTTGATTGATACTGGTAGGCATAGTATACTTGGAATAAAAAAATGCATAGAATAACAAAGTAGAAATATGAGGAACAAGTTTAGAAAATTTAAGTGTTAAGGTCTTCATTGTTGAAATTTTTTGGTTGAAAACATTGAGTACAATAGAGTCGCAATGTTCTGGAGCGCCGATGAAGTCACATTATGAGGCTGTTTTGTCCGGTACTCCTATTTTGTGTTTTTTGCAGCTGAAAATAAGCTGGTAACAGCTCGAAACGTCCTGCCCTTTAGTGTTTTGCATATTTTGGCCTTGTTTACCCATGTGTTAATTCCCTCCTTTTTATTTAATACTGAATCAATATAATGTGTTGCACAACAGTTTGCCGAGAGTCTGACTTGAATCGCCTTAAATGGCGCTAAAATGGCGGTGCTTACAACCCGCTTGCTTCAGGAAAGCTTCGCCATTCACTTACCATTCACTCTGACAAACCCTGGGTGAACTCAAAGTGATTTTCAACACCTGCTTGGTAAACGTTAGGTTGTGGTGAAAAACTTGCAACTCTTACTTGGTGATTTCCTCTGATGGTCCTTGGAAACTGGTGCCTGGTCTAAAAATACCGGCTGCTCCATCACTAGTTGTTTCCTCATTTATTTTATCTGCAATCAGTGTGATGCGTAGCTCTGGATATTCCTTTTGAAGGAGAAGGGCTGTGTTCAAACCGACAATCCCAGCTCCAAGAACACAAACCTTGGCGGAACCCATGGCAAAAGGCAAATTTGTATTTTTTGTGAAACAAGGGTGTTATAAAGGTTTTTGACTAGAAGGATAGCTATGGAAGACTCAAGTGGATCATATTCTAAGCACTACAACAAGCACAAGTAAAAATCACTGCGGTTGAAGTAATGTCACATGATTTTATGATGATAAAAGTTGTTCTATGTTCAGTGTTTTCAAGAATCACGACACATACTTATCAAAACAAAAACAACATTTGTTAAAATTGATAAGGATAAGCACTTGATGGCGAGGCAGTCACTCTCATCAGATTGGTCAATGATCACCTTGATCCGCCTGTTTGACGCGTTTGATTGGCCCCGAAAGTTCGCGGGCTCTTATCACAGGAATACACCAGTTTGTCTAAAATCAGAATATGAAAAATCTCTGGTTTTCAATAAGTAGTGAAAAAGAGAAATAATTGACAAAGACTGTGTGGAAAATGGAATCCAACAGGTTAATTTACTCTTCAAAATAATTTAGCTACTGATAACACAACCCTAACAATTGGCGAAATTTCAAGAATAATAGCAGGGAGTTTTATCTGTGCACTCATTTTGGAGGGTTGGCATCAAAATGACCTGAGGTAGTTGCCAAAATGTTGTAAAAAAATATATTTTTAACATTATTCAATTTTTATGATTACACAAAAATAATTAGGTAATTTGTTATCACTATCTAGCAACTGATCAATGTTCCCCTGAAATTTTCCCTACCTCAGCTGCAGCTGTTTCCAGTTCGGTGCCATCTCGTTTCTCCCTACATTTATTTATTTTTGTGCCTCAAATTTACGTCCTTATCACTAAGTATATTTCATTTTCGGAGAACCTTGTCCACCCTGTGAGTATTTCATCTTCACATGATTAACTATCGTATTTAACGATGTTCGCATATCGTCGCACCATATTTCACGTCTGAAGTCCTCAAAGGAATTGCCAATTTGGAAGTGGCAGGTAGAATTTTTTTTACCTTGCTAACCAATCAATCTGAAAGTGCATATCCACAGTCAAGGCCCAGTCAACTGATTGTTTTAAACTTCGCTCCATTTCAGTAAATGTCTCTTCAATGTCACATCTTTAATCTTACTTATAGTTCTATGTCTTAATTTCACCTTTGTAATTAATATCTGTAATGAATAAGTACTGCTCCTGCAGTCCTTGAGAAATCATGGAACCTTCAAGCACCAGCTTGATGCTGAGCTCTGGAAGTATCGCATCACAATATATTTCCTCCAAATGATCACTGCAAGGCTACAAATCTGATTGCTTACCTGTTGCTTGTGTGTAATCTAATTTTTCATGCAAAGCTTTATCTACTTATTCTTCGTTATCCTGATAACTAGCCGAATTTAGGTACATGCTTGTGATGATATTTTCATTATATTATGTACACCTGCAAATTACCTCCAAACTGGACTGTTGTCCTTATGTGACTGTGTTTTCATCATTTTAATGTTGATTCTGTCATTCTGTGTTGATAGGTAGCTGAAGTCTGTAGGGGAGTAATATCTCAAAGTGAAGCAATTATCTCGAAGCAATCTTGAGGTTTCTTTTGTTCTGTGCCAATAATAAATCTTTGGATAGCCTCCGCATCTGTAAGTATCATTACGTACTTCCTTACTTTTACTCATATTAACGAAGCAGCTACCCTTTGGCAAGTTCTTACTATAAACTTTACTGAGGACTCCTCTCTCTCTATTTCCGAAAAATATTTTTCTATAGAATCTAGTGGAAGAAAGTTTGGAAAGGACGCTGTGGTAGAAAAAAAGTCTGTCAGACATGTCTCTGCTTTGTCTTAGGATCCGGCATCCTTTAGGCCTTGCATTCTCAGCTTTGGATTTTTACTGTTCAGCAGCCTAATAATTGAAATTTTGTGTCACCTAGTCTGGTAGACAAGACAAGACTCAGGTGAAATAAAGCTATGTGATCAGTCGTCTGTGTAATTTGGGCGTCCATGGTAATCGCTCATTGGGCTGAGCAATTGACTGGTCATCAGCCTGGAAGAAGGTGCCTTTAGCAGCCTCTATGGCTATTTTAGAGGTGTCCTATTGGTTTTTGGTAAGCTGTGAAAACAGTTACGTTAAGAAGTAGTGATGATGAGGATATTTTTAAGGTTAGTCTGGTTAGCATTTTGAAACAGAGAGTTCAAACGGCTAACTGTTAAAGAATTGGATACCTATGGGACATAGCGGACCGATTACACAGCCTCATTTCAAATTAGTGTTGTCTTATCTCCTAGAAAAACACAATTTTCAATAATCAGGGTACAGGTTCTAAAGATTCTTACTCTCAGGTATTGATTGAATTGTCATTTTAAAGAGAAACGTTTCAGAAACGTATCGCAACCTGTCAAAAAGATTCGAATGATTGTTGCCATTCCATCATGGAGGAGGTCGGGATATTGACCTTCAACCAATACTCAGGGCTGTTGCATACTTTTAACTGGAACAAAGAAGAGAGACGTTTCCTTCATTCAATCACTAACAATTCATAACAAGTGCTACGGCAGAGTTGTTGTTGCTGAACATAAATTTGTCGAGTTCAACTTGGATAGGTTGAATTCTGACGAGTGTTCTGCAGTAATTTGTTGCTCCAATTCGCGTCTGATAGATCAGATTGTGTAGGTACGTTCAATTAAAGTGGAGAGGAAAATATGCTCATAACATCTTCGACATTACTCTAGTAGTACTAACTTCAAAAAAATTGTTAAAATGTACTCACAAGAAAGAAAAATGTTTTATCTTTTTTTAAGTAAAATTTATGGAAAGAGGAAAAAAATTGGCGTCAAAGAAAAAATTCAACGTACTACTACTTTATTGGTGGAGGTTGAGATTTAATACTCGTAAAGTTTTAAGAAGAAAAAAATTAAATGAGAGAAGTTAACTCTGAAGGGCCAACTTACTAACGCGCACTTTAAAACCTTGCTTGGAAGCACCCACTTACCTTAGGATAGTTATCAAGGAGGATCCCATTCAATTAGACAGGTGTGCTTCTATTTTGTAATATTGACTATATTATGTGTAGAAAAAAAAACGTCACATCAATATACACATAGCAGTTCCTTGGGAGGAAAACTGAATGGATTGAAAAGTGGCATTTTCAAAAAATGGAGTAGGTACCTACTCTCTAACTGAACATAATTTCCTATTGGAATTTGAAGGATAGAACATTAGGCTTTATACATGCTATATCTTCTCTCTGCCTATTTAATTGTAAGTTTATGAATGGTTTAAAATAAGAACTGCTCAATCCTTTAGAAGTCTTCGCACCAAAACAATAGTCAATAGTAATGGAGGGAGGAATGACGTGAGACCCAGGTCTGACTTTGGGTGGAATTGACACTGATTGATCATCCAAGATACGGTTGAGTTGATAGTATTCACACACACAAGTTCTTTTTCACTCCATAAACAAGGCTAAGCTTTATAGTGCCATGGATTAACTGGGTTTATTTCTATAATCCTCCATATTTATCCAGTTTGCGTCACACTTCATCTTTTTATTCCTATGTCAGAAGGATCCTATCTTTTCAAAGTTTTTTGATTCTCTCATTTTCTACATCGTTTTCAAAGTTTTACGGTTCTTTAATGCCCCCCCCCCCCCCCCCTCTATTTCTTAAGTCCATTAAAACTGTCCCATTTCAAGTGGAATTTTTTAGTGTAACATATCCAAGTCGCATTGTTGCCTCCAAAATTACAGTTTTGTTTTTCGTTTGATGGGTCTTCTTCTGTGAATAGTAATTGTTGTCCCAGAGAATTGCATTTGTTATTATCGTTTAATTATATCATTATTGCATTATAATCATATGTGTGTGAGTAAGTTTTAATGGAATGCAATAACTGAAGTAATAGCCCATCAAAGGACAGTCTCACTTTGTTACTTGCGTCATGTCTGGTGTGCGACGAAAGAAAAAGACATTGTGGGAAAATGTGAAAAAAGGTAGCTAAAATCCGAATTTATTTACCATATTTTTTCAAAAGGTATACGACCGTATTCATATGCAAGTAATCAAGAAATAGATAATTAAAGCATTTAAGGATCAGCTTTGTCCTTCGATCTGTTCGGGTCCTGTTGTTACTGATCCTCAACCCCCGGGGATCACAAAATTCCTTTCTGAAACTATTTTTCATGAAACCAAGCCGAAGATGCTTCTTTTGAAGAGATAGGATGGAATGTGAAATCGGTAAGGGGTTAAATATTTGCTATTCCCATGTTTTACTTATGGGATCAAAATGGCCCATCAAGTAAACAAAATCTTTATCAGTTCTCCTCTTAATGGGAATAGGAAAACAAGGCAAGATTTTCTTTTCTCTTTAAAAATTTTCCTCTCACTTAAAATTTATTGGCCATCAAATAAAATACATTTTTCTTATCTGTTAAAGTTCTGGACAGTTTATAATCAGGAGGATGAAAAAAATCAAAATAGGCATTTAAAATTTGCTGAGATACTTTTATGTAAAAAACTTGCTTTTGAGATCCAATAAATTGAGCTTACCTATAAAAATACACAATCCATTCACCAAAGGCATACAATAGGTTTAAAGATTATCATCATAGTGTTCTTTAGTTTCGGACCGAACTTCTGGTCTTAATACTCACTCGCCTCTGATATCTCAGATGTGTGGTCATATTATCCTACAATAAAATATATTTTTTAAGTTTCCAGGCTACCAAGTAGTAGTGAAGTTTGAGGGGTGTTCAATAAGTCGTCTTTGCATCTTCCCAGCCATTTCGACAAAAATTGCTTGATTCTTAAAATGTAAGAGTAGATTTGTAGGAAGCTTGATACACTTGATGTATCTGAAAATTAGGAATATACCAAACCAATCCACCAAATTAGCAAATGTCAATGGAATTGCGGTCCCTTTTGTCAGAGTGGAAGTAACCAAAAAGGGCACTTACTTTAAAAGTCCAGTCCTCAAGAATGCTTTGCCTTTGTGCCTTTGTAACTCTTTCTGACCTGAGAACTCCTGCGGGGAGTTCCTGTCACCTATTACCTTTTACCTATTACCTTCTGCTCAGGGGAAAAGCAGCTTACTCCAAGTAGAGCAAGCTTTGAAAACAAGACTGCGTCGGGCGGGGGAGTTATGAGATTAAAATAAATATATATTTGTGGCAAAAATTGGGGAATACTCAGCCAAATGCAAATGGTAATTAAAATTTAAAAGGTTACCAAATTGTGAAATATAATATTGTTTGTTTGTAATTTTATTTTTGTTGTAAATTTTATTCAAGGGTCCAGTGGTAACTAATATACCTATGAACAATTAGCATAGATTAGAATCTATCATTTTGTATTTTGTGTTTCTGTCGATTTAGTTTTTCAATAGCCATCTTCTACACAAGCCAGTATCCCATGACAGGTAGCTAAGTTTTGTAAACTATTTACCGAGTAACCAACACTCAAATATGAAATTGAACAGTCAAATCAGGATTTTTATTACAATCCAAATGTGAGATGCTAAGTCTTTTTTATGTGCAAAGTCCTTTGCTGAAAATGAACAGTATCTTTCTACTGTGTGAATTGCAAGTCTTCATGTTGGGAAATAGACTCAACATTATGAACGTAAGGAGAATAATTTTTCATCCTACAAAGCAGGCATTTCTTTTACTTTTCAAAGTTGTGTCCCTTCAGGTCCAAGTAGGTGACTAAGTGTGACAGTAGGAAACAAGCCTCTTAATGCTGATGTATTGAAATTCCCCATTTAATTGAGTATTGTGAATGAGGTATGCACAGCTCACCTTACAACTTCTGTTTATTCTACGGATGCTTTTCTGAGGTACTATACTCTAATTTAAGAAGAAATGGTTCTGTAATGAAACCAAAAATTGTATGTATAAGAAATCTTCCTTGAGCACAGGCGTCAAGATCTTTGTTCAGATCCTTATAGCATGCAAGAGCAAAATACTATGGAGAGACCGAACTCCTAAGTGGACTTTTTAGATTGCATTTCCTACATGCCTGGACCCGGACAAATACTACTTTCAAATTGAAAAAAGTGCCTCAGCCAGCAAAATAATGACTTAATTTATAGTCAGGTTGCGAGCTTGCAATTTCAACTGCAGGAAGATAATGCCCATTCTTGATAGGAGCCCTCAAGTGCTCAAGAAAAACTGAAGAACCTTGCATTCTGTGTGCATGTGTTCAATCTGTCATTTGTTAAGGGAACATCCTAAGTTACCTAAATATTTTTAATTTTTGAAAATTGAACAATTTTTGTGGAAATGACAGGGGAGATAGACTTATTGAATGCCCTCTCTTGTGTTTTTCTGTCATGTTTCTGAAATTATTGATCCCATTCTAAGTGCTATCATTTTTATCTATATGTTGTACGCAAGCTTCATTTAGTTAAAAATTGGAAGAGTTGTTCTTAGTCAGTTTTTTGAGATGGATTAAGACAACATTAAAAATGGAGACAGGTAACCGGACAAGTGAATTTTATTGTGCACTTCGAGCATGCCTCTTGTCTATCGTTTTTTCTTTCTCTCTCATTCACCTCTTTTGAAACTCCATTGTTCTGTAGTTGTCGTTTTCCTCACGGTGTTTTCTTTTCAGCCCAAAGTGGCCCCACAAAATTGCATGCTGCATTCCTTCATTTATTCTAAAGGGCTACGTTTTCCAAGCAGAAAAGTGATGGCAAAACCCCTCATAATTTTGAAAAAGCAATTGAGGGTGCAGAAACAAAAAAGCAAGTGAGGATGCAGCACCAAAAATTTGTAAGAGTAACCAGAAAAAATACTTACGTATTGCTTTTTCCAAAATCTCGGATATGGCTTTCCATAATCAATAAATTTTCCAGGAAATTCTCGAAGATGGAATACTGGTAAAAGTTGGCCAAAATCGACGATTAATTCAATGAGCTGCAGCATATTAGGTTTTTTTTAAAAGGAAATGTTAATCTCCTTTTGTACCCACTGGTTTTTCCTCTTTTTCTCCTCTTTCTGCTTCTCAGGGCTCCCACACACTGGTTGAGAGGGGCTCTTTTTAAGGCTAAGCCCTGCCTGACCATTTTAGGGGCCACTCAAACAAGAGAAAAATAACTAAACCTGTTAGTTATTATTTAAATTGTGCGCTTCCTAGAGGCAAAGCCCCCTTCCAGAGAAATGGTGTGGAGCGCCATTTTTTTGTCTTTATTTTATCCCTTGACATTGATTAGATTTTAAATTCTAATGACTTTCCCAAAGAAGCTAACTCTTATCTTTTTTTTATTTCCTGCAACTCATTAATTATCTTCATTGAGAATTCGTAGTCATGAATTCTGTGCAGCATGAATTATTTTTTTTATCTTGCTCGGGAGGTCTCTCACTTGTATATTTCTTTGGATATTGTGACTTTTTAGTGATGCTCTCTTCACTTTTGTACATATCGGTATATGTACAGTAGCTCCTTGTTAATGCGAAGTTCAAGGAACCAAGTGTTTTCTTCAAAGTAACCAGCTTCTCAAATCGGCGAAATTTAGAACTATAGAGAGTGATTTGGGAAAATTTTCAAACAAAGACTTTTTCAAATTAGTTTTAAAATGCGAAGTCGTGGAACGGAATACTTTATAATTCAAATTGAAAGGACGATTGGAAACCATTGCGAGATTTTAAATTACTGAGTGCCTTGTGACAAAATTTTGCATTACAGAGTGTCAGATCCAGACACTCTGAACTACAAAGCGTTTGCGCGCATAGGACAATAATGATATTTTCTACTTACTTGCCCCCTGCTGGAGTACGAAGTTGTAATAGGCAGTCTACATCAGTCTGCTAAGTAATAGTACATGAATGGAAGTAATTAAAGCTGATTGTGAAGAATTTATAACAAGTACTTACACTACAACAGACCACAACAGTATTGACAAATTTTTCAATGAAAGGGTCTGAAATTTCATTGCTTTTTAAGAGAACGGGATACTAGACTAGGTATTTTGACAGCCCTCTGATACCTGTTTCCAAAATCTTATGCTTGTTGATAGTCATGATGATGTCATTATGGCACATCAGAAAGTTCAGGAATTAACTCTTAAAGGCGGTAAAAATTTTATAATGGGCTTTTAGACTAGGTATGAATTAAAGCACAACGCTTCTTTTCTCTTCAAAATTTCCCGAGGAAAACAAATCACACAACGAGAAGTCTGAAAATCAACTCCTGAACAAGATATGAGCGTTTTCTTTCAAAATTGGTTAAATGGCAAAAATATAAATGACCGCATTTGTACAATCGAACTTCCATTTGATCTGTGTTTAAAAAATTTGTTATTTGTATCTCGTTCAGGAGTTAATTTCAAAACTTCCCGCTGTGTGAATCATTTTCTAAGTAAGATTTTGAAGAGAAAACATGTTATGTTTTTTTCTACTTCAGATCTTGTCTAGTGGGCCATTATCATTAGTTAAATTTAATAGACACATATCAGTGTTAAGTATAAATACTTGTTGATATCCCACCTTAGAGTTGATTCCCAGATTTCCTGTTCTGTGAATTGCATTTTACATCAGATTTTAAAGAGGAAATATTCTAATATTCCTCAAATTTCCAAGAAATTATAATCCATGTCGATATCGCTAGAGTTCTTATTGTCATTAACAAACGGCAGCAATGTAAAATTATCTCTTTTAAACACGAACAGATTGATGTTAATTCATAGTTACTTATTGTTTTAGATGTGTGTCACTTCTGTAGTATCCCAAGTGTATTTAGTTTTATATGAGGATTTAATGAATTTTGCTCTATTTTCTTCTTTCCTACAATTTGTTGTCTCGGTTTACGGATAGCAATCTTTTAATTTGATTTTGGGCAAGTTAAAGATAGAATATAGGCTACAGATATTTGAAGAATAGGTGTGCAGACAAATTGCATCAGTTACTGTTCAAATTCACATTTGATGATTTTTTTTTTTATTCATTTATTTTATACTTTTTAATCAAAGAACAACTTCCTAAAGTATTCTATTATTTTGAGTATTCTC